>NC_092859.1:95943747-96207411 GCF_032062135.1 Pyxicephalus adspersus
TGGACTTTCCATGACTTTTCCCAGTGGAGAATATTACTGGCTGCTCATCAGTTGCAGTTTTGATTGGCATTTATCCTAGAATGATAAATATAATACAGTTAGACAGAGACAAGTAATGATGCAGGAATGATTTTAAGTCAGATGTTGCAAAAAGGAGATGCAAACAATTAATGAATTATAAGAATAGGATGAACAAAAAAAGGAAATATGTATCTGCTATACAATCATGTATTTTTGTCCCATTTAACATGACTGAAGTAGACTTATAACTAATATTTATTGACCCCAGTAAGTACAAGTAACTTTTATATCCAATGTTTGTAATCGGTTAGCAATCTTTGGATTGTATATTTAAAAGTGGTATTCTCCTTTTTATAAACATGTTCGTGGACTCTTCTTCATTGTCACCAAATATCAACTGCTGCAACAATAACATTTCTCATATTATTCCCACCAGTCACCACCAGCAAAAGTACTCAAGAACTGACTTGTTACTTGTGTAACAATCAAATTTGTCCTACTTTCAACTTTACAACTGAACCATTTTTTTTTTTATCTCACCATCACAAATCTCCTTACTTTATCTTTTCCAGAAAAAGAATTCAAAATAAAATTGTTGAGTTTGAATTTGTTCATCATCTAACAACTTGTTTAAGGAAGTTGTGCAGGAACTCCAGTGCCACCTCCTAAACTACCAAACTTGTAAAGAAAAAATCACAGAATTACACGATCCTGTAGCCGCACAATAAAGCTTTGACTGAATGAGAAGTAGTCCAGAAATAGACACAAGCCAATTCCATAAGAAAAAAAAAACACTTAAAACACTTCCTAATGACAAAAACTGTTCTCTAAAGGCACTGGGCGTCAGTTTGCAGTGACAAAGTTTCCGGAGGGATAAAAGGGTGAGGGAGTCTGAGCCAAGAAGTCTGATCCCAGAAGACTGCATAGCTCCAGTCCCAACTCCTTACACACTGCAAAGGCAGAATAATGCATGCCTTTCAGAAATAGTTGGTTCCTACATATGGGTAGGTATTTGGAAAGACTGGTTGGTAAGGTACTACATGAAAGAGGGACAAGATGGAAGGCTTTTAAAGTGGCACTCATGGGAATATTTTAAAAAGGTACAAAACTTTATTATAGTGATGTATAAAATCATGTAGACAAGAAAAAAAGTCTAGTTGAATTAACAGCCAGTATACACCATAGTTCATAATCAGTTCAGTTTCAAATGTTGAAAAAACCATTAGCCAGGCTTAAAATATAGATGAATAGCAATATGCCGAAAACCATAATCTTTTACATATTTGTCTCATAATTGAGGATACAATACTGAACCACACAAAAGTTTGTTTACATACACAATAAGTACAAGGTAATTGTAAAATTACTAAGTGGTTTGAGCTTTAAAATAAAAAGGGCTTGAATGATAATACATCATTCAGGCCTGGAGGAGTTGTTGCATTAAGTGTTTGAATCCACCTACATACATACGTTCTCCTTTGGCTTTTCCTATACAGAATCTCCCACATATACATATGATCAGGTATATGACGCCAGATGTGGTACAAGTGATGTGATGTTTTATTGTGCGCCATTTGTTATTGTGTAGCCAAAAACCCTTTTGCTCGTTGAGCCCAGGGCACTGTGAGCATTTGCCACATCTTAAAGTGTCCGGGCCCAGCGACCGGGGAGGTCCCTCCAAAGGATCACCAAATTGGCTTTGTACTATATGATCTTTAAAAACGGAGACTTTCTATAAGTGATGTTAGGGTGGGTATTTCAATATATGTCTTGGGGTCACTCAAGAGTATACCCCAATGTTTGATTAAAATCCGCTGCACTTCTGTTTGTTGGTTATTAAATGTTGAAATTACCTTAATGATAGTTTCTGATGGGGAGGGTGATTTTTGAGTAAGGAGTAAATTGCGATCTTTCAAAATAGCTTGTTGGTATGCACGTTTCAAAACTTTCTTGCTATAGCCTCAAGTAAGAAGCCATTGTTGTAGTGCTAATGATTCTTTTTTTAAATTCTATTCAGTCAGTGAAATTTCTCCTTAGTCTTAGTTACTGACTCTTTGGAATGCTCCTTTTTCTTTCAATCGTTTTTATTAAGTTTCAACAATATAATAACACAAAAAAGGACACATACAAAAAAAGGGTTAATACCCATATATACAGGAGAACATCATAATACAAGTGTCAATTTTCCATATAAAAACTATTGCTTATAGGGGCTGGGGACAACTATAGGAAAGATCCGGGGAGGGGTATGGGAAAAGCATGGGGGAGAACATGGGAAACAAAACAAGGCTTATAAAATAGGTGGCAAAATATAGTGAAAACTGAAGATCCAAGTAAACCTTACCAACAGGCGTTTTTCGCACGGTAACAGTAAATAGCAAACCTCGAGAGCCTCGTTGTTACTCTCTTTAACTATCTAGGATATACCGGGGTAAGCATTAATGAACCACAATCCAGAACAGATGGGGAAGCCTTGGGGCAGGGGTGAGTGTGGGATTAGGTGTAGGGGATAACTGACTAGCCTATTACTTGTACACCCGCCAGATCTGTGGATGAGCAGTGCTGGGTCCAATCTCTTGGACACCCAACTTTTCTGTTAGGCTCACGGCCAGAGCGACTTAAATTGGAGTGATTCTTTAAACCAGTCCCACGCGGACCATGTCAACTTGTACTTCTCCATCATATCCTCATCCTCTGCAACCAAAAATTCCATATGTTGTATCTTTTCTATTTCTAAAAGCCAGTCCCTCATGGATGGTACTGTGGATTGTTTCCACTTTCTAGGGATAATTGTCCTAGCCGCTGTGAGTAAATGCCTAAGAACATCTCTTTTAGTAGCCTTTATAGACCCAGGAAGGATAGATAGTATGGATATTTTAGGTGTATTCCTTAAATCTGAGCCAGTCACTCTGTTATAAATATCGGTGATCTGATCCCAGAAACTATGAATTTCTGGGCATTCCCACCAGATATGTAACATAGTACCCCGTTGAGTGTGGCAGCGCCAACAGCTGTCGTGGGATGAGGGAGACATACGGTGAATATCTGTAGGGCATAAATACCATCTGGAGATGATTTTATAGTTTGTCTCCTGGGCCTTGCAAGGGAGTACCATTTGATGAGTCAGTATAAATGCCTTTTCCCACTCCACTGGGGAAATAGGTGTCCCCATTTCTGCTTCCCAATATTTTGTGTAAGTGGGGACATTATTAGTGGATACTCTAACCAAAATTTCATACAACTGGGAAATAACGTGGGCTGGCCTACTTGTAGAACTCAGCTATATTTCGAACGCTGTACAACTCCTGTGTATGGTGTGTGTGTTGAGGTGTGTTGATGCAAAAGATGACAACTGTTTATAGGACAGCCACGTATTCGGCTTCCTCTGCATCTTGGGGTCTAGGGACGAAAAGGGAGGCAACCTCCCAGTCTGTAGTACGCTGTATATATGCCTATTGTCTTGGGCCTTCCAAGATAAGAATTTACTAGCTCTCATCGCCGGGGGAAATGCTGGATTATCGAACATGGGAGTCATGGGGCCCATCTTGGTGGACACATGACCCGCCCTGGTGAGGCTATCACAGACCTTCAAGAGGTCTGAGGTAATAATTGGTAGTGACTGCTGTATGTGTAGGACAGACCTGTCCACCCATGGTAGGGAACGAAGGTCAATGGGAGATAGGAAGTTTTCCAGAAGGACCCAGCTTTTCCTGTCTCTGTTGTGAAACCAGTCGACTATACGGGTTAATACTGCCGCTCTGTAATAAGATCTGATATCAGGGACTCCCTGGCCGCCCAGAGCTTTAGGTCTTGTAAGATAGCGTAATGCTATTCTGGGACGTTTCCTTTTCCATAGGAAATCTCTCCACAATTGTTTCATTTTACAGAGGAATTTGGGTGGTAGGTATATCGGGATTGTCTGGAAAATGTACAGCAATCTGGGCAGATTATCCATTTTGAGAGTGTTGATTCTAGGTAACCAAGAAAGGCCAATAAATCATATCTTCCCAGGTCCGCCCTTAACTTACCCAGTAATGGTTCATAATTATAATGGAACAATTTAGCAGGGTCTGCTGAGATAAAAATCCCTAAATATTTATTCTTTTCATTGCAGCATCAAAAGGATGTGTGATCTTTAATAAATTTCACTTGATCTGGCTGGAGTGAGATGTTTAGAATTTCAGATTTATTAGAGTTTACTTTAAAATTGCTCACTTTCCCAAATTGTTCAAACTCCCCTAAAATCGACGGAATAGATGGAATGCTCCTTTTTAATGGAAAAGGTTGAGCACTTTGCATATAAAAAATTGTATTCCCCGCTGTATTTTTTCTGAAAAATGTGGTGCTGATGTTACCCTTTTCTCTGATTTTAATGTAGATATCAAAAAATGATACCTAGTTCTTATTTGAGGACATTGTAAATTTTAAATTATATTGTTTTTTTGTAGGTCCAGGAAAAATGCGTGTAGCATTTCCTCTGAGCCCACCCATATAACAAGGATGTCATCAATATAACTTTTGAATGTTACAATAGAAGATCTATATTTCTGCATTTTTGGGTTGGAAAACAAACTTTTTTCCCAGTCTCCTAAATACATACTGGCATATGATGGGGCACATCGTGTGCCCATCGCCACGCCTTGCGTTTGGAGATAGTGCTTGTTGGTAAATACAAATACATTTCTGGTGAGTATATATTTTAAGATAGAAATGACACATTTTTTAAAGGGTGAGTTCATTGATCTAAGGCATGTTTAATGATTGCAAAGCCCTTATTGTGGGAAATGCTACTATACAACTCAGAAATCTGAGTAAGTCTGGAGTGTCCTTTAAGTACAATAGAAGGTTCATACCAAGGGTTGGAGGTGGGTGTCTACCACCTCACAGGCATTTGATGAAATAGAACCCATACCACATATAATGGGTCTACCTGAGGGGTTCTGTAAATCCTTATGCACTTAGGTAATGAGTAAAATGTAGGTATTACTGGTTACTCCGTGTACAAATATTTAAACATATTGCTATCAATCACTCCTTGTGAAAAGGCCTGATTGATGCAATCATAATATTCTTTGTAAAAATCATTTACCAAATTACCTGCAATTGGTTTATACTAATCCAAATTGTTAGGAATCTCACGACACATTTGTTTATATTTGTCTTTGTCTAAAATTAACTACATTTCCCCCGTTGTCTGATGGTTTTATGATAATATTCGGGTTCCTTTTAAAATGGTATAATGCCTTACGTAAATTAGGAGGAAGGTTATTTTGATGGACTTTGTATTGGGCAATCTTTTGAGTAACCACATTAATAAACGACTGTATATGAGGAAAAGAAATTTAGGTGGGAAAACTTTGAGCGTCTACTAGGAATGGAAGAAATGGATTCTTCAGCATATACTTCCACCGAAGATTCAACTATTTTTAAAATATTCCATTGAGTCCCATTTAAAAGCCTTCTATCTTATCTTGTCCCTCTTTCAGGTAGTATATTTATTTCAGGCTGTGCACTCTCTAGGTTCACTAGTGTTCATATTCGATCCCCTGTGTTCTTTTTCGCTTTCCTCTTGATTTAACTAGTTGGTAAGGTAAACTTGCATCACAACTGGTGAATGTAGTATCCCTGATGAAAATATTAGATTTCAATTTGTGTGGGAGGGTGGGGATTTGACAGTGGAGCAGGGCCCTTAAGTCCTACGGTGTAACCATTGCCCTATCTAGAGATTAGAACAGCAGGACGACCCCTTAAACCAATCTACCTCATGCCTGAAAATGCTAGCTAGATTAAAGTTATACAGACATGTTTTACAAGCTAGAGGAACTTGGTGAACTACCTGTTCAAAGCAGTCACATCCTTATGCTGCAGTAAAAGCTGTATAGTTTGCATGAAACAGAGTAACTTTTTTATAACTATTTATATATGGTTACATTCTCCAAAAAAGGATAAAGGAAGTAAGGTTTTCTCAAAACTGTAGTGGAGACAGGTTGCTTGAATGCTGAGTGCTGTGTCTGAGTTAGCTAAATAGCCAGGGATTATTAGGTGGCTAATTCCTAATTGGCCAGCGGGTTGGGGGAAACTGATAAAGCTTGGGAGTGTAGGGATGCCCAGAGTCAGAACTGCCTGCATGCGCAGGAGAGATATGCCTGCGCTTTAGTGAGGAAGAGGTAAGTGTGACACCCTCTTGATCTTCGAAAACAGTGGGGAGTAGTTTAGATGGTTCAGAAAGGAGGGGTTTTCCTATATAAATACCCAGTTAAATTAATTTATGTGAAGGAAAGGTAGCTAAACCTTTTGGACCTCAAAGAGGTTACCAGGAGAATCTCACATTTATGAAAATTTACTTTAAGACCTGGGAATGACCCATAGGAGGCTAGGTGAGCCTGTGTGATAGGAAAGTAAAAATTTGAGCAAGATGCTATCCGCAAAAACAGCAGAGTGAACCTACTGGTCATGTATTCTTATCCTGTGAAAAAAAGAAGACAAGGCAATGGTACAAGGGCTAAAAGGAAGTGGGAACTGTCCTTTAACCCCCCTAGCGGTAATCTCGAGTGTGACTGGATCTGTGGGTGGATTGGACTGTGACTGTGGGTGGATTTTACCTGCAAATAGTGGTAATCACAAGTCACACTTGGGGCAGCTTTACCCTAAAAAAAAAAACACTTACCTTGCTCTGTTGTCAACCCCCGGCGTTCTGCTGGTCCCCGTAGGTCCTGGGGACACATCTAAAATGGCTGTATTGAGTCCAATACAAATAATTTTTTATATAATATATATATAATTATATTATATATATTATATATTCTACTGTACACTTACATTACGTTTAACTATTTGTTTAATTTTTTTTTCCAGATTTTTGTGTTTTTATTTAAAGTTTATTATAATTGAATTTATTAAATATTGGACATATTTTGGTGAGTTAAGCCTAAGAATTAAGGCTACAATGTACAATAAATTTCCATGCAAAAAAAATGTACCGCTTTTTGCATGGAAATTTGGACGGAATTAGAGGGCTAGGGAGGTTAAAGCGCATATGGTGGCGTACAATGAACTACCATTGTATGTTATTATTATCAAAAGCCTTCTAGGCATCAATGCTGATGACAGCTTGATCCTGGGTGGGGTGCACCTTGGCAAATTCTAAAACAGCATACACTCTACATATATTGATAACAACAGACTTTGTTCAGGACAGGATGTGGCACAATAGGAAAGCCACCAGTCTCTACTACTGATCCACCAAGGTCAATAACCTTATCATGTGCATGAATTAAAGGACCTTGTAAGGCCTTGAACAAGGTAGTTTGAGACTAATAGGGGTTGTTCATCTATCAGCTAGTCTATGTACGCCAGATAAAAGGCTTTTAGGCTAACTCTCTATACAGGATGAAGTTTAAAATACACCTTTAGGATTAATAATGGTGCTAGGCAAGAGTGCCTTTTAACTCCCTGAATATTGATCTCAATATTGCAACCATTACTCTGAAGCTTGTTATCTGACCTCAATACATAGGGCTTTATAGTTAAGTGGACAAAGTACAAGTTTGCAGCCTTTGCTGATAAAATGCTTCTTTTTCTGACAGAGCCTCATATTACATTCCCTAACCTGAAAAAGCGTTGGGATTAGGAAATGTAGCCCAAATATTAACTGTTCTAAGTCTTTGAACACTTCATTCCCCAATGGGACAGTAGCTATTTGTCAATCATTTTACTATTTGCTTGGAAAAGAGATGCAATTGCTTACTTCAGCATTGCATTGCAAACTGATCTCTTTCAGCTATTCACACATATATAATTCACACATGATTATTCCTCTTTTTACAGGATTTCCAGCAAGAACTCAAAAGCCTAGATAGACTTTGCTTTTATGGTTTGCTTGGGCTACCATCATAAAGATGAAGGTCTTGAAATATTACTTTGTTTTTCAAACTTTCCAAGCTACGAAAATCCTTCTTCAACTCTGTATTGTTTTCTGTATTCATATAAAGAAACATGACTCCTAGAACCAGCTTGCCTCATCTCTTTCTGCCAAAACGTAACAAACACAGCCACTGATCTCACATTTTTCAACTGCAGCTCATTACCCATGGTTAAATGGCTTAGGTAGCATAGCAGTCTGTTGTTTATTGCCTATTATGTTGCATGTAGGCTACCTACACACGTCAGATGATCAATCAATTATCACTTCAGAGCTAGTATTAGACGAGAATTTGACGTGTGTACAGCGGTCGTCCGACATCGTTCATGAATCCATCCTGGCGGATCCAGCCACATGCCAAAAATTGTTGTTTAACAAATTACATCTGATTAGAGACAGCTACGTAACATTGCCTAATTAATATACAGAAACTGCTGGCTTGTAGAAAATAACTCAATAGATTCCGGTTTGCAACTTACTTTAGGGTGTCGTCTTAACTGAAACTTTGCCTGCTATCAAAAAATATTTAAAACATAAAAAATGCAAATCTTATTTTTTCAATTTTAAGTATATAGCATAGCATATTGCAGAGCAAAAAAAAATAAATACAAGTTACACTTGTAGCTTGTGCTGCAGTGCTAATGCACAGGTACAAGTGCTGTAAAAATAAATAGAGTTGGGAAGGAGGTGTTCAGCAGAAAAAAATAACTGCTCTGAGGGGTTGGGCACTTGCAAGGGGGTCTGTTCTGCAACTGAATTCTTTGTAGAGAACATACTAGGTAAGGAGGGGGAAACGAACTGTAAAAACAAAATTTAATTAAAGTGGTCTCATATTTTGAAGAATATACACATGTGTAAATGACAAAATACTCGATCCCCCCACCCTCATTGCTTAGATGTACTTCTACTCCAGCATGTGTGTATACTGTACATACCTCCTCTAAAATAACAGACCTATCAGGTGTACCTGGACCACAGCCTTGACTAAACGGAATTACAAATTTTTTGACATGTAAAACCAATCACAGTGTGTATTTCAGCAGGGTATTTAGCTTTTTACCTGTGGATTGGTTTAGGTCATTTGCAGACTTAAATGTTAGATTTCTTTTAATATTACAGATCTTGAAAGCATCTTTATAAAAGTAATAATTTCATAAGTTTTGCCTCTGTCACCTGAGCATATTCTCCTTCTGGACTTTTATTAGGCCATAGATCATTGTAAAAGTCTAAACTGTTTCCACGCATCATTTGCAAAATGTATTGCCTGATTTGTATT
The DNA here is from genome assembly GCF_032062135.1 of Pyxicephalus adspersus. Taxonomy (NCBI): domain Eukaryota; kingdom Metazoa; phylum Chordata; class Amphibia; order Anura; family Pyxicephalidae; genus Pyxicephalus; species Pyxicephalus adspersus. The sequence goes on from NC_092859.1 coordinate 95,952,966, forward strand.
CTAGTTTTACCAGTTTCCATAGACAGACAATGTAATAGAATGTCAGAAAAAACTTACAATTCTCAGTGTAATATAGACAAAAATATAAAATTCAGATTGTCTACAACAACCTGGTCACATGTATCATTAATCTGTAATGCTACAGACTATACTGGAGCATAGATTACATTATTCAAATAGTTTAAAGAGCAACTGCCAGGGATGATACAGTTAAGCTCATTCTAACATTATAAAGAATTTGACTAATAATTTAAAATATTAATCACATCAGTTGTTAGCAAAAGGTTACAAACAAGTAAAAGCAGCATTCAAGCAATATAAATCTGTGGGTCCTGAAGAAGGCATTTTCCAGCATGCTAAAAATTTTCTAAAGAAAATGGTAAATTCTTAATGCCTTTTACAATTGTCTAATTGCAATTCAAATATAATATTAATAACATATAATATATCACAATATTTTAATAGTAAATGTTTAGCATCATGCAAGATATACAGTACAGAGTATTTGTCCGACATAGGACAGTTGGTGTATCCAGTTAATTTTGGTTTAAATGAAGCTGCCTCAAAGACTGTCAGACTTTACAAGTAATACTGATCAAAGAATGTGGAACCTGAAGAAAATTCTGTAGAATACATAATAACATTGGTGGGCCGGAGACAGTAAGAATGGAGAGGAAGGGGGTTGAATGTCCTTCACCAATGATTTATGGTGGGCTGCATCTAAATTGATGCAGCTTCCAATTCACAATTACAGCGTGCAGAGAAATCACATTTATGTCCAAATATTCCATACATGTTTCTGTCTATTGTGGTTTTACAGATTAGTTACTTTGGGTAGTCTTCCAAGCTGTTTCTTTTCTCTTTTGAAATGTAGTGGGATTTCTAACACACTGAAAACTGAATCTCAACAGTGAAGACTGCTGACTTGGCACATTGGGGCTGATTTATTAAAGCTTTCCAAGGCTGTAAAAGATGCACTTTTATCAGTAGCTGGGTGATCCAGCAAACCTGAAATGGATTTGGTTCAGGGTTCAAAATGTTTGCTAGCAAATAGCATATGACTTTGAAGAAATCCATTCCAGGTTTGCTGGATCACCCAGCTTCAGTGATGAGTGTATCCTCTCCAGCCTTGGAGGGCTTTAATAAATCAGGCTCATTGCTTAACAGCATATGTTATATATGTTACTTTGGATTTTCCAGACCAAGCATTTTAATTGATTAGATAAGTAGGGTATATGTTTAGTGTACAGATGTTGATAGGGAACAGGACTGTGCAATGTATTCATACATACCTAACAAACATCATTTGTTAAGTATAGTCAGATCCTGTCTTTTAATGGTTTATCCTGCAAGCAAGGGTTTCTTTCCTAGTGTAACCTGAAAATGCAAATGACAGCTCCCCAACAATTTCATAGATTTACATACCAAATACTGTTTTAGGCTCATTGACATGCATGCATAAAACATATACAAATTCAGCACAGAGTTTTTTTTTGCTTTTACAGAAAAATGAATTGAATTAGTTTGTGGCATGTTGAACGTTTTAAGGGGTTGATAACTCTTGTCGGAAAGGTATGGGTAAAATATAATCCCATTATATGTTATTTTAGCAGCAAATTGTTCATATTGCAATTGCCATTGACAAATCAACTGTTCTGGAGTACCTAATAGTCCCATCTATTCTCATCTTCTTCTTTCAAGTGCTAAGGGAGCAAATGATACATATTTGTCTTCCACTGAAGATGTGTTGTCGGATTAGTAATCAGGAAAGGAGTAATGTTCTTTGACCTGCAAACATAGGAGACAAGTGGTTAAACTGAATTTTCATAATGTCTCCAGGCAGTAGACCTCTAGCACATGACACAGCTGTCTTGTTTAATACTATCAAAGAGAAGAGACAAGACAGCACACCAAACACACAAACATAAAGACATTTACAAATCAATGTGGAATATATAATAGGGATAACAGAGGGTAGATTGACTGTACATTACAAAGGTTTACAAACATAGTGCCTGTGACCTCACATTTATATATTGACATATTGCATTATGCATGAATAAAAACATTCAGTTCAGGATCCCATCTGACTGCATTGTTTCATTTTATTTAGTTTACATGTTTGTAAGCACTGCAGTATGTGAATCATTTTTGTGCTGTGTCCTGCCCTTGCTTGTTGGGTTTTAATGCTGTCATACACTGCAGAATTTCCAAAAAAATCATCAAATCTAATGAAAATCATTTTAAAACTAGGACCAATAAATGTTTGATCAATATATTGATTGTGCTTTGATTGAGCATGCACATTGCTTGCCTCAAGTAATTCCCCCACCTCCACACACACACTGACAAGTCATTGTAAATCTGTGGGGAGCAACCAACAGCTCCCAGTTTTTTTTTACATTACTATCATGGCTCTGATGGTTCTTCCCTGACAGGTGTTATTGTGAACAGCAGGAAGTGCTCCTATTGGCTGCTGAGGAGCACTCACCTCTGATTTACAATGACCTGTCAGAGCCACTGGGGTTTGCCATGAAATCACTAAAAATATTAGAGATTTCGATTATTTACCTGGTCTTGCACCCATTAACTAGTTTTCAGCCAGCATTACTCAGTTGATATGAAAGTGTTTAGTAAAACCAGATTTAAAAGATTTTTGCCACAAAAGTTTCAAATTACAAAAGCTTTTGTGGTACTTTCAGTACTTCACATTTTGTATTCATTATAAAAATATATATAGTTTTAATTTTTAAAGGTTTTATTGCATAGATCTGCTGAACTTACATTGAACTATACACGTATGTTATATTATTGATTTTTGCAGTATTTTGTATGTAAAAGTCAGTTCACTATTTTTTCTTTTAAAAATAGCACTGTTGGTTGGCATTGACAATTCATTTCTATCCGGTTTAAACTAAGGAGAGAAATAAAAGTTGCCAAAGAAAATAGTGATAAAATGACCCTCAAGCAATAGTTTATGTGGAATAGTGAGTTTACACCAATGAAATATTTATTTTTGGGATTGTAATACTTTGATGGGACAATATTAAAGAGGAAATTTAGTCAAAAATAAAACAAAAAACACACTTACCTTTAATCCCGCAGGGCAGTCCAATCACCTTGGGGGTGTCCGGCATCAGGTCCCACGTTGTCTCAGCATCCCGGAGCCGGAGCTCCGGGCGCTGCCATCTTCAATTTTGTTTTCTTGTTTTTTCATCCTACGTCACTCGACCCAGGCGCGAGATCGGGTGATGTAGGATGAAAAATTTGCCGTCTCACTGCGCATGCGTGAGATCAGCAAATTTTTCTCTTTAAGCAAAAAGCCTCATTCTATGCATGGCCAAGATGGTATCCCGGGAGGCTTTGCACCTAAAAAAAAACAAAACGGAATTTTTACCTTACATAAATGGGTTTTCTACCTAAATACCTTACTATCTGACCATAGCATCTCTTAGATAAACAGTCATATAGTATGTGGGCCTACTATCAGTAGAACCACCAGAACAAAATGTGAGGGAATTTTTTGTTCTCACTTTAGAGGATCATTTGCTTTTGCTTCTATTGAAAAAAAGTAAAGATTAATCTGCCCTGCAGGCTCCAGACCACAAAAATAACCTTATCCTATTCTAACCTATTCTATGAAAAATGGAGCTATTGTACGCCTTTCAGTTTAGCACCTTGCAAATAAGAACATGTTATAGTTCAGCAAAAATCTTCCAGGAGAACATTGACAAGCCTAAGACACTGCAGTAGACATGGGAGAATGTGCCCTTGCCTAAAGATCTTTGTTTTAGAATAAACCTGGATGGTGTTTTTCATTTTTCTGACCGTGGTACTGTATCATTGTAGCCTTAAAATACATTTTGGATCCAGCCCAAATAATAAAAAGATTCTTGTCTTTGCTAACTGACTGTTTTGATGAAGATAGGTCTTAACAGCCCCGATCCCATCAAGTGAATACCATTTATATTCCTCTGAATTTATGGAAGCATAAAAGGAAGGTAATGTAATCTGATTAATGTTGGCTTTGGACACCACTTTATGAGTGAAGTGAGGCAGGGTAGTAAAGTTAATATTAAGTTTTTTTGACAAGAAAGAGCCAAAATCTCTCCAACTATTTTGTCAGTTTTGACGTACAAAAACAAGGCCTTTCAGAAAACTAGATCTAAGGGCATAGAATACATGCTGTGCTATTGCTATTAGATAGTTGACCTGTAAGCTTTGTTCTTGGGTTGAAATGAAAAACAGTGTTGTCACCTAAGATAGGAACTGAATAAGGACAACAAAACGCCTTCCCCTCTGCTTTGCTTTGTAAGTCAGGTGAACTGAACAATACTGATAACATTACTTACAAAGTATAGAGTACAGGACTTTGTGGGTTTACTTGATTTTTTTTATAAAATTTATATTATTATATATATAGATTTATAATATTTTTTATCAAACAACTTTATATCACTGTCAATGGTAAGTTTACCAGACCAAAAGGGAGTGAATAAGAAATGTTGATTGATGGGATTTATATACACTTTGGTTTATTCCATTTCAGGTCTGTTATAAGGTAGCTAGGTAACAGTTAGGTATCTGGGAATTAGTGTGACACCAAGTTGTTAATTCTTTAGCCCCAAACAGATGCTGAATTCTTGCTGATGGACATGATTGTAATGATTGTTTTTAGCAACAAGACAAAAATGAGAATAGTAAGAAGATAAGTAAAAATAAAAAAGTCAACCTCAATAGGAAACAGCAATTATTACAATTTATTACAAACAGTTAAAGGAAAAGTTTTTTGATTGTTTATTTACCAGAACAAATCCTAAATACTAATGTTTACTGTCAGAGCTTACTTTAAATTTAGTAAGTGTTTGAAGTTGGACTTTGTTTGCAGTTAGAATTTGTTTGCAGTAAGCATTGGTTGGTAAAGCACTATCTAGCAACGGTATTCATAACATTGGGGTAACACTTTTGATATGTCAAATTTGCTTAAATAAATGTAATAGAAATGGGAAAGCCAATGTAGTAGTTAATAGCTTTGGAAAGTCTCTTCAGAGTGAGGGAGATCCCTCCTGAGATAGTTATCACCAAAACGACATTTCCAGTTCCAGTTGTAAAATATTGGATTTTTCATCCCAGTGACTGTCCCAGTGACAGTGGTCCTAAAGCACCATTTTTAGTATTTAGTATTTCTCCTACAGACAGCAGTAAATGTAGTAGGGTATGGTTTGCGAAGAGTCGGAAAATGACACAGTTTACATGAAAATCCTGGCTTGTAATAGGGACTGGGGTTGGGACTGGACAGCCCTGTTTTTCCCAGCATATATTTTACTTTCGAGTGTTTCATGCCTATTATTCATTTGGCTATTAGCTGACTTGAATACAAATATACTAAACTGATACTACTGGATTTGGCACCTAATTAATATTTATACAGCATATTCCATGACCTAAACAAACATGTTTTTAATTCATCTCACACCTGTATTCTAATTACCTGATTGTTTTGCTGACCATTTCTTTTTCCTCTCATGATTAACCTTTAGAATTAAAAATTTTGCTTTAAATGTTCTAGTAAATTAGAAAGCTTTTCAAATGACCCATTAATGAAATTAGCTCTGTGGCATAAGAGCCTATACAAATTACAAGTGCCCACAAGAAATTCTGTATGGCTTTTCCCAGTGGGCTCATTTCACAACCTACACAAGAAATCAACCAGTTGGAAACAACTTGCTAGCTACATAATGTGCATACTAATATGTTAATTTGTATTTGCCACATAATCATTTACATTGTCCTTTGCAAATGAAAATTAGGCAAAATTAACAGCATAGCTCAGTGATTGCAAAATACTTTTTTTTTAATACTATCGTATCATCAATTAACCTACTTTGTACTTAATACATTGTTGAATTAAATTCTGGAAATCAAACAGATGTCATGTGGACCTTTCAGTAAACATCATCAACCAGGTTGGCACACTAACAGCTTATAGCAACTCTTATTTCTTAAAGTTTAAGGATTTATTCCTTACACATAGTAGTGCTTTGCTGCTGCCCTAAGGTGTGTTTGGGGAAGCATCAGGAATGAATGGCAGCACAGCATACCAAAGCATGCTATACTTGTTGACATGCACTGCAGAAATTTGACACTCTAATGGAAATGGGCCCAAAGTTTACTTTCAATAAACATCTTGTACTCTCCTTAGTGGCAGACATTGAATCATTGTGGGCTTGGTTCTTACAGTAGTAAGAAGTAAGGACAGCCTGTAGGGCAACTGTGCAGAGAGGTACTAAGTTAATTATTGATTAGTGCATAAAGGGGACACAGAGAGCAGGAGCTGTTGGCTGTGTAATCAATGAATGTGGAAAGCTGCATGAACGTTTGCTAATCATTACAATTGAAATTTTTTGTGAAATTGAATTTTTTATGATACAATATTGATTAAGTACACTGGTCAACAAACATTTTCTTTCCAAACAGATTAAAGTCATTTTAGGTTATGTTTGATGCACAGATTCCAAATATGGTATTGGTTTTGGTAGATTGGCTCTAGTTTGTGAAATAATGACCTCAATAATAACCTCATGGAAAACTAATGAAACATGAAAATTAAGCAAAATTAAACTAGATATGCCTACGTATACAAAATTACATGTTTGAAATACTTAATGTCAATATATAAACTGTATGATTTCCTTTTATGCTGATGATCAAGACAATTATGTTGAAGGCTCCAGCAGTAGTCTGCCATCATGTGTCTATCCCATCTGCCCTGATACCTTTCCTCCATTACCTTTATGTCTTGATGGAACCTCTCCCCTTGTTCCTCACTGAAATCGCCAAGGTTTTCTGGAAATTTTTGCAAAGGTATATGGAGATAGTATACCTTTATGCTCAAAGTAGCACCCAAAGTTTAAGAGCAAGTTTTGTACCAGTTCTTCATAATTTTCTGCTTTATGGTTACCCAAGACGTTTTTGAACAACCATGACATAGCTGTGCAGGCAGAAGCTTTAGTATCAGTCATGTAACTTGTGAAATTTGAATCATTTATCAGTTTTTGAATCTGGGGTCCATCAAAGATTTTTCAGTACTCAATCCAGAGAAGAATCTACAAATGTATTTTAAGCAATCACCGTCCTTGTTCAGAGCTCTAACAAGTTGCTTTATTAATGCCAACTTTGTGTAGTGGAGGGAGAATGATTTTTTCTTTGTCAACCAATGGCTCGGTAATGATGTTCGCTTCAACTTTTTTCATGTTTTACCTTGGAGGCCATGTCACTTTTTTCCAGGGATCCCGCTTTGGTATACTATCCCACAAGCAGATGAAACATGGGTACTTTGTGTATCCACTTTGGTGTCCAAGTAGGAAGTTCACCATTTTTAAATCAACACATATGGTCCATTGGTGATCATGATATCAAAGCTTTTGTAAGACTATTTTGATATTTTCATATTCTTTAGGTTGTGTTGAGTGACCAATAGGAATTGATGCATAGCAGTTGCCATTATGCAGTAAAACAGATTTCAAACTTCAAGTAGAACTGTCTATGAAAAGCCACCAGTCTTGTGCTTGGTATTCTGGTACTCCCATTCGGGCTAGTAGTCCAGGGATGGTACAACAGTACACAAAGTCTCCATCCTTACTGAAATATGGTGTGTCGCCTCTCTTGTCCTATAAACTGTTATTTTAACGTCCGGTCTCAGACAGTTCTTTTCTTTTTGCCTGGATGCTAAAAGTTCACATGCTTGTTTTGACAGACTTAGGTCACGTATTAAATCATTGACCTCTTCTTGGGAGAACTGCTGGTTTGATGAAACACTTCCTTCATATTCACTTCCACTGCTAACTCCTGGATTACACTCCAAACCCTGTATATCCCCCATGTCAGATACAGGAATATCAGGGAGTGTACTAAACACTGGTATGGGAACATCAGCACCATGGGGCACAGGTCATTTTGCTGATTCCAAATCAGGGTATTCCCACTTGTTTTGCTTGTAACTATTGAAACCTTTTACGTTACCAGCACAAAAATAACAATCATTATGATGATTTTTCAGTTTTCCATTTTTCCACTGATGTAGACACTCTACACAACTATTGCATACCATATGGGGAGCCCAATACATATCTTGGTCCCACAGTTTAATACCAAAATATGCAAGATATGCTTGTTTCACAAATTCTGTAATATTTCTTGCTGAGAATATTCACCATAAATGTAGCAAAATACATTACGGTCATTTAAACAACTTCTTGAAGAACATATTTCTGTAAAAAAAAATGTGTAAATAAAAAGGCAAATTAAAGTTTCATTAAAATAATGCTACATTTATTATATAAGATGCAAAACATCAGTGTAAATAAAGATTGATAATAATATGTTGTGTTCACATTTGTTGTTGGTAAAATCATCTATTTTGATTCCTGTATCACATAAACTAGAGCCAATTCAATTAAACTGATGTCATTTCTGGATTCAGCAGACCTGAAATACACCAAATATATTAAAAAATCCTTGGCAAGTTAAAACATTTTTTTTTTTTTGTTGAGCTGTTTTTGACTTTTTTGACTGTCATTGACTTTTTTGACTGTTTTTGGATGCAGAGGAGGGTCAACACGATCAAAATTGCTAAGGGCCTCTCCATAAGAACAATTTATGGGGTCCCCAGTACTTACTGTAAAAATACTTTTCCATTGAGATACAGATGACAGTAACTTGTTTAAAACCGTCAATCTGAAGTCACAAATCTCTTACTTTTCTAAATGGTACAATGAAATAGGAAAACATTTATCTCTGTGCCCCTGATTTAGAGGCTTTCTGCCCAAGGCTACCTAAATTTCACAAACCAGGGGCATAGCTTTGACATCATGAAGAATGCATTGCTGTGAGCGGTATTCTTTTTGTAACTACGTTATGGGTCAAAGTACCCATCTGGCCTTCATGTAGTAAAAAAAAAAGTTCCAGAGGGCACAGTTGCATGGTCTGAACTTTATTTTTTTTTTTTTTTGTAAAAAGTAGATTTGAAAGAGAGCTATCTGACATTATTTAGATAATTTGTGGTGCAGATGCTCAGTGTAGAACAATATTATAGCAGTATATGATTTAGTTCAGTATGTGAATTCCTTTTTTTTTTTTATTTTATGTTACATGTATTCTCGGTATTTACATCTTGGCCAAAATGTCCAGCAAATGGGAAAGTGACAGAATTAGATAAAAAATTATTAGAAATTATGAGAAAAAAACTGGCTGTAGAAGAATTCTTTTTTTGTTTTTAAGGTAGTATATAATTTAATGGATAGCTGTAAATAGCTTCTGATTTAGCTTTCTCATATATACCTCCTGTACAATAATCTTTTATTTCTGTGTAATACACCTATGCTATATACTGTATATTTAAACATCTGATATGATTCAGATGGGTAGATTCTTTACTTCGTTGGTTGACTTCCAGACTACAAGCTCGCATGTTATCTTCCTTGTCTTGTTTCAGCCTTAGTTTGTAGCCTGTATCCAGTCTGTGCCCTAAATCTGTATAAATGCCAAACTATTCCCCATGAAGTCTCGTTGTTTTGTATGGAAGTCTCCACATTCCAGCCTTGATTTTTATTATCTTCCTCTTTTGCTAATACACATAAAGGAAAACCATTTTTGTGGTTTTTGGGTAAGTTGCTGGATGAATTTATACAATCAACCAGCTTTGCATCCAAAATTCACATTTTCTTAGGTGTCCATGCAAATATTTAGGCATTCATTGCAAACTAAAAATTTCACCACATTCATTAAAATGTAATACGTAATAAATAAATGCTAACTTAATAGTAGAAACTCTTTTATGAAAACTCTTTGAAAAAAAACAACCCCAATGTGTCCAATATGTGACAAACAGACCTAAAATGTGGTTTAAACACCTGTTTTGGGGGGTTTATAAACAGCCCAGCAATTGCAGATTATAGTGCAAGCATTGTTTGTGATAATGGGGGAATTCTTGTCTTCACAAGGGCAAAGATAAGCACCTCAATTGCACTGCGAATGGCTGTTATCTTTTGTTGCGTCAAAAATGCAAAAACATTGAAAAATTTAATGCTGTGATTCTCAAACATTATGGTTGTTTCAAAAGTTTCCACAATCCAGGGGCTCCCTTAGCCCACATAAACACAGGTGCATATTAAAGCATTTGCAATTTAATAGTATGGTAAATTAATGTACCTTGAATTTATTTTAAAGAATATTTTTCTTGTTCTATAAAAGAGAAACCACTAGTTAGACCTTTAGTGATGTCTCACCTCTGCTTTATGGCATCTTCCGGAAAAGATTCACACTGTTTTAAATCAGCTTTTCTATCAGTGTATTGTCAACAGAACCAGAGCAGAGCACTGGTGCAAAAAATATTTTGCAGCTTGCGGAGTATATAATAAATCATATTTTTATGAAGATTAATCTTGCTTCTGATGGTATTGTCTCTCAGGTTGTTGTTATAATTTGAAACAAATATATTCATATATACCATAGAGTGTGGAAAAATAACTGATTATTTTCTGGCTGGGAGGGCTCAGTAATGGTAAATGTATGCAGATTGAGTCATAAAGCCTTTGTTACTAAAAAAGCTTCTTCTGTTTCATGTTCATGCAAAGAATCTATGATCGGTTGAAGGATTTCCTTTCTGTGCTTAAAAGTCTATTGGCGGCATAAATGGTAATTTATAAATCCAAAAGAACAGGAGGATATGGCATAGGTTGTGACCTGGCGGTAACAAAAGCTTAAAGAGACAGCACAAGATGGCTAACTTCTAGGTGGCAGTGTGTGCTGTCATGGTCATTTTAGTGATTTTTATAGCTAATATGGAAAATCATTTTGTCATTGTCTAAAAGTTGGGTTACTTTTCAGTGTTTAGCTCCCTTTATTGCTATGAAAATCAGCTGATCTGACCAGATTGTCTAAAGGCAATTTTCCATGTCTAATGGGGTAGGGTGTGTACATTCATGTACCTGAGGATAGCACATACTACATCGGAACTTATATATAATTCCAGAAAGAAGTTCCAGGAAAAGGGCTGATATTTAGGCTGGGTCCAGGTGGCATCTATTTGTATCAATAGAACTGCATCCAGTAGATCCATGTTCTCCTAAACCCTACTCCAGCGTCATGAATATTACTTGTAAAGTCCTCCATGCATTTAATTAACCTATCAGGAACCATAGTTATATGAAAGGAGCTTCCCCTTTCCTCCAAAACATAGGGACACAGGATTTGGCAGCCAACCAAATGCTTTACCACTATCTTGGTGCCCTGGGGGAGGCAAGTCCCTCTAGACACATCCAACCCCTGGTTTATAATTTAGGATTGTTTGCTTATGTATGTTTTTTAACATTTGCTCACCTGTTTCCATTCCTCTGTAGAAATTTTAAAATTCAGTAAAGTTATACAGCCATGGCCAAAAATATTGGCACCCTTGCATGTCATTAAATGCACCACTTCTCTCAGAAAATTGTTGCAATTACAAATGCTTTGGTATTGTCATGTTTATTTATTTTGTTGGCACTGGAAGAACATGAAAAAGCAGAGAAAAAAATCTGAGACATTCCTCACAAAATGTCAAAAATGCCCCAGACTAAATTATTGGCACCCTCAACCTAATACTTGGTGACACGTACTTTTGGAGAAATTTCTGATGTTAATTGCTTTCTGCAACAATCAATGAGTTGTTTACATCTGCTGCTACTGGAATTTTGGACAACTATTCCTTTGCCAAGTATACCTTGATATTTTAAACTTGCTCATACTTCCTTGAAAATTGCTGTAGAACTGGAACTAGTAAAAGCAAAAAAGACTTCAACCCAGTCACATTGTTCTGTGCTTAGCATCTACTGTGCTTAGGCATTGCTTAGAACCAGGGGTGGCTTTTCAAAAGAACAAAATACTAAAAAATAATAAAATATTAAAATATCTTATACACAATAATATAACATTATAATTTACCTGTGGCTCCTGAGAGAATATGTTTCTTCTTTTTTCCACACTCCGGGCCTATGCTGTGGAGTGTGGCCCAGTCCTTTCGTATGTAGGGCAACGTCAAAGGGTCCACTGTCTACCCCACATTTTCATGTTTCAGTGCTGCTCCCATCAACTGTTTGGACCAGGAAAAAAACCTGTGTATGAACAAAACTAAATTGTTTGACCATACACAGGACAATAGACCCCATGAGATTGATCACTCATGAAGCACCTTGTACTCTCACATGGGGAAGGGGGTGTAACTTTAATACTTATCCAAATTTAATCAGAACAGTACAGAAGTGAGAACAGTAATTGTGATGCTGGAAGAGGAGGATAAAGTGACGTTTTTTATTTTGCCATTTTTATTTTTTATGGCTTGGTCACACAAACTTTAGCAGAAAAAAAACTTTTTTTATTTACTTACATAAAGAGAGGCCCGTAGCCGAATTAGCCGAAAAGAATTAGGCGCAGGGCCTACATGACCGGGTGCTAGGCCTAGCCCAGAGCTTGTAAGGGGTTAAGAAAAAGGTAGTGTTGCTAGAGGGGGCTGGGCTAGTATGCAACGTGGGGTAGGAGGAGATTAGGAATGGGAGACGTTAAAAAGGGCTGGATGATAGTGAGGGGCCCTCTTTTTGAAAGAAAAAGTTACCCACCCACCCTCCCTCTTATGTTTAGGTAGAGTTGAGAGGTGGGTTCGTTTTAGCGGTTGGGGGCTTGGAAGGCAGGGATTCAGTGTATTGGAAAAGTGGTGGATTTTGGCAGGGGGGATCCCCTTTGGGGGGGTCTCCCCCTTTATGGTGAACGGATGATTATGGCTCCTGAAGGCAGTGCTGGGCAGCTAGGGGACAAGGTGGAGATGTTGGAAGAGTTCAATTCTTGTTGGGTGGGATTTTGCCTTCTGAGACCTGCAGCTTGGTTGTTTGGGTGTATAATTGGGAGTTTAATAACATTATGGATACTGTTGTAATGGTTATGTATTATTAAAAGGGGAATTAGGTTGGTGGTTCATTAAGCTATATTCAATGTAATATGTTAACATTATATATTCCTGTTTTAATAATAATTATATTAATAATGGAGTGTTGTGTTAATTTATGTTAATGTATGCTTATCAAAGTGTAAAATGTAATTTTATTTGGCATTTAATTTATTTGGATATTTGTTTGTTAATTATTTGGAAAGTTAACTTTATTTAATGGTGTTTTAAATAAACGGCTGCTCGCCAGCCAATTTAAAATCCAAGATTTTGTGTTGGGTATTTAATGGCGGGGAGTGGCTGGTAAGCAGGGGGAGGTTTGGTAGTAGGTGGTAGTTATGACAATGGTGTTTATAAGGGATGGGCTAGAAGGTCCGAGCTACCCTGGTCAAGCCCACTTTTGTGAAAACTGATTCAAAGACATACCATGTGTTAGAAACTGAGCATATATTTAAATGAAATCTATTACATGTAATAATCAGTTGATTTTTATTTTTGACCTGCAAAGTACAATTGCATAAGTATAAGTGCAATTTACAATTTATTTAAAGCTTTTTATAACTTTTTTAGCTTCAGAATTGTTGTATTCTAATTGTGTTACTTTGTACTTCTCTGGAAAGAAATTTTTAAACCTTCATCTCTAAATATAATTGCTACCCACAATGCTCTTTTGGCTGAAGACACTGAGAAGAAATGTAATTTAAATGATTGGGTCTCTTCTGTCCACTGTGTATAGTGTGAACACCCACTCTCCGCTTGTTAAGTTTTGTACCTCCCTGTCTTGGTGAAGGTATTAAACTGGGGTGAGCAAGGAAAGTAAATGACTTACTGTGCTGTGTTTGGTAAAATTATCTCTTGCTGATATAAGCTAGCATCGCTAGTTCTTCACTGAATCAAACAGTAGCTTTTTATGTTATTGGCCTTTTCACAGCTTTGTGATAAATGGTCCTATTGATTTTTTTTCTCCAAATACTTCATTACAGTCTTTTTAGAACTTCATCCTCCATGATCTGGGGCTAAAATTCTTTTAGCACAATATCTTTACTGTTGCCGTTCCTTAATATTTCATTACAGTCAAAATTATTAGTATGTTTTCAGCATTTTTGCTATGATGTGGTACATTTTCAGATGTGCTGGATGCCTGCAACCCCCTTTATGCCCTGTGGTTCTTTCCGATGTAGCCCACATCATTTTTGTGTCCTGCAGTGATGGAGAGGTTGACAGATGAAAGCCCTAAGTGCAGTCAAAGTAGTCATTAGGACAGGAATTCAGTGACATCAGAGGGTTAAGTGGGCTATACAGTAGATAAAAGGAAAGAATCCATAACTGAGCATGTTTTACACCAAGAATCTTCCCTTCTCGTTTTGTTTCACTTTGCTTTCTGCACCACTTCTACTTGTTGAGTATTCCCCTACCATGCATCAAGAAGTTGAAGGGGGAGCTCTGATACAAGGAAGCAAATTCAATGCTCTTCTGGCAAGATCACATCCACAGATATCTACAGGTTAGAACAGTGTTAATCCTTTTAAATTTTGAAATAAGTTTTACGTTGTCAGGAAACCCCTTCTATATTTGCTTTATTTATAGCTCACAGGAAAATAATGCGGTGGCCAGTAGGAAAAATGCCTAATGACTTAAATCGCTGGTCAGGGGGACTCTACCCTATAGATAGCCAAAAAGATCACTGGTGTGAGTTAAAGTAGAATTAAACCCCCACAATACTCACCTATCCCCGTTCTCTTGCAGGGTGCTGCCATCTTGACCTTTCTCCTCTTCCTTCAATGATCTTCAGCCATCTTGATTGGCCACAGGCGTGTGGGAGTTCATTCATTCCTGCCATGTGCAGGGTAATTCTGGCAACCGAAGCTATCACTGTCCATGCCTAGCTCAGCTTTTTTGCCAGATACCCTTAGTGATAAGGCAGGTAGAAGAGATTATAGCAGGAGGAACATCGCCTGTCCTTTTCTGCAATAATGACATGCCCAATCATAGAAACTTAAATGTGGACTGACTCTAAAAAAATTGAAGGTTGCTCAGGCATCTCAGAGTACTTGATTGTTATTTTCATTGATGTTTATCAAACTGAAACGTTTACTTTAAATATGTAACTGCTGTGCTTTATGTGGCTGCTAGGCAAAGCAGTGAGAATTACAAGAGGGAAAGTGTTAATAATGTGCTACACTTTAATATGTTGTTGCCAAACATGTTATCAGTATTCTGTTTGCCGAACAGGAACATTAGTAATATTTTAGCAGAACAGTTATGCAACACTGCACAGTGATATGCTCTACAAGATGACTGATATTTTTTAAAGTTTATGATTTGCATTAAAATGCTTTACAAAACTCAGATAGATGCTTGTGAAAATCATTATGTGCCATTAGAATTTAAAAGTGGTAGAATAAGTGAATTATCTGCTGCATGTAGAGTTAAGAACAGGACACAAAACGGCAATTACAACACTATGGAGGATAGACAAAGATTTGGCAAAGGATGCCGCAGATTATTAGGAGTGTGGATTGCAAGTATTATAGTGTGTGTGTATTTAGATTCCCAGGTTATAAACAGACCAGATTGTAAGTATGGAACCTAGGTTTTTGGACATAGAATTATTCCTGACCCATGGAAAGCCATTCAAGAAGTTTATTTCCTTATAATTAGTAGAGCTAAATGGCCCAGTATTAGTCGATTATTTCAAAGCACACTGAGACTTGATATTGCTTTCCTTTTTTACTTGTATATTACCGGTAACTCTGGTGGGTCATTCTGCCATGTGAGCCATAAAAATAACCTTGGTTTCCATGCACTCCTCTGAACTTTGCCTTAGGGTTTCAGTTATGTTGCAGGCTTTATTAAAAGCTGCCAAGTTGTAATCTTATCAGTTACTTTGGAGCAAAGACTAATCCAAATTTATCCTCAAAATCAATATAAAGGTATTTAGGAGATGAATATAAACCTTTAGACAAAACCAACATAGAGTCAAATTGGCATTATAGAAATAATTACAACTGACAACAAAATTTTAGCCAGGTGGTGTAAAGTAGCAGAGACTGAACAATCCTCTATGATGAAAAATCTGATATTTAAAATTGGGGACGAATAAAGCCATATTATTATTGTTATTAACTTGTATTTATAAAGCACCCACATATTATGCAGCACGTTATATAGTTTTGTCACTAACCGTCCCTCAGTGGGCCTCACAATCTAATGTCCATACCATAGTCATATGCCAATATTTATCTACGACCATTTTCTGGGGTCAAGCCATTTACCCTATCTGTATTCTTTTTTTACCAACTATATATGTTTGGTATTCTCACTATTCATGACAATCCATAATCTCTATTTAAACTGGTAATAGCTGTACTTTTTAGGTCTGTTATCTGTTGCCTTAAAGTGGGACTTTAATATTTGGGATTACGGTGGTTTTTGAAAAAAAGGGACAGATGATGTCTCCTTCTGCAGTAACTGCCTGATCGTCACCCAACTCTCAAATTTTGCATCTCAGCAATGGTTGCTAGAGAAATCCTGCAATCCCGGCTTCCCTTGTATGTGCAATGA
The DNA here is from genome assembly GCF_032062135.1 of Pyxicephalus adspersus. Lineage (NCBI taxonomy): Eukaryota > Metazoa > Chordata > Amphibia > Anura > Pyxicephalidae > Pyxicephalus > Pyxicephalus adspersus. The sequence continues at coordinate 95,969,503 of NC_092859.1, forward strand.
ACAAACTCAAGTGTGGCTGTGCAAGAGTTACACCATCCTGGCCTGGCCTATCAGGAGGGCGAAGATCATCTCTAGGAAGAAAAGAAGCTAGATAGCGGCACCCTGAGGTAGAACAAGGGATAGGGAAGTATTGCAGGTTTAGTTACACTTAATTTTTGTCCTATAATAAATGTCCTATAGTTTTTCAGTATAAACTATGCTTGAAGCCTTGTATAATCAGAGAGCCAGATTTCATTAACCTCCTGATAGCTAAAAAAATAATAAATAAAGACATACCTGGCCCCGCCAGCGTCATACAGTGTCTTGCCCATCTGATCCCATCCTCTGGCCACGTCTTCTTCCTCTGATCGGTACCTCGGTGACTGTTCTGGCCTTTGGCAGGGAGTTCCAGATGACATTGTCGCTAGGGGCATGGCAGGAATTTCAAAATATTTTGTATTGCATTCAATAGACAATAACTGTGTTGAATGCAATACACTGAATTTAGAGTGGTACATTGTCTTTGATGAAAATTTATTTTACAGTATATTATAATATTATGAGTATAATTTTGAAACACAAAATCATGTTAAAGTTTATTAAAAATTTTAATTTATTGATTTATTAATTAAAGTTTCAAACTTTAATATGCTCATACTATAATATTATACTGTAAAATAAATTTTCATGAAAGAAAATGTACCACTTTTAGACATATACAGTGAGGGAAAGAAGTATTTGATCCCCTGCTGATTTTGTACATTTGCCCTCTGACAAAGAAATGACCAGTCTATAATTGTAATGGTAGGTTTATTGTAGGTGTGAGAGACAGAATAACAAGAAAAGAACCCTTAAAAACCCAGTGCTCAAAATCCAGAGCTTAATGTGCATTGTAATTAGTGAAAAAAGTATTTGATCCTTTCGCAAAAGATGACTTAGTACTTTTTGGCAAACCCCTTGACAATCAGAGGTCAGACGTTTCTTGTAGTTGGCCACCAGGTTTGCACACATCTCAGGAGGGTTTTTGTCCCACACCCCTTTGCAGATCCTCTCCAAGTCAGTAAGGTTTCAAGGCTGTTTGTAAGGCCCTGGTCAGTACCAGTATTCTCTAGATCCCTGTCCCCCAATTTGAAGCTGCAGTGTTCACCTATAGCAGCCCCTGCTCAGCCTCGAGAGACTGGTTGCATCTCCCAGCACTAGGTTGCCCCCAGGACCAGTGCACAAGGGATGGTGTCTGGGGATAGGCCAGCAGCTGACCAGGAGCCCAACGATACACAGTACAGAAATACTAGGGAATCCAGAAAGAAGCCAAAGTCAAACACAGGAGATCAGTCCATCAAACGAGGTACAAAGGAAAAGGCACAAGCAGAGCCGGGGTCACAGGCAAAGGTCAGTCCAGGCTGAGTTCAAGTAGATTGTCAGGAACAGGCAAAGGTCAGCAACAGAAAAATACTCTCCAGCACAGATAAGACCAGCTAAACGCTATGGCAGACACTGGTGACTGGGAGCAGAGAGGCTTTAAAGTCCCAGCAGCCAATAGCAGTGCAGGACTGAGTCAGGAGCTGATTAGCCTTTAGAATCCTCTTCAGCTGTGCATAGCCTACCAATGGATGCTGGGGATGCCATAAATCCATCAGGCTGCACAGCTAAAGGGAAGCAGGGGCTGCTGCTATCTTAGTTCTCCTAGCTGTTGCAAATTACATCTCCGGACAGAATAAACAGTGTTTTATATTGTGATGGCCAGATGAGCGTCTCCTAACACTGATGTTTGGCAACTCGAACCTTCAGCTCCCTATGGGATTTTCTATGGGATTAAGGTCTGGAGACTGGTAGGTCACTCCTGGACACTTCTGTGCTTCTTCTTGAGCCACTCCTTTGTTGCCTTGGCTGTGTGTTTTGGGATATTGTCATGCTGGAATACCCATCTATGACCCATTTTCAATGTCCTGGCTGAGGGAAGGTACATGGCCCGGTGTTGCAGTGAAGGTGTCCTGTCCCTTTAGCAGAAAAACACTACCAAAACATAATGTGTCCACCTCCATGTTTGACGGTGGGGATGGTGTTCTTGGGGTCATAGGCAGCATTCCTCCTCCTCCAAACCTGGCGAGTTGAGTTGATGCCAAAGAGCTCAATTTTGGTCTTATCTGACCACAACACTTTCACCCAGTTCTCCTCGTGATCATTTAGATATTCATTGGCAAACTGCAGACGGCCGTGTACATGTGCTATCTTGAGCAGGGGGACCATGTGGGCTCTGCAAGATTTCAGGCCTTCATAGCACAGTGTGTTACCAATTGTTTTCTTGGTGACTATGGTCCCAGCTGCCCTTACATCATTGACAAGTTCCCACCATGTAGTTCTGGGTAGCTTCGTAACCGTTTTTATGATCATTGCAACTCCATGAGGGGAGATCTTGTATGGAGCCTCAGACCGAGGGAGATTGACAGGTATTTTGTGTTTGCAAATTATCGCACCAACTGTTGTCACCTTCTCACCAAGCTGGTTGGCGATAGTCTTGTAACCCAGTCCAGCCTTATGTAGGTCTACAATCTTGTCCCTGACATCCTTGGATAGCTCTTTGCTCTTGGCTATGGTGGGTAGTTTGGAATCTGATTGAATGATTGCTTCTGTGGACAGGTGTCTTTTATACAGGTGCTCCTTGCAGGGGGTACTCCTAATCTCCGCTCGTTACCTGCATACAGGGAAGGCACCTGGGAGCCTGAAACCTTGCTGGTTGATAGGGGATCCAAATACTTATTTCACTCATTACAATGCACATTAGGCTCTGACTTTTGAGCACTGAGTTTCTGAGGGTTCTTTTGTTGTTATTCTGTCTTCCACATCTACAATAAACCTACCATTACAATTATAGACTGGTCATTTCCTTGTCAGAGGGCAAACATACAAAATCAAAAGGGGACCAAATACTTCTTTCGCTCACTGTAAATCTAGACAGAAATTAACTGCCCAGGAGGCACTGGAGTAGCAGGGAAGGTACCAAAGTTCAGCATTTTCTGTTTGCCGTCTATAGTTAAATATAACTATAGACGAGTGAAGTATTTTTATATGCAATATTTTGATTAAGACTTCATTAAAAATATATCACATAACAGTAACTTTTGTTTCTCCCCCTTTGTTTGGGTTTTGCTAATTTTTTGTGGTATGGTTCATACAGCATGATTAATATGATTTGGCTGTATGTCTGTACAAAAAACAAATTGGAATATTTATGTCTATCAATAATTCTTTGTAGCGCTAATGGAAATCCTATGATATCATTTTGTATCCCTTACTCCTATAAAACTAAAAGCTATTTACACTCCAGAAGCAAAGATAATGATTTGTCTTCTTGATACTTTCTACTCCAACATATTGACTGGCTGCCATTGAGGTCTTACTGAGTAATATCCCCTAGGAGACCTCATTAACATTTTGACATTGTTCATGTGTTGTTCTGCAGATCGATAATCCCAAATACATATGCACGACAGGTTGTTTTAAATAGAGCATCTGAGTTAAACTTAAAGCACATTTTTCAATGAAACACTATACTCAGTATTGTAACATGAGTTAAATACTTTAAATCAATTAGACAAATCCCTCTGTTTATCTGCTTTTTCCTTAAATTGCACTAATGGGTCTCTCAAACCTAATGGTTGATGCCAAGAAAATACACCAGATACAATTATGTATTTTGTAGTCACTTGTCCACCATGTGCAGTCAACTGGTATATGAGTAGGTATGCTTGTAATTAGGATGAGGTCAGGTCAGGGCAGATATATCAGGGAACAGGATTTTTAAGCTGAATTGACTTTAAATGTGGCCGGTCTGTCAGTGTGTCTCATTATTGGCAGCTTCTTTCACAGGGGAAGCTGAATTTTTTTTTGTTGGATGTTTTTTTTTATACCAAGTACGTACATGTTTTTTGTTGTTGTTTTGTGTTTAATAATGTTTTAATTTCATTTACATTACCACCTATGATTTAATTTCATTTACATTACCACATATAATTTAATGTATTACTGCCTGAAATTCCAGTTTTTAGAAAAACAATGCCAGTAGGTAACTAAAAAGAAATGTGTTAACATTTTCAAAGTATTTGAAAAGACAGATGCGAAAAACGGTCTGTTTGTACATCTAATCTAATCTGTGACCCCCTTTAGTATTGGATTCACAAGATTCTTTATTCAATTTTTAGAGCAGTGTTTCTAAACTTTGGTGCCTAGGTATGACGGGTACAATTAAAAAGAATGTTGAAAATGACGCCCCTCATTCTAATTTTTGTAAGGGCCCATTCACACTGTGTAGATATTTTTTTTTTAGAAGGTAAATGTTAAAGTGTATTTAGGTTTAAATTCCTAAAGCAGAATTCAACTCACCTCTCCTTGCTTTAGCACCAGTGCCCACATCTTTGCCTGAACTTCTTCTGTGTTCAAGTTTTCAGCCATCTTGATTGGACAGACTGGAATGATGTACCATAACTCCTACGAGTTCACTTTTTCCCAGCACCCAGATATAATGGGATCATACACTGAGTTACACATGTGCATTGTTTTTTACATTCAAAGGAAGGTTGTGAACAGGCAGGTAAGTTCGCTCTATTGCAGAGGAGACTTAGCATGTCCCCTATGTAAGAAAAAGCTGCCTGCTTGCAGTTTTTTTGTTTTTCAAGTTTACTTCCACTTTAACATTACTTAAAAGAAAAATATTTCCTCACCTTCATTTTGCTGCTTTGCCTTTAACGATTTCACTCATTAATTGGGGCTGTCTTTTTCTGAACATAGGCAGACACTAATCAATGCCCCCTATACCATGTTTCCAATAACCTATTTAGAACAGGGGCAGGGATTACAGCGTCTCCCTATACTCTGGAGAGGCCATTCTGATCAGAAGATCCTTTTGTCTATATGAGTCGAGCCTTTGTTGATTAGGATTTAACAGTAAAATATATTCAATTACATAATGTGTTAAGATATTTATATAATTACTATATTGTCAATGTGCTACATTGGTATTTTAAAATCAGACATTCATTCTGTTAAGGGATTTTTGCAATAAAAAATAGTTGACCTAAGACTGCAGAAACAAAATACTCACCTGCATTTTACTATCAAGTAATTACACTAACTACACCATATTAACAAATAGGTGTACATATACTTTTGCAGGACCCAAGAAAACTGGTGTGAAGATTAAGGACATTGCTTTATTAGGATTTGTCCTGCTAATAAATAAATTCAATTATCTATATTTATTCAGCACGTTTTAATCAACTTCAGCTCTCTAGCATACAGGAGGATCTGATATTATCCCTATGTAGGTACCTGGAGGCAAAATAAATTGCTGTACTTGCCCATGACAAGACAGGTAGCTAGTAGTTAGTAGCTGCTAAAAGTAAATACAAAAAAAAAAAGGGTGAAACCTTTACCCTTCTGTCCTTATAGTCACGGCGGCTCCTGGGATACCCACGCCGTGCATCCCAGAAAACTTCTGACTGCTCCTTCTGCTCATGCCTGGGGAAATTTACAGCAGGCTACGTCACCAAATCTTGCAGCTGCACAGTCCCAGATCAGGTGACATAGGCAAAAGCTGGAAGAAAATAAAGAAGATGGCGGCACCTGACCCCAGCGTCAGGGCAGAGACGGATAACTTGACAGTGCGGGACTTAATCCAGGAAACCTCCAGAGGGATGGACGGATCTGCAGAAGGTGAATGAGTTTTTTTTTTTTTGTTTACTTCCGCTTTGCCATATAATAGCAAATGATTTTAAATCTTTTTTATCCTGGACCAGATCCATTCAAGGTTTGCTAGATCACCCAGGTCCCCCATGCTACTCTATCTTTTCCAGTCTTGTAGAGCTTTAATAAATCAAGCCCATTGCCTACCCCTATTGCCTTTGTGGCCTCTCAGAGTCTTTCTCCTTTCTCCCCGTCTCTGCACCTTAAATCTCTCTGGACACCCAGATTCTGTGCATGGCCAGCACAGGGGGCAACATGGCGAGATCACGCACCCACTTCCTTGATTCTTCCATATCTAAAGAATAGATTTGTAAGCAGGCTTGGCATAGGGAGCAAATTATCCACAACAAGGCTGGCCAACAAATGGGCAGGCAGGGAGAAAGTCCCAAGTATTCTCTTCAAAGCTGGGCAGAACATTCCATTTGCCACATGAATTCCTGTCTGGAATGGTACCAGTGGTAAGGCCAAAGTGTTTATTTTATTTTTTTTTGCTTATAATGCAATGAAAATATATGAAAATATTTAAAGCTCCTGTAGCATAGAAGAATGTGCAGTATTGGCTTTTCATTTGCCTGTGATTTGTTTTGATGTCTTCAGCCGCATACCAGAAGATTAGTCTTCTACAGCCATTGTTATATTCCTGATTTTCATATGACGTTCACTGTGAATAGTGACATTTTCAGCCAGTGCCAAAATGACAGATAAAGTTCAAGGTATTATGTGTAATTTTCTACATATATAATACAAATTGTAATATTTCTTATAATGAAAAGGAGTGGGATGAGGTCAAATGTAGTTTAACATATGCATTCAGCTGTTGAAGCTGTATCTCTTCAAAGGAAATCATGCTATGAATTTTAATATAACTGCCAGGTTATTGTGCTGTATCAGCTTTCTTTTACCAAGATTAAAATATATGTATGGAAATCGCGTCCTTTTAATATGCATTAGGTTGGTGGATTAGTATGACTGATCAGAAGAGAAATGTTCCCATAAAAGAAAATGGATGTAAGGTTGTTTTATATAAATAGCACATTTTCCCTTTTTTGCTGAAAATAGCTTTTTTATCTTTTAACTGTTCATACACGCACATCGACCTATTTTTATTTATCTGTCAAAAAGATAGGGATTGGGAATAAATGATGGGTTTATGAAATACTTGTTAAAATGAGTATGGGGTATTTTAGACTATAAACACTAGTAGAGATACAACTATATAGTTGTGTTTTATCCATGGACAAAAGGTCTTCCCTGTTTTAAAATTATTTCTTCTTTAATAAATGCTATAAATGTTTGCCCCATGAAAAACTCAACTTTATTTTAAAATTGATTCATTTGTTACATTCTTTAAATAGAAAAATGTATGAATTATAAGTAGGTAAATTCACAAATTTTCCAACTGAATCCAATGTCAAATATGTTTAAACTTTGCATGAACCTTGGGATAAAACATTTATTATTAGACCCGGAAAAAAATAAAATTAAAGGAGACCACACATGGTCATTCAGATATCCCAATTTCAAACAGCTTGTTTTCTATATACACCTTCTTGTTTCTAGTTTAGTCAGTTGCTGGATGTAGCACATGGATGAAGTCAGCTTGTTTTTTCTGCAACTTTTAACCTCATTTCTACTTTAGATCAAAAATAATTAAATTCTTCCCCTACAACTTCTGAAAATGCAAAAGCCACACCATGATCATGTGCTCTCTGCTGCCTCGAAGAAGTGACCATAGACCCCAAAATTCTAGCTTTTTAACATGTTGTGACAGCAAGAATCTGGTATTTTCAAGTCCTAATATGTTTGTGTTCTGTTTCCAGAGATTCCACATGACACCATCCGTAGTTGTCATTTCATGCACCCTTCTATATTTACAAGGCCCTTTTTTTGTAGGGGGTGTATTACCTTCACAGACATTGCTTACAAGCTAGAAGGTGCAAGCGGTGTCTCTAAATGTGCAGTCTACCGCAAACACCTACAGGATCTACAGTAAACCCCTGTCATTGCCTGCCACCAGTAATCATTAAAAGCTGCAAGGGGTAGTGGTAAAGCAGCACTGGGCAGGTTGTGCTAACCACCTTGTACCAGCTGCAGAAAAGCAAACAGTTCCCAGTGTGGGTATGGTAAGCACAGTGTGATATACAGCACCGCTCTATAAACAACTTTAGGGGAAAAAGTACTTTGTATAGGCATATTCACCCCTATTTATTTGTGGTCACATAGACCTAAATCAACCTGACAGATTCCTACCATACCATACTTATTTTAGTTTACTTACTAAAATAAGTAGCTTTCACAACTTGCCTGGAATTTGTTCTTGACCACAGAAATGCTGTTCAACATTTTTAATGTATAATTTTAGTGTTTACAAATTACTATATCATGAAAAATTGTTCTATTTGTTAAATGAAAGGCATGTTCTCCACAATTGCCAAGATATGAAATATACATAATAACATTTTAGTGAATACATCCTTTGAATACCTATGCTAAGGTTGGACGAGGAATATGCCGATGTAATCTGAAATGTGTAGAATGATGGTCATTAGAAGATGTGATAAAACATGTTCTTGCTTTTGGTGAAGGTTAAAATAAAAATGAGATCACGTTTACAAAAAAGCCTGATGCATGTGGAAGGCTATATTAGCTTTATAGTTGTAGCAATAAAAGAGACTGCTTAGATATTTCCCAGCATGGCTGACATATAAAGCAAAGGGGAAAATCAATTGATCTGTCTTGTGAAATTAGTATATGGAAGGGATGGAGATATATCATACAATCTTATGCAATTCTTGTAAATGAGAAATCCCCAATACACTATACATTTCACTGACTTGCATCCTCCTCCTCTTCCCAATAAATCTACTGCTATCAACATTTCTCCATAAAATCCCAGGCTATAAGTATCTGACAGGCAGCACCAAGCTGAGTATCACTGTTTGATCCAAACAGTTCACAGTAATAATAAAGAAAAACAATCATGTGATGAAAAATGTTTAATAGTTGTTCATAGACAAATGTACTATAACAGTAGTAGATTCCCAAAAAAAAGCATGGAGGTAATACTTAGATTAGGTCTTCTTATACTCTTAGGCTCTATTCAGAAGCCTTTAGCGTTTTGTAGAGTGTGGCTTGGCCTGTGCCGTTTCTAGGATTTCATGCATGTGTCTGGATAAGGATATATCCTTTCTTCTGCCCAAGTGACAGGTGTCAGGCAGAACAATAAAAAAAACTTTTTTAAAGAGACACATGTATTTTTTTTTTGTGTGTGTGCTTTTTAAACTTTACTTGTGCATTGGAACATGTGCCACGTCTTACAGTCTGTTTTCTTTACAATTCAGAAAAGCCGTACCCATGCTAGAATGCTGTTGGGTGACACCTTTGCTCTCTGTAAGAAAGCAGCTTTCTCTTAGCAGAGGTCTGATACACCTTAATAAAAACCAGATCTCTCAACTTGAAATATGAGCTTTGTTGATTGGAGAGCTGTACCTCCGTGGGTGGCTTGTCTGATCTCAGAGAGACCACTGCTTCCTTACAAAGGGCCAATGGTTTCCACCTTTACTTCCTCTCTCTCCCTTTTACAAATATACTTATTTTTGGGTTTGCATATTTTATTTTTTGCAGTACTTGTCTTTTTGAATCGTCCAGTTTCTTATTTTCTCACATAAACATGAGTGATTAACAGGTTGATTCTGTTCCTTACTGTAATACCCAGCTCACATACCTACATAGAAGTAGCAGCTTTCACTGGAGACTCAAATCTTAGGATTTCTCAACATATTGCACTGTGTCTGTTCAAATACATGTAGTCATATCATTTTTAAGTGATATGTTGATATTACCAATGCTACATATGTTGACAGCTCCAGATAGCATCAAACATGAAGGTTCCAATAAGAAGCAGTGGAATTGCAATGGAATAGAAATGGAGGAAAACAAAGTAAGACTCACTAGTAGATGTTTATTGAAACATAAATGGACGTTCAAAGTCTGCTTTTTTTCTCTTAATGTTGAGAAATATAACCACTTATTGGCAGTCACCTACTTGTCAGAATATTCCAACCAATGAAGAGATTGAATCTTTTGACCCAACAGACTTTGTTTGGAATGTTTTATTAAATAAAATAATATAACTGGAGTTGTTTTAATTTAGGACTAGGTTCCAATATGATGTTTCTATTAACCTGGAGCTTAGCTTTACATCTGTGTGTCAATGACCATTTGCTCTTTTGTGTCCATATCACATTCACGGTGGTTTTCTGGTCTTGGTCACTTTGTATGTGACTCATTTACATTTATTAAAATTGACTTAAATACTTTGGAAAACAGATTATATGTCTTGCTAATTTCCCAAATAAGATGAAAAACTATTGACCACCTTTGTCCTGAGAAAACTGACCTAACATCATATGAATTATACATTGAATAAGTATAAAAATAATCAATACAACAAATATAGTTTTATTTTTGGAGACTTTTCTACTGCTGTATTTTTAAATTAACTGAAGGTTTATTCAATACATCAAATCATTTGGTATTGGATGTCCCAAGGGGCAAATCTGGGGACCGTACAGATATATTGTGCATTGACATGCTGCTTGCAACATGCTTGGTATTTTAGAATGTTTTAATATGTGCTTGGTTAGACAATGAAGACAATGTTGCAATGATTTTACTTTTTATATGATAATGCTTTGAAATACTAAGGTTGTAAAAAAACAATATATTGTATAATTTGGAGCTCAGTGCAGGTGGTAATAAGATATTTTCTTTTGCATAAATTAATATTTGTATAGCATGCTGAGAACTAATATTGCTACGTTTAGCTTGTTTCTCCAAAGCTAGGAAGATCTTGCAATAGGGGGTTTTCAGTTATGAAACAGGAGTATAGCAAGTGTTTTTTTTTTAAATATTTGTGGACTTAGAAGGCAAATAACAAGGTGTTATATATAAGTGTTACTGCCCAACAAGCAACCAATGATAACAAAGGGCCCCATGTAATGGCTAATTACAGTTGGTGTTACAGTTGGCAAAGGCCAACAGATCAGATAAGTGCACACAGATCAGATCTCGTTCCAACATTCAACTGAATGATCCAATTGATTTTCCAATCAGTGGTTTAATGGTCAGATGTCCCAAAACACTGGTCATTATATATTTCTGATTGTCGTAAACTAATAAAACAAAAATCCAGCTTTATTGAATAGGTCATATGGCAATAAAGCCAATTAATAATAGGGTTGTTTTTATAAAATGTTAGCTGGTCATATCAGACCATCGCCCATGTTTTGCCCATTCCCCAACCCACATATTCTTTTTAACATTTCCCTATTTAAAAGCATGAAAAAAAGTTTGCACACTGAAATTAGCCATAAATAAGATGCACCCAGGCAAAAGGCCCCAGAATTTGCCCAACATCTGTCCTTCAGTATCACTGTACTGCCTCCCTGTACTGTTTTATTCAGTTTATAATTTAGAGCAGCGATCACTGGCTCTGGCTGGTGGGCGCATCGGCCAGAGCCGCGGACCATGTCTCTTGTATGGACACACCCTGCCCAGTATACCATCGCAGGCTCATGCATTTAGTGGTCCATAGGTCTGAAAAGGTTGGCGACCACTGATTTAGAGCATGTACATTAATCATGTATGCTTACTGATTTGCTTACAAAAAATTCAAGAGAATCCCTGGTTACCTTTTTGTCTTCAACTACTTTTAAAACTACTTTTATCTGATGTATCCAGCACCACAAACAGAGCACCCAGCTCTCTTTGTGGTAAAATAAATTGGTGTTTCTGGCCTCATACGTACATACCTTTCTACTGTACTGCATTTGTTTAGGAAAAAAAAATATCTATTCAGTGAACATTCCGAAGCAGTCATACAGCTAAATCATTCAGTATGTCAAGTGTGCTTGTGGTCACCCTGTAATTTTTTATGCATGAATACTCATTGCAATACCAGATGAATAAAGGAATAAGCGTAAGATACATTAAGGAAAATGTTCAAATTGTACCCCAGGCATTGAAGCTTATGGTCCTTTCTGATTATATGAGCAATGCCACAGATCACTGGCAGATTCAGATGTTAATGTACAAAATTGTAATACAATTATTTTATAATGCTGCTTAATCTGGCTGTATCCCCAGTCTCCAATTAACCTTAATATTATGTTTTTAATCTTCTGATGCTTTGTATTCTTTTGTAAAATTATAGATTTAATAGTTTTGTCCCTTCTTTATTGTGCTACTGAAACACTCATGATAGACTTTATTTTTATATTCTTTTTTTATAATGCTTGGACTTAAAGATCACTAATTTCTGCAATAATTTCTGACAAAGCTTGAACTGCAAGTTCAGTTGCACATATTTATCTGTAGTAGAATAACAAAAAAGGAAAACTAAATTTATGTTACAACAAGTCGGCTATTCATTGAATGCCAAGAAGACCAGCAACTCCTTTTCTTTTCAGATCTCGTTTTAATGCTGTTACCAAATAAAGGCAAAATAAATAGTGTCTTATTAACATGATGTGAGTAAACATTTATATTAAATATGTTTTATATGTTATTTGTAGTTTTCATTAAATTGGAACTGTACATTAAAATAAAATAATTACAAGCAGGCAGAGTGTTTATTGCAGAAGGGACAGGTGTTATTTGTCGGCAAAAAGGGTACAGGAGAGTGAAAAAAAAATTGCAAATGACAAAGTTACATTAAAATAGATTAGTTAAGATAGGATCATGTTGCAGCAGGTTGGTGAAGTTGGGTGAAGGAGAGTGAAAGATAGATATATTTTGCTTATTTACTTTACATTAACTGTGGTAAGAATGATAGGGTTACATTGCAGTAGTTTATACCAATAAAATATTTTTAAAAAATGTTATATTTGCAATGCCACCTGTTGGCTTTCCACTTTTAGGAAAATTGCAGCCTAGAAGATCAAATCAAATAATTTAAAATGATTATACAATATTGGAAAGGCCACATATTGCACCAGCAGCACCATCACTAAGGATACTACAACCAGAGGTAGTAGACAGCAAGAGATTTTGTTGTGGCAAGTGTATTGTTGCCAAAAAGAGATGAACACCATATAGAGATACTCTTAGGAACTAAAATTGCGCTATTAAGAACAATCATTGTGCAGCCACGTTAGAACATCCTTTCCCCAACTTCCCAGCAGACAATTTTCTGTTCCCAATGCATTGGTTCTGAACCAGCCAAGTCAGATTCAGCAGCACCAAGCAAAGTAGAGGTCTCTTGGACATGATAGTCAACTATTTCTAGCAATTTGAATAGGTACTACCTGCAGAGATGTGGAGCTGCGATGGGGTCCCTGTGGATGATATGAAAGCTTTTCCATGTTATGTGAATGACAGTGAAGTTAACTTGGCATGAAACACCATTTTACAGGGGTGTGTACACTTTTAAAATACCCACTGTAATTGTGCAGATGAACTACAAACTAAGATCATCAGTTCTTGCCTAAATATTAGAGATTATTCAGAGGACCACATTAGTAGAAGTAAAAATAAAAAGCCTACTGAACTACTGACAAAATGGAGCTGACAGTGCATCTTATTGTGTCATCTCTTACTGCAGGAATCACAGTTGTCCCATAGTGGTAAAGGACTTTACCTGGATTTAATAACATAAAACAGTATTCTGATTTAGGTTAGATAATTTATCTTAAAATATAAGGTTTTAAGGCCAGAATTGTCACTATAAGAGGCATTGTACCTTAATGGATAGACTTTCTTACCATGTAAGAAATAACAGGAATTATATAGGACAAGGCAGCAGCATATTACCCAGCAGCAGAGTGGTATTATATTATACCCAGTTACAGCATTTCTTATGACACAGCAGTAGTATTGTATAATATTTAGTAAGCGTATATTATGTCATCCAGCAGCCGCATATTTTTTTCATCTGACAGAACCTCATTATGTTATATCACCCAGCGGTGGCATACTATGTCATCCACTGAAAGTAATGCATGTAGCTGTGACATAGCAACCAGCAAAAGAATATAAATCTAGCAGCATATTCTAGTAAACAGGTGTATATCATCCTTCTCACCAAAAGCCATAAACCCCCTAAGGAACATTTATTACCATAATTATGGTGACAAAGCGGTGAACATTATCCATTCTCTATATGCATAGGGTTGTTATGTTTTTCGGGTGCTTGCATGGTTTTCCTTTTAGTGCTCTAGTTTTCTCCCTCAATTTTGTTAGGATTACCTTCATTTGCTCTGTGTTCCTCTCATATATCAAACTTAAAAGATACTGGGTAGTTAATTGGCCCTAATATGTATATTTAAGGTATAAACTTTAAAATGTAGTCTCTTCTATTGGTCAAGAATTATGGTGATCCCCATACAAACCTCTGCATTATATGTTGACATAATTTAAAAATATGAATATTCAATGTTTGCAACAGCCTGGCTTGGGGGAAAAGAGCATAATAAAATAAAATTGAAACCATGAAAAGTGGAAGAAGTTGAGTGATTACAGCTATAGGAAAGTAAATATTCACATGAACATAATTTTAATTTCAGGTATTTCCAGTATTTTGACCTGTTCTTTCATAATGGTCATTCTTGTGCTTATTAAGTGCTTATTGAGTGGGTGGTGTATCTGAGATGTTCTCCTTTACAAATAGAGCCCTTTTGTGTTATCGACAAATATGGTATCTGCATGGTTTTGCAAGTGGCATAACACTGAGAAACATTTAACTGATTTGAAAAGCAAATTAAAAGCGATTTCTAAAAAGCATACTACAGCTAAGTAATAAAATTTAAATATATATATAAATTAGACATTGTATGTGCTGTATGCTAGTGAAACAATGCTTAGTATTTGGCACTATTTTATACTTGGCAATATTTTACTGTTGCTGTGATTGGTTCTACCATAGCCTCTTCTGCATTTTCTACCTGTACCATAAGTCCACGTCAAAGGTTTACTAGCAGTTGCAGAAAAGCCTAAACCTGATACTAAAATAGTATACAGTAATTGTTTTCAAAAAATGTTTTGTATTTCCCAAAATCTCTGGTAACCAAAACATGGCCCTAAAGTATCCCTCTTACTCTGACCTGCAGAGCGATATCCAATATGTGTTATACAATAGACTTTTTGTGATGGCGCACAAGTTTCTGTGTGTTCATGGGGGTAGGGTTATGGGTTATATACTGCAAGTGATTGGTCATTTATTCATAACTTATTTTTTAATTTATTTTTATTATTTTTATCATTATAAGTAATATTTTTTTTTTATCATCACAGACAAGCACAACTTTTCACTGTTGCTCTGGGTTACTGCGCTTTGTACGTCTAACGTATTTGGTCATTTTAACTACTTTAACTAAATTTTTTGAATGCAAACATGACTGAGTGGATTAAGACAACCTACCACAATTTATACTGAAGCTGTTAGTGGTAAACTTCATTCTGTTAGTTAACATTTGCAATTAAAAGAATATGTATATGCTTCCACAAACAACTATTTTTCTTAAAACAAAACTTAATCGCTATTTGTATGGGCTGTCTTTTGCCATATTACAATATGAATTAGGGCCCACTTCTTGCCAACCAGTAATCCCCCCCCCCCCACCTTGCTTAGTCGCTGCTGCTGAAAAGTTCAGTTGGGCATCTTCCGGTGCTAGTGTTTTCTAGCTATGTTATTCTGTATTAATAGATAATGTAACTTGTGTCCATGTGTTCTGTCTTCATTCCTCACATCTTACACTGATGACTGCAGTGGGGGTATACACCACACTGCGCACACGCTACAAACTGTGTACACAAAATAGAAACTGATAAGAGCAAGAGGAATAAGAACTTTGCCTGCTACATTTGCTAAAAATAAAAAAGTGATAAAAAATCTCCTAACAGTTTTTTTTTTAGTAGAGTCCTGCAAGGCTGAAGGCTAAAAGAAGATATTCCAGAAAATTTCTTAAATGGAATTTCAAATTGAATATTTTTAGATTTTTTATTCATGTTTGGGGAAAAAACATGTTTCACAAACCTTATTTCTAAACATGTCTGAATGAGCAGCAGTCTGAACAGTCTGTATCTCCAAACGGCAATCAAGCCACTGTCCATGTTTTTTCTCTGTCATTTTCCAAATCAGGTTTGAAACTGACTGACTTCTTGTTTTGGGACAACACCATTTCAATGCATGAAACTGCTCTACTCATTCTAAATAAATATCACTAGAAATGATTTAAGAAGGCATAATTTTAAACTGCAATCAGAAAATGCTTTGTCCCCCACTCAGCATTGCAGAGTTGATTTCAGAATGTTGATTAATTTCCCTTGGTTAATTGCTTATGCACCCAAGCAAGAACTTCTGCAGGGATCCTGCACATTTCTCTGTCTAAAATACTAGCAAACCAACTTGCTACATTTTAAAAACAGAAGATAAAAAGAAGTAAGAATTGTGAAAGAAGTTTTCTACAACAGATGGTTTGAATGTTGGTATAAAATATTAAAGAACAATGGTGTGTTTGCTATCTAATTTGCAGCCTTATGTGTAGTATGCTATTTATAACTATATCATAAAGCTTCCATATAAAAAGGTTCTTGTATTACCTTTTCACATTGCTAAAATTTTATTAACATATTATATATTTCACATTGTTTACTATTGAATAAAAGTTGTAGGCTTCCAATGTAGAGTTGCATCAGAATAAAGGACACTGATATGGTTTGAAAGATAATTATTCTTTTACAATATGCCGGCCAACAAACCTTCAGTGGCCCTACGAAGCTCTCCCTGTAGGTATGCATGAAAGACCCATTGGGGCTTATTTATTAAAGCTCTCCAAGGCTGGAGAGGATACATGTTCATCAGTGAACTTGGGTGATCCAGCAAACCTGGAATGTATCTGGTCCAGGATTCATGCTTGCAAATAGCAGATGACTTTGAAGAAATATTTTCCAGGTTTGCTGCATCACACAGCTTCACTGTCGAAATTGTATCTACTCCAGCCTTGGAGAGCTTTAATCAATCAGGCCCATTGAGGGAACTTTGTAAAGCTTAACTCACAAGAAGGAGTGTTGGGTTGAGAATGAAAGTGAGCATAAAACCAGCTGACCTGCATTCATGAGGGGTAACTGCATTTAGTTAATGATAACTTGTACCAAGTTAATGTCGTCTTTTAATTTACAATAAATTACATATTGAATACTAATATGCCATGCTTTTTTAATTGCCTAGTAAAATAGCCGTATTTAGGAACCATGGAAATTATATCCTTATCTGGATATTATCTGGATAATCACTTATCTGATTTTGTGTTATAGGGGCCACATAGCATGGTTTGTTTTATTTTCATATCTATATTGTGGAAATTAAAGTTGGAAATTAAAGTTGGTTAATATGGCTGACAGATGTTTGCTTTGTTAGGATTTTTTCATAAGCCACTCAGTTGAAATCCCTACAGTCAGTAAAACAAAAACCTCAAAAATCTTCTGGTAGTTGCAACCACACCATAATTTTCCAGATTGTTGCGATTTTCTGTAAATAACATATTTAACAGGACAGTGTGTTCCTCTCAATGTATACCTCATATGGGACTATGGGGTCAGTTTGCTAATGAGGTTTAGTTGTGAATTTTTAGATTACTGTATGTAGTAGAAACTGATGGTGTTCATAAATAGTTACATCATACAAGTTGCCAAACCCCAGAATGGCACACATACATAGAAAAATAAACAGAGAAAGGGGTTTTTTTTTGGCACAGAGAAATATTAACGTTTACTTTGCACGTGAACAATAGCACAAAAACAAATAGAGTGGTTATATCATTAACTGGGCAAGATCACAGTCTGGCTCTAGACAATTTTGCAAACCTTAACATGCGTCGGGTAAACCTGCTACACGTATGCGAATTACCTTCTTTAACTAAAACTTTACTGGACTATATGGGCATCTACTAGACCCTAAGAACAACTACAAGTAGTAGTTAGTTGCAAAATTCTCTAGAGCCAGTCTGTAATCTCTCTATATAACCACACTGATTGTTTTCGTGCTATTGTTCACGCCCAAAGTAAATGTTTATATTTCTTTGTGCCCCCAAAAAAACCTACTCTCTCTCTGTTTATTTTTATATGTACCTAGTTGTGTATTTTTTTACATAGCTTAGTGATTGTGGGGAAATAAATGCAAAGTACATCCAGTCATGGAAAATGAAAATATTTCATTCACACATGATTTATTGGTTTACGTCAACAAAGCCTTAGCATATTCACTATGCTAAGTGAAAATTATTTTAGTAAATATTTCCTAATGTTTCTAAAGAGGTAAATTAAATAAATGTTTATTAAATTATGAATTGTTATATAAATGAACATGTGTTGTGTTCTGACATTCTTTATTTATTTATTATTTACTGGCCTTGGTACCTCCAATTATAGAAATAATACCATTGTTTGAGCCATTACACATGTGTGAATATGTGGTTTCATTTAAAACCTTCATTTTTTTCATTTATATTTGTTATGCTATTTTTGTCCTTCCACAACTTTCTTGTTGTTTAAATTGTCCTCCGTTGGGGTGATCAACGCTAAGTAAGTTTTTTTTTTTTTTTTTTTTTTTTTTTAATATTTTTCCCTATGTCTAAAGTTTGAAAAGCATGCTATCCATAACATATTAATGTAACATTGATTTGCATTTGAAAGGCACACAGATGTGTGGCACACAGTGTCCTCACTATCTCTCTTTGGTATAAAAGTAGGGCATTGGCAATGACTAGCTTTTAAAAAGCATATCGAAATAGAGGACTCATTAAAACAAAACTGATTCAAAAGAGAGATGATTAGAAAATCAATAGATCTTCCCAGTGGTGAAATAGAAGCTCACAACTCCTTGGAGACTGATCTTGTTTTACATTCTAAACATCAGAGTTAATTCTAGAAAGGGTTTTTCATTATTAGATTTATTTATCTTTGTAACTGCGGTGTTAGTTATTCCCAATGGTAACTTCAGTTTAACATCAAATCTAGAACAAGATTAATCATGTTCTTGCTCTGTAACAAAGAGCCCATGTCCAATTTAGGGTTTTCTTCTTCGTACTAATTGAAGAAGTGACAGGTGTAATATTAAAGCTTTCATGTAAATGCTTGGGTCAGTTATGCAATAAATTGTTAACATTTTCTTATAATGTGTTTTAGAGAATTTTATGTTTAGCTTTTGCAGCACTGTGTAAAATGTTGGTGCTTTATAAATGAAATGTATTCTTTTTTTATTTTACCAATACACAGCAAATGTCATCCACAGCAAGCAATTCAAATCCACAGATGAACAATCCATCATTACCTGGAGGAAACGGGCAAAACTTACCATTTTCTAAGGTGACATCTTCCCATTAATAAAATCAGGAGCATCTTCAAACCTGTCAGTTCTGGTATAATCTTTTTTTTAAGTGTGTCATAGTTCAGGTGATACGGGTTACCTTAACACGCAAATATGTAATATGGTGATGGGCCACTTCTAAACCCAGTTGTC
The DNA here is from genome assembly GCF_032062135.1 of Pyxicephalus adspersus. Classification (NCBI taxonomy): domain Eukaryota; kingdom Metazoa; phylum Chordata; class Amphibia; order Anura; family Pyxicephalidae; genus Pyxicephalus; species Pyxicephalus adspersus. Next base: position 95,988,737 of record NC_092859.1, read on the forward strand.
ACGCCCAAGAATTCAGCATAGAACAATGATGTGATTTTAGGAACATTATCTCGCTCTTATGGTAATTCATACGGATTAACGATAGTTTACCAAAAAAAGTAATTAAATGGATCAAATTTTGCAGATCTCTTCGGGAGTTGTTGAACAACAAAAGAAGATCGTCTGCGAACAAAGCTGCTTTAACTTCTCTCTGACCAACAGTATTACCTTCAAAGACCTTTACCTGGATAAAATGTTGAGCCAGTGGTTTGATCGCAAGATCGAAAAATATCGGGGACAATGTGCAGCATTGCCTCGTGCCCCGATGTAAAGTAATAACTCGGAGCAAAAATCCCATGACATGGACTCTTGCCTTTGGGCTCCAATATAGAGCCCCAAGAAATGTAGTAATATGTCCTTGGAATCCAAATTTGGATAAAATGACATGCAACCAGCTCCACTCAACACTGTCAAAAGCCTTCTCCAGGGATCCGACAGCCTAATGTGCTCCAACATCAACTTTCTAAGATTGTATACCGTAGATCTGCCCAATATTAATCGAGATTGTGCTGGCCCCACTAAATTAGGTAACATTTGAGCCAAATGGTCTGCCAGTATCTTAGATAACAATGTTACATCATGATTAATAAGTGAAGTGGGTTTATATGAACTTGGAGTAAGTGGATTTTTTTTGTTTTTTATGAATAACTTTAATTTGTGCCAGATGGCCTGATCCCAAATAAGTACCTGACGTAAAAACCTCATTGTAAAGAGATCTTAGAGGGGAAGAGATCTCTTCCACAAGAATTTTCTAAAACTAGGAAGAAAACCCATCTGGGCCTGGGGCTTTGTTGTTGGCAAAATCCTTAATTACTTTCATTACCTCTTCCTGGGTGATTTCACCATTTAGATTATCTAGGTCTTTGTCTGATAGTTTGGGAAGCTTTATCTGATCCAGAAATATTTGGCTTTGTACAGCAATACCACCAGAGGAACAATATACCTGTTCATAGTATGTCGCAAAAACATCAGTGATCCCTTTCGGTGTCGAGTGCTGGATATCTTGCCAATCTTTGATGTGTCATATCTGTTGGGTAGCTCTATATCCTCTTGCTAAATTTGCCAACAGTTTACCTGACTTATTGCTGTATCTGAAAAATTCAACTTCACAGTACGATCTGATTGTGGTATTGTATTGTTTAATCCAAAGTTCACAATGTCTCTTATCTTGTAGCCAAGCAGCACGGTCTGGAGCAGAAAGAGTGGAGCAATATTGTAGTTGTGTCTGTCTCGCTTGAGCACAAGCTTTAACATAGTTTTGTAGAGTTGTCTTTTTTAATTGAGTTACATTTGCCATAATCTTGCCTCCAAGGACAGCTTTTGCAGCATCCCAAAATAACATGGGCTAGAACTATGGGTGTTGTTATGGTATACAGAGTCCATCCACCAATTCCAACCATTATGTTGAAATGACTCGTCTTTGGCCAAATGTGATGGAAAACACCATACAAAATCAGTGAGGAACTTTGGACCATCATCTAAATCCAGTGAAACAGATAGAATCCAACCTGGATACTGTAGACTGGACGGCTGATATATGAGTAAAGTCCCTTTACAAGGCGTAAAGATGAGGCCAGGCATCTGTTAAACCTGTTGCCTCCAGAAATCACCTAAAGTTCTTGTCATTTAGACTGGTAGAGGAGAGAGCTCTAGGATACGGTTTTCTATCTTCAAAAGTATTATTTGTGGCATTAAGGTCTCCCGCCATAATAATCAGAAAACTAGGCAAATGAAAAACAATGTTGGTCACCTTGGAATTAAATGGTAGTTTTTCCTGATTCGGACCATAAACAGCTCATTTGGTCAGAGATCTGGAGGAAATGGTAGCCCATGAAGGTGATGGTAGCCCATCTGTCCAGCTCACAGTCTTGCTGCTTCATTAAAACGGAATATTGGAGCCTTTTGTGAATTAAAATCAAGACCCCTGTCTTGCGTCCATCAGCGGGAGAACCCCACACCTCACCGACCGATTGCTTACGCATCAGTGGGAATAGAAAGCATAGTAAATGGGTCTTTTGAAGAACTGCAATATCTGCCTTTAGCTTTTTGAGGTGTCGCAGGATTTTAGTACGCTTTTGGGGAGAACAAAGTCCTTTTACATTCCATTAAACAACTTTCATTTAGGGCGGGTCAAGATTAAGTGTGAGATGTAGTAGCGGTAGCATCGGTTTCGCAATGGATAACCGGTCGTCTCAACCTACCGACCAGGCATCCTGGAAATACTCAATACCCATCATGTTCTATAGGAAAAAATTGCTGATAAATAAATATGCCATTTCAAGACCCTTTTTCCTGATGATTGGATCTGAAGAGAAAAACTTGAGAGCATAGGCACAGTTGTCAAAGTATGCTTTAGTAAGTGTATCTTCCATTTCCCAAGAACGGTATGCCTTGAGGATTTGTGTTTTATCATGAAAATCTAGGTATTGCGGAATAATCGGACGTGGAACTGACTTGAGGCGCACCCATTCTGTAAACCCTTCCCACTTTCAGAGGAGTCCAAGGGCTTTTGGCAAAGCTACTGTACAGAATTTATAAAAAATTTGCTGATTTAACAGCCTCAGGTAGTCCTTTAAATCTTAGATTGTTTCTATGGATTTGATTTTCCATATTCGTCAGTTTGTCGGAGAGGATAGTGTATTGATCACTCATTGTGTTTTGCTGCCTCGGCTTGGTTAGCAGATCGTCTTCTAAATCGCTGATATGTTGCTTTAAATCGGAAATCTCTCCTTCATGTTTTGCAAGAAATTCTGTGATAGGCTGTAGTTGAATTGTATTTATCTCTTTAACAGTAGAAAGACTAGTCTGAAGAATATTACTAACCTTTTGAGCCAGTTTTTGATAGTCCAAGGGAATATATGGCGTCAGAGAGGGAGAGGTTGGTGTGTCAGTTTCATCTCCCATTTATGCCGTTGAGGGATGTTTCGCCGCCACCTTGCTTAGCAGGGCCTTCCTAACAGAATGCTTCTGTTGCAAATTTTTCATGTTCCCGGCTCCAGCTGAAGGAATGAATCTATCCAGGTCACGCTGGAAGAGAAAGTATCAGCCGACTTGCTCCTGGGAAGAAATGAGCAGCATAGCGGGAAGTTTTGCAGCCCAATCGTCACCAGAGACCGGGAGCCGTTACACTCTGCAACCACTCACATCGGGTGCCAGAACCGGAAGTCTTAGGTTTTGTAAGTGCCTTTAAAAATGGAAAACCCAAAAAAGTTGTGCCCATGTTGGCTTTTGGAGTCACAGTTTGTACAGAGAAATAATGTTCTGCATGATTTTGCATCTGTGTAATGATGGTGGTGATCAATGCACATGTTAATATCTCTTTTCCCTGTTTAGAAACTACCTTTTAGATATTAAGGTGTACTGTATGTATAAAAAATGTAAATTTAGCAAATTCTGCAAAAATGTTATTTACCAAACAGATTTAGCATCAAATGTGACTGTTTTTTCTTCTCATGTACTGTATGTTTGCCACCTTATTCTCTGTTCCCACCAGTCATGGTCTGCCTGTTGTTGATTGAATTAAATTAGTGAGGAGCCTTTGATTTTAACAGAACCTGAAACCCAAAAGTGCATTGAAACCACCACTGTGATTCCATCTGTTTACAACCAGGAAAAAGGAGGGCATAACCTCATGCAAGTTTATTATAACGTAATAAAAGAAACTCTATCACTATACTAAGGTTTGGAGCAAGGCCGACATTTCCGAAAGTGTTGATCTCCTGGCTCCCCTGAGCTCTTATTGGTACCCCTTGCTGAGTTCTATGTCAGACAGGAGACAGTTTTGATGTGTGTGTGGAGATCAGTGTAAAGAACCAATAAAAACTCAGGGCCACCTCCACGTCCTGAACTGTCAGTTTCCCAGTGGGTTTCCCATTTTGAGCATCAGGGACATTATGGGCATTGGGATAGGTAAGTGTTTGTGGTTGTCCTTTATGGCTATTGCTAACAAGCTGTAGTATAACAATAGCAAAGCGTTAAAGACCCTATTTTTACTGTGGATAATATGAATATTATGATTCAACGTTCTAACATTCATCTATTCATCCAGTTTAGCTTAGACAATAAGAAGCTTTTTTGTTGCTATGGGTAACAGAAAACATACCGGACACTTTGTAGGCAATGCTGGAAAACAGAGAGAGTGGGTTTTATTATTAAAAAAGAGGTCTTATCTTTGGATATTTAATATGTTGATACAGCATTATTGTGTTTTGTGAATAGTACAGCTGAAACAACTGAAATAGTAAAATAAATGTAACTATGGATACCATCGGGAGAGTACATTTTACTGGTAATGAAGACATACTGCAAATTTACATTTTACAAAATAAAATTTCAGAATGTATTGGGAATTATAGAACATTATTATTTGATTGTGGTACATCTATTCAGAGTACAGGGGACTGTTTTATTCCTCTCCGCCAGCTTGTCTGTATGTAAGGAATTGTTAAGTACAGTAGAACAGCTTACATTACAAGTCTATAATTTTCTGGTTTGTTTCCTAGGTTCTTGTAAGTAAGGCACTGGCTCAGATCCAGTCCTTCAGCACTAAAGCACTTATAAGCAAACTATTAATTATTATGACAGTTTCTTTAAGCTCTTGGATAAATCTCTAGGATTCGGAAAAGCTTCCCGATCAGCTCTCACTAGAGCATAGCTAGTAGGTTCATGTCACTCAAATGTACTATCTGGTAATGCACAGTCTGTTTTCTGCACTATAAATCTATGTCAAAGCAATACTAGAGACAAACTGTAACACTAAAGTCCTTCTTTTGCATCACAGGTATACTCTGAGGTAATACTTTACACATTTTTTTTTCCAGAGAAGGGGGGGGGGGGCTTTGTACTTTTGACAACCTATTGAATCTATACATGAAACAAAACTTTGAAATGGGTTATTTGTGAGAGATCAATTAGCAACTTTTTGGGTTCCAGGTTATTGGGTGTGTTTTTCTGTAATGTAATACCTATGTAGTAGTTAATTGTTAATTTCATTCAAGACAAACTCGTGAAAGCATTTGATGAAAAGATTATTATACAATATTGCTTTAGTTTTTTAAAGCTAAATTTCAGGCAGTTACAAAGTGTTACAAAGAAGAATGAATCAACACAGACACACCATAAAGGACCATAAGGTGCATGATTTTTCACACTTATGGTAGACAATCTCGTACTTTCTGGTAATTTCTTTATTGGTGCACAGAAAACAAATTGCAGATGTTTTTTTTTTAACCATGGCATTTGCTAACAAGTAGTTGTTCAAGCTCCGGCTATCTGAGTTCATAGGAGCTATAGGTCAGGTGCAGATGCTGGCACTGACAGGCACTTTCAGGAAATAGATTTCTTCTAAAATTATACCGGTCACAAAATGTAAATACATGAAAGTTATTATTAGCATCTACCCTCTGCAAGGGTTTTATGTGAGGATGTGATTTGCTGACATGGTCCTTTTTACACTTTGTGCCAAAAATGCTTAGAAGTATACAACTTGTATATATTGAGAGTAAATGGCAATCCAATTTTAAGGCCCTCCACTTGTCAGACCTGTAATGTACCTTACAGGATTTGATTCCAAGAGTAAGGAAAAAATGAGATGTTCACATTCAAAAGGCTGTCTAGAATTGATCATAGTACTTTGCTGCATTTGCAGTAAATTATACATTCAAAGGGACAGGTTATGTTCGACACAAGCAAGGTCAAGCACACAGGGAAAAAGGAAAGATGTCTATAAGCTATGCTAATTAAAACATCTGATTAAAACATATTTCCTTAACTGTTCTGCCTTTCCCTGCTGAATTTCTATAAAGTGGATCCTCGTAACAAGGTGTCCAGGGCCTTAGGTTATAATTTGTAGATGGTTTTGACAGTCACATGATGTATTAGTTATAATAAATCATGTTTTCTGAAATGAGAACAAGAATACAGTTTTAGTATTAGGAGTCTCTTGGCCAGGCATATAATACATTGAATTTAGTGTGAGAAGTGTAAATGTGACTAATAAATGTTCTCTCTCTCTCAAGAGTTTAAGCCTATTCATTACTTAAAATTACATCATATTGTTTAAAGATCGCCCACACACATACATATATCCTAGCAGGCAAAAGGTAACATGCATTCTAGGCACAGAGGTAATGGTAAGTGGTAAGTAAAGCTTACCTGTATTGCACAAATGAGGTGAAAAGATTACCATATGTTGTCAGGTATTTAGCATATTAAGCATAATCTCAACTATATACCTCCCATCTAGTATTGTAATTTATATGAGCCACATCCGTATAATATAAACAACGAAAACAAAACAAGCGCATTGTGGGACTTTTGAAGCATCAATTAATCTCATGTAACAATTTCCCAAGTTATATAATATAAACTAGGAATTTATTAAATACACTTTAACATAACCATATTTGAAAAAGTTAACCTCAATTACAGTTCTCAGATCATAATTTCCTGTTGCCAATCTCCTGGGTGAATACTCAAATTTGATGCATTTCACGGAACTAAGTCTGCTTCTTCAGGAAACAGGTGATCTATAATTACAAAATTTACAGAATTTGGATACAAAAATATATTTACAGCAAACATAGTTATATGCTGTGCATACTGCTAAATGACTATGTTTGTTGTAAATATATTATTGTATCCAAAATCTGTAAATTTTGTGAATATAGATCTCTTGTTTCCTGATGAAGCAGACTTTGCTCTGCAAAACACAAAGAATTTGAGTATTCAGAATCTGAGTATTCACACAGGGTACTGGCAACAGGAAATAAGTAAACAAGAGCACTGTAATTGTAGTTAATGTTATCAAATTTCCTGATTTTAAAGTGTATTCAGTAAATGTATTTTTTATATAACTTTAGAAATTGTTACATGAGATTAATTGATGCCTTAAAAGTCCCACTATATGCTTGTGTTTTTGTGGTTTTTATTAGGCATAATTGTTGTAGGCATATATGTTACGTTACGTTATATAATGTTACATTTGTATTTGAATAAATTATTCCACCCATCTGTTTTTTTTTAAAAAAAAAACATATGATTAAAGTATAGTACTAAAAGGAAAACCAGGGTATGTTTCTTTACTAAATTTCTTCATCATATTTTCTGTTCCCATAGCTCATCTTTCAATGTAGAAGTCTGTGCTAGCATGATCACCTTAATTACAGTACTTCATCAATGGAAGATTAGTAGCTGAGTACAATACAAATCTTGCAATTATTCATTCTATTATTCTGCCATCAGGAATACTACCTATATGCTATATTCAGGTCTTTGTTATACCACTTAGTACAATATTAGCAATGTCAGGTATTGTATTACATTGTTACCTATGTTACGTACATATGTTATAGACATATTTCCCACATATCTATTTGTCAGAGCTAGTACATTTAGCCGTGCTCAATAACATCTTCCAGGCTGAACACAGAGTTTTCAAGCACCAGCATCATCAACATTATGAAGTGATTACTTCTCTTAGGAGGCAGTGAATCTTCTAGGTCAGGGGTTGGCAAACTCCAGCCTTTAGGCCAGATATGGCCTAGCCAGTAGTTCGTTCCGGCCTAACTCCCCCTTGCTGCTCTGGCCTAATGCCGTCCGGCAACCCGTGGCTCCAAGGCCATGGGTTCCGGGCGAATCGGCCAGGGGGCGTTAGGAACTACCGAAGCTCCCGTCCCGCCCCCTTGCAGTTGCTCCCCTATTTACTGCGGCCAGCGTTGATACTTCTGCCGCCGCGGTAAATAGGGAAATCTCCCCGAAGGTAAGATTTCACTTCAGGGGGCGTTCCCTGGTGGTGGGCGGAGCCATTAGGGTGGGTCTGGCCTAATGTGCGCCCGCCCCCACCCCATAAATGGCCTAGTGGCCATAAAACTTTGCTGACCCCTGTTCTAGGTGCTATGTGATCTGCTGTCAAACACTTGGTGCTCTATTGTATAGTGAAACCTGTTGACTGTAGTTCAGAGGGAAGACCCACCATCCTCTAGCTCACAATTGCTAATTGAGTAAATATGCATCATTTTTTGAACAAACCTACATGTGTTATTTTCTACCAAAGTATCTGAAGAGTGATTAGCAGTTATACCCTTACATTTATCTATGTATCTTGGTTTTTGTGCTTATTTTCTTAATTCTATATATTCCATAACTTATTTAATGTATGTGTTTTGCGTTGAGCAGCATTGTCCTGCTAATGTTGTGTTAGATTTGGTTTTCAAGCTTAACAATGACAATGTCACTGTGAGCAGTATGAATATAGCAATGTTTTGAAATTGTAGAATTTATGATTTGTGCATCTCCAGTAAAGAAAAAGCCAACTCTTTCTTTGCAAGGCCAAGCATGTGGCATATGAATTCATTGTTCTAAAATCTGTCATTTAAATTAAGTGACATGGACCCAGTTATATTTAATCTGTAGACTGAATACATGTTTTTTTTTATGAGTAGATATTGTTAAGAGGTAAATATCCTGCTTATAAGTTCTATTTTGCATTTTATTTTACAAAAAAAATATAGTGCATATATGCATACAAATTATATTTGTAGTATTGTACATTACTCTGTGATTCCTAAGCTCTCATTTATGTCCCATCAGCCCACTGCATGATTTATCTGTTGATTGGCCTAGCATGGGCCCTGTTGATGGGCCTACCATGATAGAGTGCAAATATAGCTCCCTTTACAAGAATATTCTAGGTGTATATAACAAAAGCCTTGTTTCTGTAAGAACCAGAGTCCAATTGAATTTTTTTATGTATATAAATATTTCCCACTGTACACTGTTCCACTGGATGAAACATGTGGCAAGGGGACATGTCCTTCAGAATTATGTCATGATATTTTGCTGTTTTGTGAAATAAAGTTCTTAAAAAAGCGTCATCTCTGTGGGGTTTATATCGTTTTATTGTGTTGGCAGGTAGAAGATTATTCCCACACTGGCTAACTTTTGGAAATGCAGCATTGAGGGCTGTATGTCTCTTTATCCTCTAAGCTGAGATGCTGAGATGCTGAGATGAGTGTAGGCTGCATTTAGGATTCCAGCAGCATTCTATATTCTGCATAAAACTTTATTAGAACTTGATTAGGAATTTAGTTCTAATTTAAAAGCCTGTTTCAGAATGTATACATAAACCTCCCATGTCATTCTTTGTAAGTCAAATTCCGTTTCAAGTTGAGGTGGAACTAAACTCCCTACTGGGAAGTAAGCAAAAAGCTAAAATATGCACAGTGGGTAGTGTTACTTCCTCTCATAACCATCAGGCAACGGGAACTCCACCACCTTGATGGCAGTCAGGGGTGGGAACACTCCCTGCAACAAAGCTATGCCAAAACTGGATTGCGTTGAAGGATAAGGCCAAGTTCAGGTAATAGCCACATGGTTAACATCTCCAGAGCACTGAATTTTAACTTCTATGCACCTGGTTGTGAGGAGGTTTTTTAACATGCATTCACAAACATATCCCAAATATAAAACCCTATAGGACATAGTTGGTCCAGATGAAGGCAAAAAAAACCCTGGTAAAAATTGCTTCAACAAGAGAAAAAAATTCCTTCCTGATTCCATGAGGCAATGGTGTATGGTGTATGATAAAAGCAAGTACTCTTAGTAACGCATAAAGTGGGAGCTTTTCAAGTAGCCTGAATTACAATGTAAATAAAATATACTAGGAAAATTAACACTGTAAATTTAATATCTAAATATTATAAATTCATGTTCCTTCAAAATGTATTTATTATAAGATAGGACACATTGCAGTTTTGTATTTAACCTACTACTATTTACCACATCTTTAACTGATAAAACATTTGCAGTGTTCATCATGAAAAAGGGCTGATTTACTTTAGTGGAGCATTTTGTCCTTTCAAAGATTATGGTATTATTTTAGCGAATGATGTGAAGCAAAGTAAAGAATAATACCTATACAAAAAATACACAAATATGTGCCTGTAAACTTTTTTGCTTTCACACAGTTGAGTTGCACCATATTCTGTACGCTCAGTACAGTTTTTATTTGCAAAGTAAGTTCTTGATGAACATATTATTCTAGGCGCAGTGGTGTTATCTTAACAATTTTTGTTAAATATCTTAGATATTTTTTTTTTTCACAGGTAAATTTTACTTTGTTTTTGCACAATTGACTAAGATAAGTGGAAATTCACCTTGAGATTGAACATGTCCTTCTTATAGATTAAGGTAATTGAGTATTAGTTTTTAGATCACAACATTTTTATATTCTGTAGAATCAATAGTTTTGCTAACCAGTAAATCCCTTTTAGTGGTAACTGCTTCCTATGTAACAAAGAATCATACATATATTTGTACTGTTATTTGAAAAACAAAATACATGCTGTTGACTTTTTCAAAATATTTGAACAAGCAAATGTTACATTTTCATTCATTCATACAGATAAAGGTGCTATATTTGAACAAATCACACATGATAGTAAGTTGGTGTATTCCTCCTTATGTAAATAAAGAAAATGCAGATTTGTCACATTGAAAAAGTAAGTACACCCCTACATTTACCACTACTTAAAATCCATTGCATTAAACTATAATCAGGTATTTCAGATTAGGTACCAATGTTAAAAACATCATTGAGAGAGTATGCAACTGATGTCTGTCCTATTTTAAACGCACTTTTTTTCAAGAGTCTGGTGATATCATTTTTATTGATATGATTCCTCATGCCAGCATTAAAAGAACTCTCTAAGGTGCCCTGAAAAAAAGGTTGTGAATGGCAAGGGATTTAAATGGATCTCCAAAATAATTAAAAAATCACTAATTCCACGTTAAGAAAAAGAGTCTGCATGCTTAGATTTCAAGTAACTATTACATAGTTACATTTTTACATAGTAAGTAAGGTTGAAAAAAGACCATAACATTCAACCACTAGGGAAATAAACATATCCCGGATATAAAACTCTATGGACATAGTTGGTTCAGAGGAACGCAAAAGTAAAACCCTGGGTACAATTTCCTCCAACTGGAAAAAATGCTCTGTTATCTTTACTTTAAAGCTTTAATACCCAAATTCTGTGCTTCTAGAAAAGCATCCAGCTTTTTCTTAAAGCAATCTATAGTAGTTGCTGAAACTACTTCCTGAGGAAGCCTATTGCACATTTTCACAGCCCTTAAAGTGAAGTATCCTTTCCTTATCCAGAGGTTAAACTTCAGAGGTTTTCCTTCAGACAGAAAGAGTGTCCTCTTGTTCTCTGTAATTATCTTAAAGGTAATAGTTGGAAGGAGAGTTGTATATATGAACCATTTATATATTTTTATAGGGTGATCATATCCCCTCTTATACAGTACATCTCTTCTCAAGGGAGAATAGATTCCGTTCAGCTAACCTCTCTTCATAGTGTTTTTTAGTATTATTATTATTAATATTTCTATTCTATTTATTTATTTATATTTCTTACTATATTTTTTTATATTTCTTACATTACATTTTTTACATGTATGTACAATCATAAATAGATTGCACCAATTAAATCTGCATAGAAGCATGTAAGTTGTGTTAGAAGGAGCCTTTGCCCCCCCCCCCCCCCAATAAAATAAAAAACTAGTTTGCCATATCACATATGAACAAAGACAATACCTTGCCAAACAATATGCTGTAAATTGATGAATCAGAGTTTTTTAGTTACAGTAGAACCTATTATTGAGTCAACTATGAACTCTGCATCAAAGACACTGGAGTGCCATAGTAGTGGATACACCACAATCCAATAGCCCAATATGATCAGAAATGTTTGCTTTTGGTATATTCACTGCTGACATTCTTACTATTGTTCTAATTATTTTTTAAATCTCTTTTTAATCGATATGAAGCAATCTGTTAATATCTACTGTAATAGATCAAAATAATTTCTGTGGGGTAAACAATGTTTCCTTTTTCACATATTACTTATGGTATCAACTTAGCATGTGATTTCAAATGGTCCCTGGTTGATCATTTAGGTAATACTCCAGAAAATCTTGTTAAGAGAGAACAGTTTAATCTTCTTTACAACATTTCAAATTGAATATTACACAATGTATGTCAAGCTTTCAAAAGAATAAAGGAGTTACGGCAAAACAAAATCAATATCTCGCCTCGTAATGTAAAGAGTGTGGGCATATACTACAAAGAGTCAATAAACACTGCAAAATGAAAATGCTGAACACATCTGGGAAACATTTTAGTTTTCTTGTAATGCCCTTTTTCTCATCTCCTTTAGATATCAAGATGGAAAATGGATGGAATCAAGATGGATAATGGATGGAACAATTTAGTTGTATTTGCCATGTGACTTGGAATTATTTTAAGATGATGTGCTATGATTGCACGATTGAGTCAAATAGATCTATTTTTACCACTTATTTGATTGTTTCCAAGTTATTACAGAGCCAATCAGTAGCAAAATTTGATTGATGACAAATCATCTTGATTATAATGATGATTATTATTAGTAATTACACATTTTAAGCACTAATATCAACACTAGCTGATTCCACTACAAAGTGCTTTAAAAAAAATCACCATATTAAGGATCTGATTTAGTCTGCCAGACACTGACTTTTTTACAACAACAAAAAAAGAAATATGTGAAAGCAATTGTGGCAAATCAGATAAAATCTGTAAGTATGGAGCCTTATGATTACACATTACCTGTAGACGGGGGGGTCATTTAATGAAGGGAAAAACTGATATGAGATGAGAGGCTTTTGTGCTATTGTTCAGCTCCTCTCACCATAAAGCAGTGAACTGTTTGTGTGATTTATTTGGCTAATTTACTTTTACTTTCCTAATTTTTTTTTTTTTACTCCACCTCTTTAGAATAAACATGTCAGGGGATCATTGAATCCAGTTACCATTTCAACAGGATACGGGGTGACAAAAGTTACAATTTTAGGTGTAACATTGTATAGCATTAGATGTAACATAGCTCACAGCTGTCTTAATTGGGAGGATTTAAACCCCTATGCCTGATGTGCTGGTCCATTATTATTTAAGGAAAAAGAGAAAAAAAAATGTAAATGACAGACTGGTTCAAGCCAACAATCTGTTTTACCACATGGTAACCACCAACTAAAGTTCCACAACTTAAGTGAACTGAAATTATGTTTTTTCAGAAGAGTGGGACAAAATTCTTCCACAACAATGTAAGAGACTGATAGTCATACAGAAAACTAATACTTCAGTCTTTTACTTCTAAAGGTCATTCTACAAGCCATTAAATCATGAGTGTATTTCACACATAGCTTCTTAATTTTTGGCCTTATTTTTGTTAAATAACGATATAGTAGAATCTGTTGAGTGTTTTATGCCTGAGGTTGGATATACCTATGTTGAGAACTTGTTAAGGAACAGATGATGTTTGATGTTTCCCAAAACATCAAACATTAGAACTGAAATGGGTTGTACTTTCTTTTTCACTTTACTGTAAGTAAGGAAATCATTAGTAGCTCAATCTCGAAACAGAAAACACCGGGAGGGTTGTTGATCATGTATCCAGTAAAAAGTTGGACAGAAATAGTTATGGGTTTTAAAAGCAAAGAGCCACATATTAAATTTATGTCTGAGGTGAAATGAAAGTCGGTGTAGAGATCTACAGAGAGAGGCAGCAGGGTAATGAGGATCGCTAAACCAAGCTTCAGCACCTATGATTGACTATAGAAATGTCTGTTAAGTTAGTAGAATACCAGAATAAATATTGCAGATGATATTGCAATACCTATAGGGGGAGGGGAAATAAAAATATGTACCAGGAGTTTGGTGATCTTTCAGTATAGGAAGGGACATGTTTTGGAGATGTTGCACAGGTGAAGGTGGCAATGTATACACGTCACATGATTCTCGGCTGATACGAGCTGTAGGGCTCATCTCTGATGAGAATCTGATGTGTACAGAGGTCATCCGACTTCATTCAAGGATCCATCCTGGCAGATCCATAAACGACTGTAATGGAATTGAAGGGAAGAGAGCACAGCGGGGAGCCACTCGCTCATTCTCGGCCCCTTCCCTCTTCTTTTCATGGAACAGTACTGTGCTGTATGCATTCATCTTTTAGTCGTTTGTAGCTGAAAACGATTGTGAAAGATCATTTCCGACGACAATTATCCAGCATGTGTACACAGCCATGTTCTGGATGTGCAGAATGAAGGAGAGCCTAGAATCAGTGAAAACACTCTGATGTCCCTGTATCTGTGTGATGGGGAAATTTACAGTTAGAGAGATGCCCATGGGATGTTTGGAAGGTGAGGGGGAAAGATAAATTATTATTTTATTCAAGTTGAATTTTAGGTGCCTGTCAACCATCCGGGATGGGATAACGGACAGGAAGCATAAAACATCTAGAACAGCGGGAGACAAATCACAGGTAGACAAGTAAGTTTGTGTGTAATCTGCATACAAATTGTACTTTGTGGTTCTTTGTATATGCTGGTGACTAGTATACCAATACTGGATATGATATTTGTAATCTTCAGCTTGTGAGTAACCAAAATGTTTAGTTGAAGAGGATTACGAGGGAGGAAAGAAAATAGGTAATATGAAAATTTCAGAAAAATAAATTATGAGTTCTTTATTCTATAAGCTAGGACAATAAATGTTCGCTAACAGTATGACCATTTTAGTTCTGCACCATTATTACACTCTGTCACCTCATATCAACTGACATTTAAATTAGCCTGCATGATTTGCTTAAGACATTTTGGAACAATGATCACTATCTTATCACAGAAATATAAATAATTATAAATGTGTCAGTGTCAGAGACAACTTATACCTTTAATAGGTTGTAGAAATTAAATAAAAGGCTTATAATATATTTAAACACAAACTGTCATTTCAATGCATTTGCAAATTACACAGAAAAAAGCAAGTTTTAGGAACGAGCATCTTTAACTTCTTTACCATTTTTTGAGTCTATCAGCAGAAACACAGATGATGAATATGGAAAAAAGGCTTCATCACTCCTTGAGCTAAAATGATACTTCATAGTTTTGATGATCAGTGCAGTTATGTTAATCGAGAATACATACTTAAAAGAGTTTTCCTTCTCTCAAGCACTCTTTTATTCCAGTAATATATTATTTTAACAATCTGTACACAGAGGGTGCTCAATAAATTATTTAAGTCATTTCTCAGTTCACTAACATCACGTATTCCTGTCTTATGACAAACATCAAATATTCTTTGTTTTTGGAAAAGGCTAAACCAGAAAATAATTTTGTTTTTTATAATAGTTATAGATTAGTATTATCATTTTCCTTTTAACTGCAATGTGCATTAACACATATCGGCTAAATATAGTTCACTTTACTGAAGTAAGCCTAATACTAAATGGTTTGCTTTATGGTTTTTGCATAACTAAATGTATTAAATCAAATAATATACCTTCTTACCACTTAAACACTAATACAGAATATAAAAAATATTATCAACAGTCTGGTGTAAAAAAAAAGTTTAACATAATTGAACTTAAAAATCTGTATAGGATGTGATTTTGAATTATTCAGCAGGGAAGTTCTGGGATATTGATGATATCTACAGGCATCTATTATAGTTTATAACTTTTTCTAAATATACTCTGATTGTTAGAGGGTTTTTTTTATGCTGCTTGTATTAGCAGTAAGTGGGAAATTTTATGTCCCGAGACCTAAAGAACTCCTTCATGTTATGGATAAATATAAGTGAGTATTTATTGTGAATTATTATGTAATAATAATATGTAATTATTAACACCTTCTGTGAAACAGGTATCTTTTCCTAATCATGATGATTTAAAGGACATTTTTATATTCGACAAAACTAATCCTAACCCACACTACCTTCCTTCCTAAACTAAAACCCACCAGCGTTAGAGTATGGCCCTCTTCAATTCATAATGGATCCTTTACATAGGGCATGCTGAAGCCAGAAGTTAAAGGAGCTGCTGATGAGGCTATAAACATTTAAACTAGCCTTTCCCATCCTTTTTAACATAGGGGAACCCATGAAAAAAAATTTAGGTCTCAGGGAACCTTTCAATTTTTAATGAATGCTTGGCACATTAGCCTGGTGGTCAATGAGATGAATGCCTCTTTTTATTGTTGGCCAGTGTTGTCCAAGATTACCACCCTTACAGATACCAAAAGTGTTCATGATCAGTGGTAAGTGACTTGACAGTTCCAAATGGTTCATGGCTCAGGGAACCCCTAACAACCTCTGGAAAAACCGTGGTTGAGAGGCAATGATGCAAACTGTCTGTAACAGTATTACACTGAAGTACGTGTGCAGCGGAAGAGTCTGTGGGGGAATGAGTTAAGATTAATTAGTAGTTAGATTAAAGTTGTGTTGTAGAACTATTCTATGGTCTCTAATCCCATAATATTTTAGGAAAAATGTATTACTTTGGGTTCTGCCACTGGAGTTTACTGACTAAAATAAAGGAATAGCCAGGAAGTGACATAGTGGTTGTGGAACTGTGTCACCTCTATAGATATTCTGTAGAAACCTGTGAATAATGGTGGAAACCGCATTTTATTTCCAAGACACATTAAAGTTTTTTTCCACTATTAGTCATTAGGTTAATGGAAGTTGATGTACCGGAAGTCAAAGGAACGCATCTATCCTCCCAACCATCCATGATTGCAGAATGTTAGGCATTACCATTAGTTACAAAAACTGAATATATTGCATGCCTAGAAGTTATTAGCTGAACCTTACTGAAAGTACTTCATTGAATATATTTAGTGCTATTTTGTAATCTTTTCTGAGGAAATCAATACAAAGTGTGATGTAGGAATGGGCAGTTGTCAAAAAAATATAGATAGGATTGAAAAAGTAAAACTATATCAGGAAGAACATACAAATTAAAGCACAAACCTTTTCTGTAGGGCTAAAAAATAAAGCATATGTATGTACAGCTAAAAAATATTGTTTCTACTGCAGGAAAATGGAGTTTTTGACCTTTTAGAAACACGATTAAGGGCATTTGACAGAGTATTGACATATAAAGTGGAGTTAAGTTCCTTTTGGATTCTAAAGCTATGTTTTTCACTGAAAAAGCAACCCTAAACCTAACATTTTGTGCCCACCCCTTTTTTTTTTAAACCTATTTTTTTCAGACGACCTTGTACACATGGGGCCTGATTTATTAACCCCCCTAGCGTTCTAATTCTGACATTTTTTGATGCAAAAAGTGATCCTATTTTTTTTGCATAGAAATTTTTGTTTATATTGTGGGCTTGTAATTCTTAGGATTAACTCCCGGGTACAATAATTATATTTATTGCATTATAATCATAAATTATAATATAAAACATATTTATTAATCATTATTATAAAAAATAATGAAATATTAGACCGCAACAATGTAATTTATCAAAAAAAAGTTTTTATCAAAAATTTCTCACTGAAATTTTCCAAACAAGCGTGCAAAATTATTGATAAATAATAAAATAAATTAAATGCATTTTAGAAAAAAAAATATTTACATTTTTAGTAGACATCCCAGGTGTGGTATATTTTGAAGCAGGGTGCTGCACAAAGCCCAACATCAGAGTCAGGACAGTAGAACCTGGTTTCCTTGCGTTTCTTCCTTCCTCTGTCATCGGTCTTTGAGCAGCAAACCACACACATCCTTGTAGGTGCTGCCATTTTCTGTTTAGTGGGATGTATTCAGCGAAGTGACAACCAGTCAAGCGTTCTGGTTTGACAACGGTGGAAGCACGACGTCCAGGTCTATTCATAGCCACTGATGATGTTTGGTGGTTCTTGACTATGGATTCGGAAACTTGCAAAATGAAGTCTGAAGCACTGAAGATGTTGCCAATCCATAATGGCTATATCTGGGGTTGAACTGTGTCCCTTTTCCAGTGTACAGTACCGTATTCCATATGCCAGATGACGATTCGCACAGCATATAGGTCTTCACACCAAATCATGCCCTCTTTGACTCAATGTACTGCACCCAGCTGAGCCTCCCCTTGTAATCTATTAGACTTTCATCAATGCTGACATCTCTTTCTGCCACATAGGTTTGCTGGAAATTTTGTAGAATCATCTGAGACACTTCCCAAATTTTCTTCGGTTTTGGTGCAGGATGGGTAGTCTCATCAAATTTTTCATTGTTTGCGAAGTGCAGGTACTTCATGATGAGGGAAAAGGGGTATTCTGGCAAAGAAAGAGTGGCAATCATTTTGTTCTTGGACCAGTACCACTTCTGCACGGGTTTGCCCACAACTCCCTGCAGGATCACCAAGCCGAAAAACAGCCAAATGTCATCCTTGGTCACAGGTTCCCACTTTCTGCTTCTTGCAAACCTCATGTGTGGAGCACCTTGTTGTTGTCCAGCGCACCTGCATAAAACAAAATAAAAAATGTATTTTAGGATATGAAGGTTTTTTAGGATATGAAGGTTGCAAGTAATATGTTAGCAAACACAGAGCAGCATACATGTTGGCATAAAAAAAAATTTAAAAGTTAGCACAGAGCAGCACACATGTTGGCATAAAAAAAATTAGCAAAAAATTTCAAAAAGTTAGCAAACACAGAGCAGCACACATTTGCATTAAATATTTTTTTAAAAAGTTCAAACACAGAGCAGCACACATTTGCATTAAAAAAAATTTAGCAAAAAATTTTAAAAAGTTAGCAAACACAAGAGCGTCTTACCTGTTTGTCTCCGCAACATTTTTTTTCGATAACTTCATCGGTTAAAAACAACTTCAGGTATGCCAGAGGGTCGTCGCATTCAGCCTCAATTTTCATCCCAGGTGCAAAAGTGAATGGAAATTTTGGAGGTGCTGCCTGGTCCGCATCAAGGTCAATAGGACACCATGTGCGCACAGCACTGGCCATGCCCCAAAGCACTGGCCACGCCCCCGGTGGAGAGGCGCCCTGGCATCACAGCGGGATCATCGGATCACTGCTGGAGCACGGAGCTGAGGTAAGGGGGACCCCTAAAGGTGCCGTGGGCACGTGGGGACCAGTGAGCTTTCCAATGCCATTTACAATTCCACCTCGAGTGTGACTTGGGGATAATTTTCAGTACTAAAAGTGGTAAACCCGAGGCACACTCGAGGTGGAATTGTAAATGGCATTGGAAAGCTCACTGGTCCCCACATGCCCGCAGCATCCTCATGCGATGCCTGCCCAGCATCTGCGTCACCTGGCGGGCATGGGATGTGTGAGTGTGCGGCTGGGGGGTGGGAGCGTACTGCTGGGGGGTGGGACCAAGTATTTTTAAATGTCAAATGTACGGCTTTGACATTTAAAAATACTTATATAATCAGACCGCCAGGGAGGTTAATAAATCCTTTGTAGGTTTATTGGACTAGACTTTTCCAGTCTTGGCGAGTAATAATAAATCAAGCCCATGATGTGCAAGATACTCAACCTCTTTTGATCACCTGGTAGTCTCAGTGATGCAGAGGGCAGTGTTCATATAATATTGTAAGTATGTTCTTAGTCAAGATTCAGTATTCTAAATTCAGTATACAGGCAGCACGGTGGCTCAGTGGTTAACATTCTGGCCTTTGCAGTTCTGGGTCTCTGGACTCTATCTGCATGGTTTGCAGGTTTTCCCTGTGTTTGCAAAGGTTTACTCCAGGTATTCCGGTTTCCTCCCACATCCCAAAAACATGCAGTTGGGTTAATTGGCTTCCCCTCAAAATTGAACTTAGACTGTATTAAAGACAAATGAGTATGGTAGGGACATTAGATTTTGAGCCCCTTTTGAGGGACAGCTAGTGACATGACTATGGACTTTGTACAGCGCTGTGTAAAATGTCGGTGCTATATAAATAATGTGTAATAATAATAATACATTATAAATATACTTACCAAATATCTGATGTGCCTTGGTACACCTACCTACACATACTCTCGAAGGGCCTGATTTACTAAACTTTGAATGAAGCTGAAGTGAATAAAGCAAAAAAAAAGAAAAAAAATCATTTCACACTTTTTTAAATAAGGCTGAAGTTTTCTAATTATTAGAAAATATTGTCATCTCAGTAGGATTGTTTAGAAAGAACTGATTATGTACTGATTGGTTAGGTTTTTTCTTTTTTTTCAATTTAAATAGTGGTAGCACATGTCAGGTGAATTTAATTTATAATTCTTTTGACAAGTCATGATTTTTTGACAACCGGAGAATCACTGTTATCAGTAAAGGATTTGGAGGTGTATAGATAGCATTGGTTTATATGGCTGTCCCTATTGAGAGGAAATAATGTCAATAAAGTTTGCAATAACCTGACTAACGGTCCTGACTTGTTTTTATTTTCACAGTAATTGTCATAAAATCTAATAGCACTTTCCACTAGAGTTTTATCATTACTTTTCCTTTATTGGATATCTTTCTTATTCCGTTGCTGTACTTTTAATGTAACTAGTTACAAAAAGTGCATCATTAGCATTTCTTTCTGTTTCACTTCTGGCATTTCTGCAGAAACTGAGCCATAAAAGAAGGTGAGAAAATAGGATTATGGAAATAGAACAGAATTTCCAATTATATATTTCTATTGGCAACTGAACACATATGTGGTATTAATTTAACAGACTTCAAACACCTGTTCATGAATTTTTCCTTCCAGCTATTTTTCAACTTTAGGATGCCTCATGCAATACTATTAATACTTTCTCTACACCTAAATAAATCTGCAGAATATCATCTTTAAAATATGGAAACTTCTGTTACTAAAACTGTTCGCTTTAGACTTCAAAATTAAGTTATGTAGTGTGTAACTTTATTTATAACGCAAAAAGATCCAAATTTGTCTGTCTGTTTTTAACCAATAATAGGATAGTGGTGTTCACAATTTCTTTCATTAATGCACACAATAAATTGATTATTCTTTCTTCTTTGACAGTTACTACCTTAATACTCAACAAAATTTCAGCATTGTTGAGCCATATAATTTTTACCTATCATTATTAGGACCTAAAATTAAAATTTTTCGTCAGAATAAAAAAGTATGTGGCATGTATGAGTTCTGTAGTATTTTTTCTAGTATTTTCCTTATTATGTGAAAATATTGTTTATTGGCATAGTAAATGCTACACATTCAGGATCCACAGTTAACCCAGTATGTATTTTTAAAGCTTCAAATGTATTATCTTAGTAAGCAATCTCAAATTCCTCAATAAGAATTTTAGTTTAGGTCTGCTTTAAGGATCACCTTTTTATCACCTATTTGTTTTTCATGACAAATGTATTTAACCTTCTGTGGCTTGGGGTAAAAAAAAAAAAGAGCTGAAAGCGGTAATCAGCCACACTCGGGGTAGCTAAAAAAAATAAAAATAAAGACTTACCTGGTCCCACCAGTGATCTCCCTTGTCCTGCCCATCCGATCCCATCCTCTGGCTGCATCCTCTTCCTTCGATCGGTCCCCCGCCGATTGCGCTGATGTTCCCCGGGAGTTCCCGGTGACGTTGGTGCACGTGGGAGGGTGGCGGGAATTTCAAATTATTTTGTATTGGATTCAATACAAAATAACTGTATTGAATCCAATACAAAGTAATCATTATATATATATAATATATATATGTATATATGCTACTGTACAGTTATATTACAGGTTTCAGTATTTCTAATTTATTTATGCACCCTTGTTTTAACAGATTTTTGTGTTTTTTTGTTTTAAGTTTATTATTAAATGTATTATATTTATTAAATATTGGACATTTTTCAGTGAGTTATGCCTAAGAATTACAGGAAATTTTCATGAAAGATAATGTACTGTTTTTAGACATATAAATCCGGACAGAAATGAACCGTCCAGAAGGTTAAAGGGAAACTATAATGACAATAATAATTTTTTCAAATTTATTTTAATTTTGTGGCTCCGACTTGAGGGAGCAAAGACCTGTCTCAATCAAAATAGCCCCCTCAATTGGGGCATACAGTTCAGAACAAGGCATGGTAAACCAGTTATAAGGAAAACTTATAACTGCATGGAGCACACAGGTGAAAGCTGTGACTAGTTCTTTGAGCTCCCCCTTCCTCCCTAGGATTAAAATAATCATCTTGGAGCCTGCACCTTAAAAACAAATGAATTACCTGAAAAGCAGCTCACATTAAAACTGCTGGCACATTTTGGGGTAGGAATTGAAACAAATGATCAGCACCACTCTGTTCTCTTCTCTATTGACTAGCTTAGTGGTTGTGTCTGATTGGTCGTTCGTACATATTGTTGTACATATGTCAGATTTTCACATGACATGAGCATGAGGCAGTGTAAGCGTTTTCGAGATTGTAAATGTGAAGTGATTTAAATATCAGTTGTTAATGATGTTTTAAAAATATTGATTAGGATTTTTGCTTACAGTGTGTTTGTATGTAAGCAGTCTTTGTTTTGATTATAAATTCAAACCGTGATGATGAGTTTTATGACTGATGGTTTAAATTATGTTACATGCGCTCATAATCAGTTTACTTTCATTCCTGAATCAGTTTTGTATTCAGGTTTCGTAAAGGCCAATGTTCTTGTTTGAATTTTTGTGTGATTGATATGAAACTATGTTAAAGCGGACCTAAACTCAACATTTTTACTTTACTTAGAAGGGTAGACAACCCTTCTAAATAAAGTAAAAATTGTATTTTTTTTTTTAAGAGCAACAGCAGTACCGTTGAAGCGATCAAGATTTAAAAGGAGTGGAGAGCTTCCCAGGATACCTACAACATGCATCACATGAGGCTCTGACTGCTCCTTCTGCATTTGTTTTACCAAGGGGAAAAAGATGTCAATCTCTCGTATGCGCAATGAGATCGGCTCTCTTTTTTTTCGCCTATGTCACCCGACCTCGCACCTGCACAGTGCAAGATGGGGTGACGTAGCAAGAAGACAAGAAGAAGTGAAAGAGAAGACAGAAGATGGAGGTGCCCATTGCTTCCCCAAGGCCAGAACGAAGAGGAAATCCAGGATGACGCGGAACCGGATTGTGGGAAGGACCAGTGCCTTCTAGGGATTTGCAGGATTGAAGGTGTGTTTTTTTTTTATTTTTAGTTTTGTTCCGCTTTATATTACTAGTAAAAGTATGTTTAAATATGTGTACTGCACACAAAAATGTAGCCAAGGTGTACATTTTCAACGTTTCCTAAAATATTGATGCCATAAACATTTAAGCAATGAAATATGCCACTTATGTTCCTTTGATTTTTGTTTCTTTATTATTTTAACATTGCACTATGATTTTTTATTTTTTTTATGTCTTTTGTTGTGATTCTGATTATAGATTATACATATTAATTATGATTTTAGTTTTTAATTTAATTTCATAAAATGCATTTTTTTGCAGTTCATTGTAGATTTACTGAATTTACAGTGCTTGTTTATCATGTTACACTTTGATTGGAGTTAATTGTTGGTTGGTTTTAATTATACATCACAGTCTTTGTACTGGAGAAAATCCAAAGATTGGATCATCTTGGAGTGTAATTTACTGAAACTGTTTCCGGGCAGAGTGCCACACTAGAGTACATTTGATACAACTGCAATTAAAAAAACTGGAGGATTCTAACCATAGTTTCAACCTGGGATACAAATAAATGGCACATGATTCTGTACATGATTCTGGATGTTTTTCCCTCCAGACCCTAAAATTCTTCTTTCGCTGTTTTTTTTTAGTATATATCAGTTGAAGAACCAATACTCAACTATTTAATCTGCTCCAACTTTTCATTGTTGGCTTTATAAGTATCTATAGCAGTTTTAGAGTAGTAAACTGTACATACATTTGCTGACTGGGTCAGCCAAGAATTTTCTTTTTCATTGACAGTTGGTTTAATCTGCTGTTTGTTTGGCTTTATGTGGTGTGGCTAATAAAGAATAAAATTTGGTAACACCAGAAACACATACATATAGGCTCCATGTTACCACAGGGTCACAATTTAAAGAAGTGGAGCATGTTTATTTACCTTTCCAGAATTAAAGCTGCACCACTTTGTGTCTGGGAATCAATGTAAAGCAAAGGATTATAGACATGGGCCATCAGAAAAAAAATATTCATGTTCTTCTCCTATAGCATATGCTTTGTTTACTTTTGACCCAGTGGTATAGCCTACAGTTAAAGAACCATTTTAGTCTGCTGATTTATTTGCCTCATTCTGAATAGATATCTGTTTGCCTGAAAATGTAGGAGTGACCTATACATAGGCTGATTAATAGGTCCAAGGATCCAAGGACACAAGGGCATTTCTTAATCAAAACCTGTTAGTCTGAAAACTTTAACATTCGCCAAAACAGTACAGTAGTTTTGTAACGTTTTTAATATAATAGCAGTTAAAAATTTGGGACCGGTAGAGAATTTTGTAAAGTAGGTAAGGTTGTATCCATCTGGGAACGTTCATTATATTTTTATGTGTTTTACAGTTTTAGTTGGGCTTAATAAATTCTTCTGTTCTTCAAGAGAGTGTACAGTTGACTTTATTACCTACCCAGTCTGAAATTAAGGTACTACCTAACCTGAATTTATTGGCACAACCTGCAAGAATTTTCTTTTCCTTAGTTATGTCTGTGCAGTTTCCCAATAAACTTTTATATCTCCATTGTCTCCAGTGACCAGTATTTAAAGACATCTCCATAGAAGTCAGTGGGGATCAATCAACTGCATAAACATGGCCAGGAAAATGAAGATTACTATGGGCTGCACCTGTCTGATTCAGGTAAATATATGTCAGAGCCAGAGAAGAAATTAGTCTAATTTGCCTAATTTTTATTATCTAAAGTGTACTTGTGCCCAGACCATGGATATTAAAACTGTTGGTAATACAAAATTTTCACTTTTGTTAAAGATAACATTAAAGACCCAGCCTCAAAAGACAGATGCACATTGTACTGTGCGCTGCTGTGTTGTAAGGGGTTAGGCAGCCCCATCAACATCGGCTATAAATGTTATCATGTGTGACAACATGCATGGTGTTGCACTGTCTACGTGTGATTAGGACCTCAAGAGTCTATTTCTAACAGCTAGTTGTACACATTAGAGGGTTGACTGCCTCACAAAATATGCCCCCCCTGGAAAACCAACTGCCTGTACTGTAATTTTCAAAAATACATTTCTTTACAATGCTTACATTGTAAAGATACAAAGATAGGTGAAAGTATTAATATATAAGTATTGTTTTAAATGAGAGCTTATTTTAAAGCGATTTTACTTCTTGAGCAGAGTATGTAAATACTTTAGGGTACATGATCTAGGCAAAAAATTACTTTATATCAATATGTGATTTGTAAGCCTAAAATAACCTTTAAAAATATGCACTGTAATTGCTATTGGTAGCTCTAATAAACTAACCTAATTACTTATGCATACATGTGCATTTTTTTTCTTATGAACCCTATACATATATGTATGCACAATACAAGAGGGTGTATTTAATTCATGTATATATATATATATATATATATATATATATATATATATATATACACATTTTACATTAAAGAACTGTGCCCTCAGTGTTCCTTTATCATTTTCTAGTTGCACAAGTAAAATCAATCAACACTACAGATCTGGGATTTTACCATGCTGCTGTATAACACAGTCACATTGATATTTATCCTGACTGTCACACACTTGGCCAGAGCTCCTACCTCAGATAAATTGATCTACTAATAAGTGTGAATGGTATTCTTTGTAGCTTATACTCTACCACCTACATCTAGCTTTTGTACTGCTTCATTATAATCTCCTGTAAAAATGTTTAAATGAAATATAGTACTTACATATGTAAATTGTTTAGTAATTATTGTATTTTGTCTACTAACATGCCAATTTTCTGCTGCTGATTTTTTGTTTTTTACCAATGGCAGCATGACTTGAAAAAGTAAATGCAATTTGTGCAATATCTAAGGCCATAAAGCACTGATGATCTAGGTTTTCACATAGCAGACCTTGGTTAAAGATCTATTGTAAAACATATATGCAAGCTTTCCAGGCGTTTGGAAAATCTTAGTTGGCTATTATGCTTATCCTTTGAAATTATTACTCATACTGGTCAAGAACAATTAAGAGGAGGTATGAGTATGGCTAGCTGCTTAATAGTTTCATGGCTATGTCTCAGAATTCTGGAGCCAGGAGCTTACTATGCTGACTAGGCAGTATACAACTTGAGTGTCATTAAAGTCATAAAAAAAAAAGTCAGTCCTTAATATTTGTTGCTACAATTCAAAATGTTTATTTGTAGCCACATTTTAGCCTAAAAGTACCATCCATGATATATTATGTAAGGAATCATGGCACAAGTAATCTTTCCTTTTCAGCCATCCTACTGCCCCCCAGTGTTTAGAGATTATTAGTGAAAACACACCAAAAGCCTCTCCTCATTTTCACTTCTTTTATCAAATTATAACTTTTGTAGCATAAAACCCCATTTAAAATATACATTACTCATATATATGTTTGTGTGCTTGTTTCGATTTATTCTTAATGGGAGGACTGTGCAATTGTAGCATTCAGATTTCTAATGACATTTTCTTTAAATTTTTTTGAAATGCGTTAAACAGGCAAAATACAAATGGTAATTGAGGAAAAGAAAATATATATATATATATATAGTAGGCAACGAGCAGGAAAGGTACTAGAGGGCAGATATATTTGCCCAGAATTCCTCTCCTGTGTGAAGTAGTAGGTGGAAGATTCTCACCTGGGAGATATTTAATGAAGAAGCACTGAGGGTGGGGATATAACATAGGGCCAGGAGCTCAGTCGGTGGCTCTGCTGAGAGACACCGACAGGTGGTCTGTGTGAGGAAGCTCTCTCCTTGGAGACACAGACAGGTGGTCTGTGTGAGTAAGCTCTCTGCTTGGAGACACAGACAGGTGGTCTGTGTGAGGAAGCTCTGCTTAGAGACACAGGTGGTCTGTGTGAGGGAGCTCTCTGCTTGGAGAGTGTGTGGAGTTTGGGGGGGTACAGTTGTCATCAGGGTAGGAATTTTATGCTACACATGTTCAGGAGAGGCCATCTTCACCTTTCCCACCCAGTCCACTTTTTTCCTCCTTTTCTTTCTTGTAGTCCTCAGTCCTCCATTGGAGAATGTTTGGCCAGGAAACAGAAGTATGCTCCCTCTGCTATCTAGGCTATCCTCTGGCATGCCAGCTGTCTGTTCTTCTGACCAAGCTACTGTTGGAACACTCCCTGCCGTGAAGCCAGCTTATTTAAAGAACTTATCAAGTGTGCTCAGCCTTATTGGATGATACCAAGCAACCAGTAGTTTTCAAACCAAGTTATAGCCTATAGTGTGTAGCCAGTTCCATGCAATGGCAGATTCCTGGAGCAATGGCTAATGTAGTTCTTTGCACATGTACTCCTCTTTTAGCAGTGGCAATGGCTTGTGTCTTTCATGCCCACTAGGTTTATGACTTACGTGGTACTGACACATCCCCACAATGGCACCTCTCATCATTCAGTATGTTGTTCAGGAGGATGAGTCCTAGGGTTGATTCTTCTGAGTCTTTTACTTTGAAGGGGCTACCCCCTTCAACCTAAAATTTGACAATGTGATTGCACATCATGACTGCCCAGCACCTGGGCAAATTCCTTCACATTCTGTTTTTTGCTTTGCTCAGTTTGGTGGTGAACAATTTTTGAAGTGTTATCCTGGCTTGCAGGATGTCTGAGCCATGGCCAAAAAGGTCTGCATCCACTTCAACAGATCGTTCAACCTTGTAGTTTTGCAGTGGCAGAATAGTGTGCCATTTACCAAAATGATCCATGTCCCACTTACCTGCTGGATATCAACATTACATATGCAGAACCACCTGCACGAGAAATAGAAAACAATAATTGACTATGAGATGCATCACATGCAGAGACAGGGATCTTGGGTTTCTTTAACCTAGGGTAGTGGCAGCATAAAAGGGATGCCTGTCAATTATTGGTATAGGGCAGGAAAATTTGTCAGCTAGGAAAACTGGTGTCAATGATATAATCTCGCTCATTTTCATGTTAGAAGCCACTCTGGATTTGATGCAGCAGGAGGAAAAGAAGGAAAACTCTCATCTTTTGCCTTGCAACTCGGGAGGTCCAAGTGGGAGTTAGAAAAAGGTGACTTGAAGAGGAGAAGGATAAAGACTAAGAACAAGAAGAGGTTCCATAGAAGGAATAGTTAGGTATGAAGAAATAAAGTGACACGTGTCATCACCAGTCTACGAGGTCACATTCAGAACGAGGGGGAGGATGAAGGCCCACAGTGGGGGTGTTAAAAGGCTGATTTCCAGTCCACATTCACAAACATAGCAAGTTGTATGCTGGCTTGTTTTTACAGTAACAAGTGTATTTTTGATATCAGACAGATAAATTACCACTGGATAGCCACACTCTTAGACTCTTGCTATTACAGCAAATTTAGGTTTGTGACATTCTTTAATTTTCAGTCACTCACCATGTAATGGTGTAGAACTGAGTTGGTTACAGAAATATCCCGCCAGCATCTGGAGAAAGGCTGTTTACATTTATTATACTCTTTCAAACCCGATAGAATGTTTATCTTTGTACTTTTATTAGTTAATTTAGCTACTCTAAGAAATATTGTTTTCATATTCTACCATTGTAAAACAAAATGAAGCATAGATATCCATGAGGGCTAATTACACATTTTCTAATGCTTTTTTTTCCCAGTGTAACTTTTTACTTTGTTTTTAATGTTGGGATTTTTTGTTTTGGCATTCCTTATTGCATAAGCTAAGATTATTATTGTCACTTTGAGAGTTTTCTGCCATATATTGGCATTACTTTTTCTGCAGTGCACATTACTGCCTAGAACCCACTACTATGTGTTCTAAAGAAATGTAGGGGGAAGTTGTGTACTTAACGTTTTATTGACAAATAGTCTGTATTAGATCCATGGTTCACCTTATTCCTGTTTGATTGGGAAGCTGTGAATCATCAGTCAGTCAATGAAGTTTATCTGGCAATCAAATTATGTTTGTGGGCGTATGCTGACCATCTATTAAGTAAACAAATAAATAATTCCATGGCTAATTACAAGACTGGGTATATCTGTTGGGAGCATAAACAAACACACATTCACACCGAGTCAATATAAGAATGTAGTTGTTTTATGTTTTATTCATTGGTCCAAAAACTTCAGTTAATTGGTTGGCAAAACTTGGCCCCTGCAGTGTGGACACAGTGGGCCTGATTTATTAAAGCTCTCCTAGACTGGAGAAGATAGACTATCATAGGAGGACTTGGGTGATCCAGCAAACCTTGAATGAATTTCTTAAAAATCATTTGCAATTAGTTGAAAAATGTTTCAGTCCTGGATCAGATACATTCTGGGTTAGATGCATCGCCCAAGTTCTCTCATGATAGACTATTTGAGGGCTTGATTAAATCTCTGTACAAACCAGTGTGTCAGGCACTAAAACACAGAAGATTCCTGCACGCAGCATTTTTGTCACACATTTTAAAATATAAGTATGATTTACAAATACAAGAAGATATGAATCATGCAGAGAGGTAAGTGACCACTGAATACCAATGAAAGGAGAGGGGTTTTACTTCAATTTATACCAGTGCTATTGGGTTTAAATTCCACTTCTACTTACACCAGTGTTGGTAGGATTTAACTACTCCCACTCACGTGAATGCTGGGAGAGGTTTTACTACTACTTTTGCCCATTGGCCCTTTTTTTTTAACCAAACAATATGATGAAGTGTGAAATTGCCATTTGTTAAAAAAAGAGGAACACTGCTTTGTTTTG
This sequence comes from Pyxicephalus adspersus, assembly GCF_032062135.1. Taxonomy (NCBI): domain Eukaryota; kingdom Metazoa; phylum Chordata; class Amphibia; order Anura; family Pyxicephalidae; genus Pyxicephalus; species Pyxicephalus adspersus. The sequence goes on from NC_092859.1 coordinate 96,018,455, forward strand.
TAGAATAAAATACACGTTGCATTTGTGTAATATTGTCTGGCCACTATGGGCCACAAGGTATAGTAAAGGTATATTTTGGCTTTAATATTTTTTTTTTAAGTTTCTATAGGATTAGCAATTAGCCAAATGTTAGTGTCCGAATCCATGGCAATGCGTTAATGACAGGTGTAAATTAATTTGCTCTGAGTTGTTCTAAAGGTTGGTTTAGAATATCTTAATACTTTGCAAATACATTTATAGGAAATGTGATGGCTAGTTTGGTCAGAAGTCCTTATTTACCAAAGTTCATTTTGTGTTGTGTTTATTTCCTTCTATTGACTTTGTTTTCTTACCACATGTTTTGAAACATAACAATGCATTGGATAATATCATTAAGCATTATGAGTCATCAGTTAGCTCAGGTTGAATTCAATTTGTTTCCTTAATTCAGCTTTTATCTATACATATCAAAGTGCAAATTGTTAGCTAGAAATATGCACGTAACCTTTTCATGGTACAGTCAATAACTGCTCAATTAAGTACATTCTGCACTGTAGAAAAGGTTACAAAAAATATTTAAAAAAATTACATTTACTATGTCACCAGAACCTTTTTTTTATCTCACCATGAACTATGTAGCATAGTGGGCAGTGTAGTATAGTGGTTTCATTGTTAATTCTATTTATGTATTCAAAAGTATAAACATATAAACATGGAGTTTAAATGCATTAAATGTGATTTGGGATTCAATGCAGTTCAGTTGAACACAAAAATGAAAATTAAATTTCACCTTACATTAATTTTTAAAGGTCACACAAAAAGCTCTTTTACTGCATGAACTGTGCCAACATTATTTAAATATATTGAAAAGATTTGATTTGTTAAAGTAAAATGGCAGTGTTAGAAAAAATGTCTAAAAGGATTTGAATGGATTGCCAAATTTTCAGTAATATTTTAAAGTATGTGTGCATTCACTGTCATTTTTAAAATTGGTGAGAGCAAGAAAATCAGGCTAGGTAGTGGATATACAAATACTGGCTTCCAGCTGCTGTAAATGGTCCTTCACATACTGAACTTTGTTTGTTTTGGTACACAGATATGGACACTTTTATGCACAATACAACTTTAGGCAGATGCTTTGAAATTATACAAGTTAGTATAGCAGTAGAGTCTTGTACAATGTTAGCTGCTGATAAAAGTAGAACTAAAGTTAAATTTTTCATTTTCCATGATCAGTCAGGTAATTATTGCAGAAAGGGAGAGGTAATGTTTGCAATAATCGGTCTTACCTGCCTGATTGTCCTTGGGTTCTGGCATCAAATCTCAGGATCCCAGAAATCCCAACTTCTCTTGTGTGTGCAGAGCTGAATGAACTGTAGTTGTCATCCTGGCATGCCCAATCAAGTTGGCCAAAGATTATCAGTTGGAGGAAGAAGAAAGATGGTGGTGCCCTGTGCTAGAACTGTGGGTAGGTGAATCATGTGGAATTAGCCCTGCTTTAATGCAGAAAGTTTCAAGTACTACCATTCTTTGGCTAATTTGAGTTTTTTATATACAAGCACTTGAACAAGCTATCCCTGACTTCTCTAATGTAGTGTGAATAATTCATTCTCAAAGATCAAAACTCAAGTTAAGGTCTGTTTTCATATACCTTGGTTGGATGCCAAGATTCTGCTATTTATAAAAATTGAAGGGGAAAAGAGACATGACTTTAGTGATTCTGTAGTGAACATTAAACATGAATTTGTGCACAATGTCTATATCTACAGAGGTGAAAAGGAATCACTTCAAAGTGTTTTTTCATTGATTGTTAGCCACAAGTTTGCAGAAAGCCTTTCACGCCTCATTTTAGCACACAATATTCTTTAGACACATTAGTCTTTATAACTTCAAAAATGAAACTTAAAAAAAAAATTTACTTTTTTATAAATTAGTTTCCTAGAACAATATAACTTTAGCTTGATTTCAATGTGTTTTATCCTAAATACATCAACAGATAATTTTTTCCTTGTATGACCTTTTATCTGGCAGATAAATTCTAGAATCAGATATACTTTATGTCATTGCCTTGCTACACCGGAAAATATTTTTTAGGAAATAGTAGATTACAGTGTTTAGTTTGTATTTTTCCTTTCGTGTTTTTCCTTTTCGTATGATATTTCTTCATTTTTTTTTTATGTGTATAACAAAGTCTATATCAGACATGCTTTTTTACTGAGTAAATATCCACAATTTGCTTAGCCCCCTATTGCTGTCTGCTCTTTCTTTTTTTATAGTGGCAATTCTTGTGTAATGGAATTTTTGTAAGCTCCTACTTTCGGCAAAAAAAAAAGAGATCAGAGTAAATAACTATAATTTTTTTCTAAAAAGGATATCCAGGATAAAGGATATTGAGAATGCCTTTTTTATATAAATTTCTTTGAAATTTTTGAGGTTGTGGTTTGAACCCATACGTTCACAATGTAACTATTTCATTGGGAGTACATCAGTTTTAAAGATTTTTAGTTAGTAAATCAATATGCTAGCTAATACATATATCAATGAAAAGCATTTCAAGGCATTTTCACCTGTTTTCTATCTTTTTCATGTGACAGCAACAGGGTTGAATGTAAACATTATATGTTATAGACAACCCTGATGTTCTTTTGTACAAGCCACGTCCATTGCATCTTGGGATTAGGTTAGTTATAGAATATGCTGCTGGAGAAAGCCTACAGTCTAGTTTATATTCACAGCTACACTTTATCAATACAGACTACTAAACACGAGAAACAACAGATAGTTACTTGTAAAGAGCCTTCTAGCTGAACTCCCTCCCACCAACAGTTACCTTGCTATATTTAATAATAAATCTAAAAGTAACCTGCAAACAGAAACAAAGTAAGGAGAAAAGCTATCACACCTAGTAATCACCCACAAAGCTATCACACCCATTTTTTTGGTAAATACAGACCTCAACAGCAACATAACCTTTACAGATCTATCAGGGAAGAGTTTGCTGGTAGGCTTCTATGTGTTTCTGTAAATGAAAAACAGAAGCAGACATATATAAGATTGCATTGTCCATACATGAAACCAGAAGACAGATACAGGAGAATGTTCTGCACGAATAGTCATGGTAACAGAAAGGAGGAGCTGGTAGCTTCCTGAACACAATTTGAATTAACAATTTTCTAAAATTTAGTTAATTTTATATACCTTTAGTCTACCTAATATACCGTTTGGCATTTTAGAGTTATACTGTTCCATTCAGCATAATGTTTAGCTGACATTTCATGGAACTTTTGTGTTGAGATGACCTGTGAAGTCATCCAGAGGGAGGCCCTGCAGTTTCCTAGGTACTTATTAAGGGTGTTCTGAAAATTTGATTGGGAGCCTATTAAAGTGTTTACTCTTTTAGCTAAATAGAGAATCAGACATTCCCTCCTGGGGACTTTCCAGGTCTATGTGTTTCAATGTCACTAATTGATTCCCACTAGAGGAAGTTTGAGGGGATTTCAGATTCCCTGTTTTATAAACAGAGCCCTTTGTGCAGCAATTAAATATGTATTTCATCTCTTAGAGGCAGTCCTAATATTTTTTCTGGCTACAATAAAGTTGTGTAGCTTTGCCCAATCAAGCACACATACTCAAGTGACACAACAAACAATTGGTATGTAAACCACAGCAGCACATTTTGTATTGTTTGCATAATATCATTTTTATGGGGCATCCATCATTTTATATATATATATATATATATATATATATATATATATATGCAGGAAAAGCATTAAGGGGCATTATTACTTTTGCAATGCATGTATGTAATTTGTTCAGGGCCAATCACTGCCAGTATGGTCCACTATAAAAGCCTTTGAATTTACTTGAGCATAAAATACCTGTGCTAAAACCAAAAATCTTAAAAAGGAAAATCCTTGTTCTGATGGGTGAATTAGCTCCTTGTATTTGTTGTTCAGCTGTGTATCAAAAACCGGGAAGGGGAAAACACAGACACGTTAATTGTACTTCTGTTATAACATTTTTGAGCTGCAAGATCTTGCTTTGAAGTAAAATCAATCTTTAATAACTCCATTTAAATCCTAAAGTTGCTTTTCTAAATATTCGTATTTATTATTCTGACCAAGCTTCCAGAATTGTATGTAGGTTTATACTGGACTTGTATGTATACAATCACACTGTTATATAATAGTAATAATAAAATATCATGTTTTAGGTATAGATCTAGATAGACAGGCATTCATATTTGGTTTTTGGCATGTTCATTGGAATATTGTCTGCCAGTTGGGAACATTCGAGGACCTGAAGGTTTCCAAAATATTCCGCTTAGTTATTATTGTAATTGCACATCCCATATCATAAACATTTTCTGCACATCTAACAGAACAATTAGATATATCGGAAAATGTATTGGTTGAGATACTTGTTACTCTTTTGTGATGTGAACTATAAATCTTTGGAAGTGTTCCCTGGAAGCTATGCTGCACAGGTGGATTTTTTTTTTCCTTTTGAAAATTCAAGTTTCCAACATTTATCATCATGATAACAAATGTTCCAGGCTTGTTCTCTGCTCATTTTAACATTTTCCTTGCCCTAGAGAATCTACATATGTACACCTCAGAATAGATGTGAGAGGGTTCATGATTACTGTTGTTAGTGAAACGCATCTTTTATAATATTATATGCTGGAACAATGCAATGCCTGTGATTATTATTTGGCAACAAAATGTAGTTTCTTTCTTGTGCTATTCAACATTTAAATCAGAGCTAAAGTAAAGTTCTTTGCAAACACTTTGAAATTGCACAAAATCCTGCAGCATGCATACTTGTTGGTATGTTTATTGGGAGTTTTGGTTGGCTTTAAGTGACGAGAATTTGTACTTGTTTTGCAAGTAATAATATGCAGTTGTCAACAAATAAGAAGGGAGAACACCGGGACAGATTTGGAGGGGTGATACTGTGGAAAATCACACCTTCTATCCCTTTTCTACCTCAACTAGACTTTCTTTGGCCTTTATTTAATTGGATTTCAATTCTTTAAATCATAAGGCCCAGCATTACATGTGGTTTGTTGCCTAGAGTGGTCTGCATGCAAACAGCCCAAATGGGCAGAAACGAACCAGGGAATACAAATCTAAGAAGAGTCATGTTTTCTTCTTATTAATAAACAGGATTTATAAAGCGCCAAGATATTACACAGTGCTGTACATAAATAGGGGTTTCAAATGACAGATACAGACAGTGACACAGGAGGTTAGGACCCTGCCCCGAAGAGCTTACAATCTAGGAAGTGGGGGAAGTATCACGCAATAGTACTGGAGATATGTAGTGGTGGTAAGTAGTGAGGGTTTTAGGAGACAGAAGAAGATGGGTAGGTATGTTTGAAAAGATGGGTTTTAAGTGCTCTTTTCAAAGAGCAGAAAGTAGGAGCAAGCCGAATCGGAGGAGGAAGACCATTCCAGAGAGAGGGGCAGCTCTAGAAACTATCCTTCTCTCTGATTATTTTATGTAGTACTGACTCTAAAGCCTATATCTTGGCAATTGTTGATTTTACTTCCACTAACACTTCCAAAAAACACTTGTGAAGGTGAGTAAACCTGAGTCTGCCTACATGTAACCCTCCTGGTGTCTTCAGCGAGAATCTTACAATGGCAACCATTGGAAAGTTTTCACATCCCTTAAGCCAGGGGTGTCAAACTCAAATACACAGTGGGCCAAAATTCAAAACTTAGACAAAGTCGCGGACCAAACTTGAAACTGAGATAGCATCACTACTACAATTCCCTGTGTCAAGAAAACAGTCAAACAGTCCCTGCGTCAAGAACCTCTTCACTGAAATAGCACTGCTACTACAATTCCGTGCGTTTATAAAACAGTCCAATGCGGGGCCACGCATAGGCAGAGAGGCTGCTAGTCTTTAGACTCAAGTGATACTGCTGCTACAATTTCCGGCATTACTTGCATTTAAAAAATAGTCCAAAGCGGGGCCATGCATGGGCAGAGAGGCCGCTGGTCTATAGATGCCAGTGACTGCTACTACTGTTCCCGGCATTACTTGCGTCTCTAAAACAGTCCAAAGCAGGGCCACCCAAAGGCAGAGAGGCTGCTGGTCTATAGACATGTCTGATGATGCTACTACAATTCCCGGCATTACTTGCGTCTATAACGATGGGTGATCATTTTTCTGGTCTGATATATACACCCCATACTGTGTAAACAGAAAAGTGGTAAGTGTCTGTATAGTGGATATCTTCCTTAAGCCTGTATTTTTTGTCAACAACAATTTGAGAAAATAGCTGTTTTTTGCACTTGTCTAAGCTTAAAGAAATAAATATTAAATGTTATGCTGAAGTATACATTTGGATTTATCTCCAGCCTAGAAGCAAGTTAATAAATAATTCAGAATCAAATCTTTGCTTTCCCTGGAAAATATTGCAAACTGAATTTGAAACAATGTAGTGAATGATGTGGGGTACTGAGGAGAGGCATAACCATAAATTAATCAGATGTGTTAAAATCAGCTGTGTTAAAAGTCAATTATTCTGAGATCTTGGAGAACAAACTGTTCTGTTTGAATAAATTGATTTCATTTTCATGTATAAAATAGCGAGGAAGCAACAAAATGTGAAATACATTTCCTAGAACTTAAATAATTCCCGTCGCCATCCAGCTGGACAATATGCCGTCATACATTTGAAATGTTCCTGTGTTCTTCAGTCAATAACATTTGCTTCTGTCATTTAGAGCAGTCTGCATAGAGGTAGCAAGTCACTGTGAGGGGGTCAAAAACATTGATTGAAAGGATTTCCTTTTTTAAAAGTTCTTTTTGTTTCTAGATAGTCCAACTGATTACTATAGTAGACGGCTGGAAATGCTGCAGTGACATTGGAAACTGTAGACGTGAATTAAGCTAAACAGGTGTTATTCTCTGGCTATTATAGCTATTTTATTAGTCTATCTGTATAATGTGTACCTGTCATCTATTGGTGATTGGATAGTTCTGATCAGAGCAAATTCCAACTTGGGTTCCAATACAACATAAGAAAAAGTATAAACTCATCTGGCCTGATTTATTAAAGCTCTCCAAGGTTGGAGAGGATACACTTACATCGGTAAACCTAGGTGACCTATAAAAACTTTAATGGATCTAGTCCAGGATTGAAAACCTTTGCTAACAAATACCAAAAGACCTTTAAAAACCCCATTCCAGGTTTGCTGGATCACCTTCACTAATAAAATTGTATCCTCTACAGCTTTTTGAGAACTTTAATAAATCAAGCCCATTATGAAGGTATTTACGTAGCTATGTAGGCAAAGTATGGGTTACTTATAAGTCGGAATCTAACATATGACAGATAATGTTTTTTCTAGCATGGTAAAGAAGAGCTTTTATTTTGTCCCTGCAGGACCCTTGACTGGTGTAGTACAGCTCATTAAAGCAATATTAATCCTGATTTGGATTTTTTGTACCAAGTGAGATTTCGTGACCAAACCAACTGATTTGATCCGTGATTTTTTTTCCATTCTGCCCACCACTACCAATCTAACTATCTAAATTACTCCATCTGCATATGCAACTGTTTATTACATGCACACAATTTTTTCTTGTAGCATGCAAGTTGTTTAGCAGATTTGTTGTGCAAATTTAGGGTCTGTGGTCTTGCGATCATTTGTGTCATGGTTTTGGGATTATTGCTTGCAATTCATAACAAATATTTAGAACAATAGTGCTGTATATACAAAATACAAACTGACATGCTTTTTTATCTCTCGAAAGTACAGGAAAATGCTTTGACTCAAACTGTCACTGCTAACATTTAAAACATGAATCAATAGAAATGACAGTAAAATTTACATAATATCTACAACCATGGTATGCTTTTTTCAAAACATTTATTTAAAAGGAGGGAAAACAAAATTAGGTGGACACCTTTTAACAGGTAAAGTATCTTGAACATTTCTGTTGGTTATGATGAGTGACTTCAGAAATGGTCTTTCAGGAATTAGATTGGCATATATATATTTAAAACAAATAATCAAAAACTAGGTATGGGCAAATGTATGGTAATGTATTTGAAAAGTAATATATCCAAATTCCTCCCCCCATATTTTCCAGATAACCTGCCTGTAAATGTGAGGCTTTTTTCAGTTTTTTAATCTATTTTTGCCTAGTAATCCTACAAATAACACACTTCCTGTCTTGGGGTGACATCATGGTTGTCACACTGCTATCCATTTGGAATACAAACACATCTTTTCGGTTCATACTTATTACATGAGAATTGGGGGGGTGGAGTGTGTGTGCAGTTCTCAGAACATTTACCAAGGCTTTGTGTTCCCACAGACCAACTCAACTAAGGTCCTCCGGTCACTAGATTTACAGTTTTGCATTGGTCTAGCGTATATTTGTGCACTTTATTTCTAACTCTTCAAATTTTCTTCTATTTATATACTTTTTTCCTCCTTGACAGAGGACTCCATGAAGCGTGTTGGCTATTGTTTTCTGTCTAGGCAAATGAGAGTAAGAAGAAAAGCAGGCACAAAAATAACACATATAATGGGCTTGATATGAAATGACATCAGGCCCAAAATACATCACAATGGTTACAAAACACATTATCATGTGTCGTAAATATGAACAGTGATTTGTCCCCACCCGTTTCGCCCATAGACTTCATCAGGGGATGTGGAGACATTACATTTACAACTACACAGTTCGAGTGGCAAAGTTGAAATTTTACTCCATTTGAAAAATGTGGTGCCTTCTTCCCCTTAAGCTACAGAAACTTCTAGTGTTAGACCAATGAATAGAAAGACGCCTCTTTTTCTTTGATTAAGAAACTGTTTCACGGTAATCCCTTTGTTTTATATATTTTTCATTCAACTACAATGTGTATTTGAATTTTTATTTAATGACATAAACAAACAACCAGTCTATTTTTACACAGTTTGGTATTATGTAATGCTTTATTGTGTATATTGTAGGGAATACCTTGTTGACAGAAGTGTGAAAAAACCTTCAAATTGCAGTCAGCTCAGCTCCCATGTTTCAGTGACAAATTTTTTCAGATTCAGCACAAATGTATATTATATTGACCACTAAAGATTTAGATAAATGATTTTATTCATAACACTTGGCAAATCATATTTTCTTATGGTTGGCTGTGGAGTTTATTCCCTCTGTAAATAAGCTTTTCTCAATGCTCTGAAGATATAACCACACTCCTGGAATGATTTCTTGCTTTCTCCATAATGTATCTGTGCTCGGATGATTAAGAATTGCCTGTTCATTTGGGGTCACACACAGGTCAGTGTCTAAAATAAAGGAAATGTGAATGCTCTCCGCTGCATATGGTGCACATAATCATTTGAACTTCCTTTAGTTTTACTGATGATGTTATTTTGACTCTAACACGAAGTAACAATCTTCACTTAATCTTAATTCCAAGAGAACAAATTGGAAACCTTGCCTTAGCTGAGCACACTTTTCACTGACAACAGATAGAAGGAAATTTCAAGCTAAGAAACAAGTGCAGCCCCATTATTCTGTACATGATTGACTGAAAGGTCAGACCAAATGAAATAGTTTTTAAAGTACAGTTGTTATATTTCAGGACTTTTAAATTGCTAATTTGGTATGAAGCTTGGTATGAAGCTAGCCTTATTAAAAAGTAGTCAAATTATTTGTACCAAGCAGCAAGAAATCCAAGTCCTGAAGTTTTACTGGGCCTTGTTTATTAAATTGACTAGAAGAAACCAATCATAAAAATATATGTCATTGTACATTGCTGATCTCTTTCTAAAAGTTCCCTGTTCCACAAATCCACTGACATCAACACTAAATTCACTGGTGCAGAAAAGTTATGCAAATAAGAGCTCTGACTTTACTTGCTGGGTAGTTTGCAATGAATCATTTACCCAATAGGCATTGAAGATTTACCAAAACCAAAGTAGCCATAAATTTTCTAAATTGTAATGCTCATTCCAAATGAAATGGTTATGTTTGCTATATGAGCCAAAAAACTAGACTGAAAACTAGGAAGTCCTATAAGGAAACACAGTGGTGCAGGTACTACTAGTTCTTTTAGAAACTAGTCTTAGACATACTGTCTTTTAGAGTCTTTGACATACTGTGTGTGCGTATATATATATATATATATATATAGATTAAAGCCCAATAAAACATTCAGTTTGTTTTTTATATTAAGTAGCTATTTCTTTAACCTGTAAAAAGGGGAATAACCAGGTTGCACCTATGTAGCTTTATTTTCTTTTTCACTTTAAATTTTTTAACAATACCACTCATGTCCTAGTGGCAAAGACAAGAAGTAAAAGCTGATGAAGTATCTATCCATTCCCCAGTTAAGCAGTTTGTATTGTTGTTTGCTCTTGCCACTAAAGCCATATACACAATTTCTGTAGCTGGAAACAATCTTCCAGTGACAGGAGTACAAATGACATTGTTCTGCTCTGCGGAGAAGGAAGAGGGGAGGACAAGGGAGTGACAACCCAGTGTGCTTTCTTTCATAGGACAGTAAAGTTGTCATCCCTGCTCAGTCATTCATGGATAGAGGAGAGATTGATAGACATTGCAGGTGGACCACTGTACACATGTTACATGAACAGGCCTTCATTTCAGGACAAATAATGTAGGGTCTGTATATAGTTTAGGAAGAGTTGTACGTAACTTCAGACATGGAATCTTGATAATAAAGCGCAATTGTATCTGTATCCCCAACATTGTATTTGGAGGTTTGTAAAATATTGTTAATAAATGCATTTATTCCCAAAAGAAATGAGAGTACTGCCAGGATAGTATAGTATTTTAGTAGCTTTTAAAACGTAAGGACAGGCCCCTGTCCTGTCTTTGTTGACAAAAGTTCCAATATCCCACTGTCTTCAAAACTGAAACCCCCAAGGAGATTTTCTTTAGTATTGTATTCCACACCCACAAGCTGAATATTTTAATAAATACCTTTATCTGTGTTCTTTAAAATGTTGTTGACATAAATATTTACATTTGCATGTTCTTAGAAGTCTTCTAAATATATCATGCACTATATTCAAAAGGTCCCAGAAGAATTAAAAGAACATATTTGTTCCTTTCTCCAGGAACGCAACAGCATATAACTTATACATTCCCTAATGTCTACATTTATCTGCCTATCTCTGAAGTGGTTAAGATCTAGCTACTATCTTGAAGTGCTGGAAGCTGCAGCAATTGATCAATGTTGCTGACAACAGATGGCCTCAATTATAGATTCAACAAGATAGGAGAACCTTAACAACTCTGTCTCGTGACCTCGTATACATCATACATTTTTATAACAATAGTGGTTGATTTTAGTGCAAGAGCACAAGTTGACTTCAGAGCATTAATGCAGGATTTAGCGTAAATGTTCTCTGCTGAACTTTGTGGATCTTTAGTTCTGTAATCACTGTTATTTATTGCATTGAGCATTCAAAGAAGTACTAAATGCAACTTTGGCTGAGGTTTGACAGCTTATTGAAAGATAGCAGCACTAAATATGATTCTATACCTTTCATTTTCAGCTCTGGAATACAAGCCTTTAAATTGGAAGGCTTTTTACCACTTACAAAAAGATTGTCAATTCTCTTGGTTGGTGACAGAAATGCATTTTTATCATTCTATTTTCTAAGTTCTAATGAGAGGTTTAAGAATATAAAGCTTGTTGTTGAAAGAAGGACTTTGATTTCTGTGTTTCTCATAAAATATTTTCAGAGGGATTTGGTACTGGAGGCTGAAGTCTTAGATGTTGAGTTGGTTATAAATAATTAGGAGTGGAGCTCTTAGAGACTGATATATTAAACAATAAAAGGTTGGATGCTTTTGGTCTTGGGGTGGCAATCAGAACCCAGTGGCCCAGGATGCTCAGCATAAGCTATGTGTTTACAACAGTAGGTTTCTGCAAGGAATTACTTTACTAACCAATATAGTTCAGCAGGTTGCTCTTGCAGAATTTTAAGTTTAACTTATCTCTAAGAGTGTTTTAGTGATAAAATGGGTTCCAACCTTCTGAACTCCTGTAATTTCAACACTTACTTTGTCGGCATTCAGCTATACGTCTAAAGTGAACACATATTTGCTGGCACAATGATTACAGTTAAAGAAAATCATACTTATGGTTGTGTTTTCTAAATTAAAAAATATAATATTAGAAATAGAAGAAAAAAGTATAAGTTTAATTAAGTATAGGAATACTGGGCTAATGATTTTTAAAAAAGAAGGAGTTGGAAGTAGTTGTTGCCCATCTGCCCCTTTTTTGTGTCATAAAGTGAACTTGTTTATGAGCAATAAAGAAAGTAGTAAACTAACCAATCATATCTTGTGTGTGCCATGTCATATCTTTACATTGCAACATGGTTCACATTGTTTGTTCCACACAGATGTGAACCAAACCTCAGGCAAGCACTCACTAACCACTGTGGCTGCAGGCACTGTTGAGAGATTTATCTTCAAAGTTCAGAGTAAAAGATCTGACATTTCTGTCTTGGCCATCTCTGCTTGCTCCTTCTTTCCTTCATTCTAAATAGTTTATACCTGGTATATACAAGTACACATTTATTACTCTTATCTTTCACCTTATATCGACACTGTTAGTGAGTGAATATATTTATATATACTCATGGTCAAAGAACTGTCTAAATTTTTTATTTATCTTAACCCTACCACACCCCCTATTTTTTCCACAAACTTATCTCAAAAAGTACAAAAACTCTCCTTAAATTTTATACAACCAATAATTTTCAACCCAATTAACATTATCCAGGTAGTTTCTGACCCTACTTGAGTTGGATCATATTAAGAATTTACCTCTTTACTTCTGGGCATGTAAGTTATGAACTTCTTTACTTTTTACTCTCGAAATCAATAGTGTGTTTATCTTACCATACTAGTATGTTATATCAATAACATGATATAAAAAATGTATGTGGTCAATATTTCAATATGGTTATATTTACAGAGTGCAGCTATATTAATATGCATTTACTTATATATGTTGTTGATTCTAGTTTGATCTTTTGCAATTATAAATGGACTTATTTTAACTAATACCTATTGTACTTAAAAATGCTATTTTGTCATTTATTTATATCTTGCAAGCTTTATATTACTCCTGAGGAAGCCTACTTTTCGGTGAAATGTGTCAGGAAAACAAAACAGCTGCAACTACCAAGTTGGATATGTAATCAATGAACTTGATGGGCAAGTTATGCTCTATAACCACGTTTGCTAGGTTATAAGTTGTCTAGTTCCACTTCATGGCCAAAACTCAATAACTTATGTATTTAAATTTGTTATTGTTTGTAACAATTTACAGTAAGAATTTTTTACTTTGTGCCACAAAAAACCCTTGCTCTCTCATTATTCTTTAATAATATATATATACCTGGGGTTGGCATTATGCATGTATGCAACGTATTGTACAATTGAAGGACTCCTATTATCATATTTGTGTACATACTACCATAAAAACAAATATGCAAAATAAATATTGGTTTATCCTACAAGTGCTTATTATGCAACCACAGATGCAAAACTAAAACTACTACACAATTCAGAAACAGCTAGCAAGTATGAGTAAAAACCTGTTCTGGAGTTTATTTACTGGCCAGGAATATATACATGCTTGAATGTCCATAACCTGGCCACAGGTTTCTCATATGTGAGACTTGAGGGCTTGTTGGAAGGATTTTTAGGGAGCGATAAAAAACACCATTTGTCGTCATTTTATATTCCATGCCTGAAAAGTTGTATTTATACATGAATTATTATAAACCATTATATTTGATCATAAAATGGAACTATTTGATTCATTGTATAAGAATAAAGTATGAAAGTATCATGTTTTTTTTTAATCTTTTTAAAGTTTATTATATATTTACACTGGATTGCAAGTATCTATTTTTTGTAAATACTTCTACTGATAAATGATCTAGTTGTAATCTGACTAGAACATTTAAAATGGCATTACAGATTACACAGTTTTGCATTATAATTTCCCTTGACATGTGGCGTCCTTGTACTCATTCTGCTACCTCAGTTTTAATCTTCATAATTACCTGCCAGACAGTGTGTTAATGCAGGTGAGTGTGGTTATAATATTTAGTAAAACGTTGTTAAAATAATTAGTTCTGGCTTCATATAAAGTTGATCACTTGATGCTGTAATATTGTGCAAGCAACTCACACTGTTACAGATAATACCCCAAATTAAATTACATGAAGTAGGAGCAGGGCCATGGTTATTAGTATTCAGATTCTCTGGAGTAATTAATCCACTGGTAAGTGGAATATGCTATTTGAAAAAAAAATCTTGCAAATTTAAAAAATGATTTTGCTTGGTAGTGGTGATGTTAATTTACAAAAGGGAGGTCAAAATTAAATCAGAATAGCTCATGTATTTGTTTTATCGGCTTTTTATAAAAAAAAATATATATATACTTTATCGAATGAGCTGTGTCACTTCTAGTTTACGGAGACAAGTTTTACAAGACAACAAATAGGCCAGTCAAAGAATTGGTTTGTGAGAAATCAGGAAAAGCAATGCAGCATGGCCCTACTAAAGGAAACCAGATGAATAAGTGGGGGTAATGCGAACCTTCTCACTGTTTCAATAGAATAAAACTTCAACTTAAAGAGCAAATTCAAAAAGTTTTTTAATGGTTTTTTTTTTTGTTATGAAATAGGCAAGGTTTAGAATATTTGTCAGATTGCTTAGTTCCCTACTGGGGAGAATTCTCCTCACTTCTAATCACTGAGAAAGTGGCAAAAACAGTGTAGTGGTTTCCCATTGAAAATACTAGCAAATGTAGAGCTCACACTTTCATAGTTTACATCTGGTCATAGTACCCTAATAATGAAATGCATGGTACAATTTTATTTATGTGTGTTAATCATTATGTAATAATCCTTTACACATTTTCCATGAACCCATGCCACCATCTTTGGAACTAAAATTTCATACACCCCTACCAAAGCATTAAGGTGTTTTCTACAATATTTTGTTGACTTTCTTAAGTAGCTTTTATATTTAAGAAAAATTCAATTCTAAGTGATTACCTGCTGATTAAATAAAATCGTAAAGCAATGCAAAATGAATTACACACTAGGGATTCTGCTCTCAAAGACAACACAGTGCACCCTCAAAATGCCTTCATCTTTCTCTACAGAAGGCCAGCACCACATTTGTTCAGACTAATTGAGGGTCAACATCTGCTCCAGCGATGTTGGTTTACTGATTACTTAATTTCTCATAAGGCCAACTTAGGCTGTAGCCTAGGGTTCCATGGTATTGAAGTGCCGCATTTGTTCGGCTCCCCCTGCCCCCTCCATGCCTCTGCACCACAAAAATATGCTATGCCAAAGGTTCAGTGCCTCCAGTGTTGTGCAGTTAGTGTTAGGGCTTTGTAGTGCCATTCATGCTGTGTCACAGTGTTGTCTTTCCCTTTAGGATTTAAACTAGACCCCCATCTATGTATACGTGAAGCCTGGGTGGCTAGGAAAAGAAGGGTTGGGACAGCAAGCAGGCAACTCTCTCCATGACTTCCTTCAACATTAAAGGATCAAATTTTGAGGACAGGGTCACCCCCAAAAAAAGACTGAGTGTTTTATGTGGTGGCTTAAATTGGAATCTTGCTCCCAGATATCTGCCTGCTTGCGCAGAGAAAGGAGTACAGTGATACAATAGTACAACTTTTCCAGCAATGGCAATGATAACATGATCAAGGACTTGGCAAATAATACAATAGGTGGGAGCCATAGACTTTAAGGCTAATCTGACACACCCCGATCAAATCAGTTCTGGACAAAACTGCCTTTTTCTAATAACAACTCAAAATTATCTCTCACATTCCTAACCATAGAGTTCCAACACCACTGGACTTATATCTTTACTTGGTACCGTTAACAAAAACAGGCATTCAACCCTTACAGGGCGGAGGGACCTCCACTGCAATGATAGTTTTCAGATTTCAGTTTTCAGCTTTACGTAATGGCTCATGCAGGGACTATATTCTGTGTCAGTATAAAATAGTATTTTTCCCTGTCTGGTTGAAAATTGTTTCATTAAAGCTAAGAACCGTTCAGCATGAGTTATGATGACTTCAGAACAACTTAAGATGATAAAAAAAATCTTAACTCAATTTGAAACTCAGCATTGCAGCTTTTAAATGATATTTTAATCTTGTGGTATGTTAACATGCAAAATGTTCTTGCCATAAGCATAGTCTTCATAATATATGATGGAATATGAAGTTAGGTTTTTTATGGCTACATTAGTGTTCTAGAAAATATAACCTCTATCTGCTACTTAAAAGTGATATTTTGTTCACATAAGTCACAAAGAAACGCAATTTAAAAACAAATTAAATATAGGATCAACTTTTTAGTGACACGGGTTGTATACGTATGCCATTATAATATAGGCCCCAAAGATTTGGTTTGATTTTGTTTGTTATTTGGTTATGGAAGTAATATAATAAAAATCAGTTTTTAAATGTTTGGCCTGGTGGGTGACCGGGTGACTGTTTGGACAAATTCCTCTGAAGCTCCTGTCCTAGCTTGGGCATTTTAGCTCTTCAAACACCATCAGCTTCTCTGGCTTTCTAGATGGGTAAAGGTTATCCCTATGACAGTTGCCGCCAGCTCAGTGGAGATTCAGAAACTGAAGATGGGCTACTATTTCAACTGCTTCCACACTTCTTCTGCCCAAAGAACAACCTGTGGTGAATGGTGAGCCCTGAGCACTACTCATTGCCTTTATATATGGATCTGATAAACTGCCCATAGGTACAGGAGAATTAGAATTCTTAGCATCCCTGGAGTTGCATAAGGACTAGAGCAAGTATAAATGTAATAAATCTATACCATGCTATCTCAAATGCATTGAGGACTTTTGTTCTCAGAATTGACAGTTCTTAAATGAGACCTAGGGGGAGCGTTGAGAAGGTGGAAAAAAATTGAGGATATAAGGGGTCATATACAGCAACAAGCCACAACGATGAATGACAATACTGTAATATTACTACGGTGCTACTACTACTTTATAATCAAGATGATTTGGAAAACAGGTGCACACAATATCAGGCTTGGGGGTCTGCCACAGACATTTGAAACTAAGGATCTAATGGAAGCCTCATCTGCTATCTTTAATGATCATTTTAAAAATCAAAGGGCAGTAATTTTAAGTATAGAATGATCCACAGGGCCCTGGGTCCCAGAAGCCAGGACAGGTCTGTCTACTTGACTGTATCTGCAGGATCCATTATTTTAAGATTAGAGAAGCCATAATTTTGGTTACAGCTACCAAATCCTGTATTCCACTATTCTTTGGAAATGTAAAGATCTTTCCATAAATACATAATGTTTTAAAAAAGCCTCATGGCACGCACTGCTTAAGGTGAAACAGGCTAATAGAAAATTAGGAACTTTATAGACCTCAATAAGAATCAGTGGTGTTTTTTCCAAGTTGCAAACTCTATCTGGGGATCTATACATGCTCATCAGATTGTTCTTTTCAGCCACTTTTATAATTAGATTAAACTTTTATAACAAATCCTCTACACTAAACTGCAGCAATCAAACTTAGCTGTTCAGTAAATGAGTACACTTTTTGACAGAATTGTTTTCTTCTTTAAAACTGAAATATTGTTAGTAAGGGGGCAAATTGAATGCAAATAGTCATTTGTGGAATCCTTTTTTATTGTAATGTGTAAAATATAAATATTGGTAAAACAAAACTGATGAAGAAAACATCTTTCAGCTAGATTTGATCAGTGCCCTAGGTATTATTGTTTAGCTTTGTACATTATTGATGCCTTTGGTAGCTTTTGTGTCTAACATTTGGTGAGTAGCCTTCAATCACCTTTATTGCTTTGTTCATGATGATTTAAAACCTATACAACATCCATGTTTTATTGCTAAAACCAACTTTATCTTTTATCAAAAGCAAGATATAAAGCATGGTTCTCAATTACACTAGCTTACTACTTTTAAACCCAGAAAGCACATATCCTGATCAATTCCATGTGTGCCTGTGCTTTTATAGTTTATTTATTTCATTTATTTTAATGATTTGTTTTTTTTTTTTTTTCAAGCTGTCCTTTTATATTTTATCAAGCTGACAGTGAGGATTGATCCAGATTTTTAAATGGAAAGAGTATGTAGCCAGCAATAACTAGAAGAATAGACCTAAATGTTTAATTCACCTTGATCATAAGCAGGGATGAAAACAATGCATCTATTCACATCTTTTCAGTTTGTGAATTGGCGTAGCATGTGTGATAATGTAAGTTACATGTGTGTAACATTTCAGTGCCAAGTATTGTGATGCATTGAGGCAGCTTGGCCCCAATACACTATGGTGCACAATTGTACTGTTATGTGATGTGGTGCCCTGCATTGTTTAAATTGTTGCATTGCAATTCCATGCAATCCAGTATTGCGTAAAAATAGCCCGTTAACACAAAGCATTATTAAAGCTGTCCGAAGCTGGAGAGGATACACTTTCATTAGTAAATCTGAGTGATCCAGCAAACCTGGAATGGATTTCCGAAAAGTCATTTGCTATTTGTTAGCAAATGTTTTCAATACTGGACCAGATCCATTTCAGGTTTTCTGAATCACCCAGCTTTACTGATGAAAGTGTATTTTCTCCAGCTTTGGAGAGCTTAATAAATGAGGTCCTGCGACAACCCTTTTTATATAAAGGAAAGGGTGCAGCACATCCCCTTTCACAGAATGGGAGCACAACGCCTTGGCACAGGCTCTTGGCTGCTCCTTCTGTGCATGCCCCAGATCAGAGCCCTTTCATTAGTGGGAGAAAAAAATTGCCGATCTCGTACATGCATTGTAAGATTGGCAATCTTTTTCTCCTTATATGTCACCCTAACTCGCGCGTGTCCAATGCAAGATTTGATGACATACAAAGAAGATCCCAGAGGAAGAGTGAAGAAGATGGCACTGTTTTAAGCATTGTAAAATAGCTAAAAGAAACCAGGGGACTGTTAAACTGACACTGTATTTTTACCATGGCCATCTCAAGAAATGAAAATATAAGGTCTGTATAAGATATTATTCTCTGCCCTCACTTCTCCTTGTCTGCAGGTAACAATGATAATCTTGATGCTCACAAATTTACCCTATAATATTCTTCCACCACCTCTTTTACTGCTTCTTTTTGTTTCCACTCTTGTTTGTACTCGGCATTTCAAGACTTGAATTTATTCCTCTTTCAAGACATCCTTGTGGATGTTATTAAACATTCAACAACCCTCTAAGTCATTGGGGCCTGTTCATCTTATGTCCTGGCTATGTAACACATTATTATGCATTGCATTAAGGTAGCCCAGTCAATTGAAAGTTTATAAAATGCACAAGAACATACAAAACAATCAAAAATGCTTATGTTTTTCTGCCTCAGCATAACACATGCATAGTCCTGCACATTTAGCATAGGTGCGCTGGGGTAGCATTCACTATAAGGGTACCACCACATGTTAATTAATGTAACAAGGAATAACATATGGTTATGGGTACACATGTAACTCCCAGCAAACGAACAGTGTGAATGAGCCCTTAAGATTCAATTTAAACCCGCTTTTGAGAAGCATACTGATGTCTGAGTTCTCTTAACACTTTATCCATAAAACAGAATAGGAGCCGCCAGAATTTCCTTTTAGACGTCATTGCAGTTGGGTTCTTTTTGGTTCCTTGGTCCTTCTTTATTTGTTCATGTTCTAATGTTCTTGTTTAAGCCAGTGTACATATTCATCTGTACAGAACTGCAGAAATAAATGTTGGTGCTGTATAAATTTGAAATAATAAGAGTCACCACAGGTTCTGAGAAGTAATCATTAACCCATTCACAATGACCCTACTGTAAATTAATATCCTCCTGGGCAGCTCCTCATGCCAGGAAGATGTTAATTAAAGTAATTTTTTTCATGCACCTCCATGCTGTGGAGATACCAGAAGCAGGTTATACAGTGCAGCCTTGACCATTTACCACTATAAATTGCTGCAGATCACATGATCACCATTAGTAGTAAAGCAACAAACCCTTAACTAGTTATTTGAAATCTTTTATTTCTGTGTCACAGTGTAACAAGTATTTTAAATAGTTTTTAGGCTAAGCTATAGACAGAAATTAAACACACAAATTATTGCAAATCTTTATTCATTGTTTCATCATTAAATGTATTTTTAATACAAACAATGTGAATATTTGATACATAGGCCCTGATTCATCAATAAAATCCGCGCTCGCTGGAAGCGCGAAAGTACGCGCGACCAGCGAGCGCAGTTTCCCGCGGTCCGGAGTCGAGTGTGCTCGTACACTCGCCTCCTCACTGCCAGCCGGATTCCTGGCTTGATAATAATGAGCAATAGGCGGCTCCGGCCGCGAGCTTTTTCAGTTGCTGAATAGCGCGACGGCGTACGATTTCGGATCGCGAATACGAATGCGCGAGTGATCATCCGATTCTGCTTGATGAATTAGGGCCATAGTATCAGCCTCTCACAGTCCTTGTACGGCAGAGAGGAAGATGCTGCACACAGAACTCTTTGTGCTGCAGTGTTCATGTACTAAATATAAACATGCTGAAAGAAAAATAAGCGTGACAGAGAGAGGAGCTGACCAGTTATCGTTCACTGTCCAGTTATAGGGCCTCATTTATTAAAGCTTTCCAAGGCTAGAGATAATACACTTTCATTAGTGAAGTTGGGTGGTCCAGCAAACCTTGAATGGATCTGATCCAGGATTAAAAACATTTGCTAGCAAATAGCAAATTATTTTGAAGAAATCCATTCCAGGTTTGCTGGATCACCCAGCTTCACTAATAAAAGTGTATCCTCTCCAGCCTTGGGAGCTATATTGAATCAGGCCCATAGGCTGGAAGGACAAGACCTGTGAGTGTTACTAAACTATAGTAGAGAAAAAAGTAAACTACAAACTTGGGCATCCATAGTGGTCATTTAGAGGGTTTCTAGCAGGACCCTTGTATTTATTTTTTTATATAACACAGTACAAAAAAAAATCTAAAACATCTAATTCTAAATTTTAAAAACTTGATCATACATCACTGACATCAGTATCAACACCTACAAATATGTTGGGACCCTGTTATAAAAAAAAAAATAGGAAAAACTCAATTGGCAAAAATAGTTAAAATAGAATTCAAGAATAGTTATCCAAAATACATTACTCATTCAACAAACTTAAACTGCATTTTTATCATTATCTGTTTAACAGTTTAATTAATACATTTAGCTTATAAAGGTACATATACACTGCGCTCCATGTACAACAACGGCAAAAAAAGTACAAAATAATATGAAAGATAATTTTCAAGATGTACATTTATTAAAGTGTCCAGGTAGTACAAAGCCAGTCACTTGATACTCACCACTGATATTTTTTTCTCCTTTAGCAACCTCTTGTAACAACAATGTTCTTCAAACCAACAATGTTCTTCAAACCATGTGACCTGAACAACTCACCAGACTATATTGACCTTTAAATCAATAGAGGGTCAGTAGCGCTTTATTCAGTAAAATCTCCAGTATTGTTCCATTTCTTTACTTAAATGATGTTTCACATCCCTTTGTTGGCAGGTGCAGACTGACATGAACCTTTCGCATATCCTAATGAAAAACCAACATAGTGCCAAATTGAAAAAAAAACAACTTTATTATTAACAGTAAATTGCCACAAAAAATAACATACATGTTTTCTTTATTTAGCCCTAATAGCATGCTCAAGACAATCTCTCTGCAAGAAGCTCAACGTTCCCCGTGTCATTTCCTATACTAATGAAATGGGGTCATCAGCTTCACTCTACCTGTTATGACACAGCATTTAGATTATTGTGCTCATATTATCTGAGGGGAAAAATCCTAAATTAACAAAAATGTGTTAGGCAAAATTTCTCAGCAAAATAAAATACTTGTATATTCTAAAACTGATCAAACAAATTATTTTCATATACAAAGTATAGTATACTAGGTATGTGTTAGTAAACTATTACATATGACAATACCAATACTAACTTAGTCAGTAGTTACCCCTAGAGATGAAGATGGTAATTATTGATAAAACACGCCAGTATGGAGTGGATTTACCTTTAAACCTACAGAACAAGTAAGAAGAAGAATTTTATAACCATGTTATCCTCCGCTGAAATTTATTTACTGGTGTGAATAAAGGCTTGACAATTTCAAATTGATTTTCTGAATCCTTCTTTTTATTTTCTTTCTTTTCAGAACTTACAAATAACTCATTTTACCTTTTAAAACTCTGTTAGACATGTACGTTTGCAAAAATGGTATGGATTGGAAAAAAGACAGTTCTGCAGTGTAAGATAAACCTGTCACTCTAACTTTGCAAGATAGAGAAAAATCTCTTGGCTAATGGCAAGCTGCTACAAAGCTCCGAGACAGAGAACATGATGGACAAGTAAACACTTCAGTTATTTCTCAGGCCCCATCCTTTACATCAGCCGGGCTCAGAAAACCACAAAATTGAACATCCTAAGAAAGCTAAGAAGCCAAAGAAGGTTTTTGGTTCAGTAGCAAAGTGAAGTATCATAAATTAGAGGCAGCATTTTATGTACCACTCTCTTACAAATAGTTCTTTTGTGTGGGTGCATGTTCTGACAAAAGAAAGTGCATTTGTGAGTGGATGATAAACTGGATGAAACTGTTGTCTTGTTTCATTTACTAATCGCCATGAATTTTACACCAGCTCTCAAATCCTTGGACCATTTCAGTCTTGGACAAGTTCAGTCTATAATTTTTAAACCTTTGGACCTAGCACAAATATTAGCTTTTATTGTTCCTGACCATAAAAACAAAAATGGGAAGAGTTAAATAGTATAAAGTTTTGTACGCAATTGAATTATTATGTATGTATGACATACATATTATACCTTATCATTATTTATTTTAGGAAGACAAAGGCTACATACACACGTGCAATGTTTCTCGTCCAATAATTGGCTCTGGGCTGATATCGGACGAGAATCTTGCATGTGTACAGTGCTCGACATCCAACATTCGAATGACCATCCTGGCAGATTCACGGACGATGGATGAAGAACATTCGCAATTGAAGGGGAGAGAGTGCAGCAGAGTGCCGATCTGTCGTTCTAACCCTCCCCTCTCCATAGAGCACAGTGGTGCTGTATGTACAGCACTCGTTCATGCATCATGCAGTTGTTTGTCATTGGAAATGATTAATTTGAATTGACAATAATAAACGTGTTTACTTAGTCAAAATGCAGAAACAGTGTGTGAAAAATAACAGACACCTTTACTAGTTTCAAAAGAATTAGGAGGGTAAATAGTAGCCAGGTTCTGGTAACCAAATACATTTGATAACCTGATCATCAACAAATGTGCCCAGCTATTTAAATGTGGAAGTTTTGGCAGTTTGCAACGCAATGCAAAGATCAGCAATTATCTTTGAGAACCAATTGTTACTGCCAATTTGAAGTCCATTATTCTAGAATGAAAAAAGATTATGCACAAGTGGAAAACATTAAGGTCATTCAAAACATTCAACATTTAAGCTGCCAGTCTTTCAAGGAAATTACATCACAGCAAATTTTCAAAAAAAAAAATCAGACTATGCAACACAAAAATTGCAAAAAATGAGCTACTTCTCAGACTCTACTTGCCAGATATCATGTTAAATGTTAAAAGTTCTTGACAGTACAGTTAGAAAAAAAATGAACAAGTATGACTTTTTTTGGGAATGTTACCTCCTCTTCTTTCTAAAATGATCATGACAGCACAGCTTAGATTTGCAAATATACATTTCAAAAAACCACAAGATTTCTGGAACAATGCCCTTTGGACAGATGAGTCCAAAGTGGAGATTTTTGGTCATAATGCACAGTGCCATATTTGGCAAAAAATCACACAAACACCTCATACCAACTGACAAGCACAATGGTCCAGGGGTGATTTGGGTTTTGTTTGAAGATACAGGACCTAGGCATCTTATGGTCATTGAATTGACCACAAACGTCTCTGTATACAAGTATTCTAGAGTCAAATGTGAGCCAAGAAAGCTGTGCATAAATAAATGTCCACAAACCTAAAGTGAAGCAAAAATAGGTTCCACAACAAAATACATTCACAACAATGTGAGAAACTAATATAGAAATGTCATACTGTATTTACACAATATTGTAATGACTTTACCTGATGTGCATTTATTTATATCCACACTATGGATGGTCATATGGGGCAGGGTTGGGCATGGAGCAGTTGGCTGTAAATCAGTCCCCACTGGCCCAGCCTGATGACACATTTTTCTCTCTTTTGGTTTCCTTCTGGTAATTCCAGCTGTGGGACCTCCCCACACACATTTTACATTTTCCTGTCTGAATAAGTGTTAACTTTCTAGACTTGTTTTCAGCAGGACAGGAAATAAAAATATTTCTAATGCAGCCCCAAATTAAAACAGGGCTTTTTTCCACTCCTTGCTGTATCCCAAACTAAATAAATAATAAACAAAAAAGTTTTAGCTGGGCAAACTGGGCAAACACTTTGAAAATAGATTTATTTAAAATATATTTCCTAATATGCTTTTAAGGTTCATTCTCTGTTTTACACAAACTACATAAGTTACAGCTGTTACCATATTCAGGACCTAATCTCAGAATATTTTAATATTTTATAAAATAAACCTTGCAAGGCCAAAAGAATTCCCTGGATTTAAAAACTGGTAAAAGATTAAATGTTTATTTCTAAACTGACCCTTTAACCAATTTTCACTGCAATTCCAAAATAATGGGAAAAATAGTTCTTTTTAAAGCAACCTAGTGACACAAAGAAAAAAGTAAATACCTATAAAGATGAAAGAGAATACATACCTGGCCTGATACAAATGTTACCATTTGCCACTAGGAAATCCCTAGCTAAAATTGTCTTTTAAAACTGATACTCCAGAAATGTTGAAATGATGAGATGTTCTTTGTAGCACTTCCCTGCCAATCTCCACATCACTACAAGACATGGGGAGGCGGGGGTATGTTTTCAGCTGATGAGTGTTTAGCGATGCATGTGTCAGGAAAGTTAAGTATTCTGTCCTTTTTACAAGTATGTCATTCATTAGAAGTAGTCTATTAGGTCATACATACATATTTTTTAATTTTTGGTTTTCCAGGAAAATACATGTTTCAATACATATATCCAAAGCTTCTTAAGATCTCCACAGTTTAACAAAAATAAGTATGCTTACATAAATATTCATCATGACTATGTATATTGTACTTTCTGCTAAATAGTTTTTATCTTACAGCTTAAGATAGAGACAAACTAAAACATTGCTATAACTTTAGAAGTTTACAAATGTCTACTGCAGTTATGAGTGTATTCATACTCATACTCAGTGTATCTTATTTAGAAATACAGTCATGATATACAATTCATTAATAGATACAATTATGATATGCAGCAAGCAAAAATATGTATGCATTAAATATATATATATATATATATATATATATATATATATATATATATATATATATATATATATATATATATATATATATATATATATTGTGCTGTTTCCATGGTAGTTGTAGTTAAAAATCCTAACACCATATAGTTATGCACAACATCTAATGTTACAGTAGTAAAAGTCACTATGTTGAGATATTAAATATATATAGATTTTGATATTGTTTGATTTTGATATTGTTTTCAGTAGCAAAGTTTCATCCTAGTTCTGGTGGCTAGAATGCAACCATCTGTCTTCATCTATCAGCAGGGTGAAAGGCTTTATTTTTTTTCTACATTATTCAGCTAGGAACACGTGTATACTGCGACTGGTAGAAGTATACCACTGATTATGCAGCTTTGATGTGTTATCTTACAGACCTCAAGGTGTCACAAAAGTGAAAAAATAATTTCCTTTTGTTCATTTACTTCACTTTCACTTAGTCCCTATAAATACCTTACATTCTTTCAGAAGAACTGCATATCCCTAATATATTTGGCTACATTTCATGCTCTTGGTATTAAAGAACTAAGCTCTGGAAGCTGTGTCCAAAAAGGCAGGTAAAGGGGAAACAATGAATTACCACTAATGCCTGTGATATCCTTTGCTTCCTCAAGTCAGATCCTCCAGCAAGAACAGTAAGCAGTACAGTAGTAATATGACAAATATTACTCCAAATTCCCTAAAACCAGCAGTCAGAGGCGGCATTGTTTTTGATTTTATACTACAGATTTACAGCTATAAAGCTGTTGGTACAGGATTAGTTAGTAAGAATCTAGCAAACCAAGTGACCGATTTATGAAGCCAAATTATGGAAGCCCTTGTCCAGGGCAGGTACTACCGGTTAAAGATTAGACATTTATGGAGGGGTGTTATTAATTTTTTTTTTTACTACCAGCAGACTTTAATTTTTATCTATAGATGAGGAATAACAATAACTTTTAATCAAAACTGGTACCTACGCATTGCATGTGACCCTAATAAATTGATTGACCCTTTTTAGATACAACTTCCAATATCTTTTCTGCAAACTCTACACCCTTTAATTAGAATAAGCATCCTGCATGGTCATCACTCTTCCCATAATGTTGAGACCAGCAACCATTAGTGATCCTTTGTCAATCTAAAGTCTCTCATAAAGTCCCCTGAGGAAGCCTGTTGGTGAAATGCATCAGGTATGAGACGATAATACTGATATATGATCACTCCTAATTTTTGTTCTGTAAAAACATACTTGTACTTTAAAATTGTGTACTACATAACCTTATGTGCATGTATTTTCTACAAGCTAACACGAAATGGCTGCATATTATTATATGCCTTTACATTTGTTTACTCACTAATTTATAGTAAAAATAAAATAAATTATATACCAAAAAGCCCTTTTTTCTCCTATTTGTTGCAATTCTTGTCAGTAGGTATAGATTATGCCTGCACCTGGTATAATAGAAGTAATACATGAAAATATACACTGTACCTGCTTCAACTATGAACAGGGAAAATCAGTCAGCTGCACTCTTTATATATTTCTGCCTTTTTGTGAAATCAAAATATGATGTAAAAGAGGTTCATTTAGGAAGAAATGATGACTATTCTGAAAAATGATGACTATGCAGAATTTTCTGTTGTAGGTTTTTGTCTTTTAAGCAAACTTAGGAATAGCAGCAAATAATAAAATACAGATGCTAAGAGTTACAGGTGGCAGAAATTCATCAGATGGTCCATGGTGTAATAATCACTGACATAAAAAATAACAAGGTGAAATAACAGATAGATCAATAGAGGAACATTTGGCAGAGAGGCCCTGCTGTAGCCCAATATCAGAAACATTTCATTAAAAGGCATCTGTATTGATTTCCATAGAATTTGCATATCATTATAGAATACAGCAGGAAAGGTTATACGTCTACAATTACGACACATAATTGAAATTTGTGACCTTCATTAGTTTTGTGAACCTCTGTATATCATTCTTCCTTGTTTTTCAACAAGCGCCTTACAAAAGGGAATTCATTCAGCACTTTTGGTATTTTTATTCTTTTTTATTTTCACAAATTTTGACCAAATTATTGTTTTGGGCTCTGATCAGAGGGCCTGATTTATTATTTATATGTTTGTGGTGGTAGAGGAAAAATTTGTTAAAAGGCACAGTAAAAAGCGCAATGATGGTTGATAAGCCTAGTAAAAGGGTGGCTTTGGAACCTATTTTTGGTGATGATCCACATACTGTGATCTTGCTACTGGCAAAAAAGGATAGAGTTTGCCTTCTGAGCGCATCTGATCAAGCAAGTTGGTGTAAAAAGACCCACATGTTGTCGTCTCACCACATATCTGCAAGTAGTTAATTGGTTAGCCAAATATATTTTACCCTCAGATATTGTTGCTTTACATTGATCCAGGCATACTATAAGAACTCCAGGAACAGCAACATGTTCCATGTTACCCAAGAATACTACAGCAGGACAGGCACTGTCAGAGTCACCCACTTAAAAAGCCTTCCTTCTTGTTCTTAGCCTATCTACGTTTTTTATGTTGGTGTACTTTGTTCTTTTCATTTTACAAGTATACTCTTCTTTTTTCGGCATGACACTTATTCATCAATGTCAAAATGACCTGTGACTTAATTACTTTAAATGTAATGAATGAATGCTAAGGAATGACAAGCAGTTTTCTGGCTTTACTTGGAGGGGACACACACAGGGCTTGATCACACAGGTTCACTGATGAAGCTTTAATAAACCAGACCCATTACCTCTGCTGTACTCATGGTGTCCTATTTTATCAGTGACATCTTAAATTGCATCAATGTATGTATACACTGTTTATGCCCTGAAAAAGGAAATTCCATACAAAATGTAGATTCAATCTGGAAATAACAAATGATATTAACACCTTTTAAATTGTAGGGTTCTGGAAGACATTCTTTTCACCAGAGAATGTTTGGTCAAGGTCAGATTCACAGCTTTATAAACAGATCTTATATGTCTCTACAGATTTCTGCAGAACTATATTTCTGTTGGTTCACTTTTAGTGGAGAAGTGCTGAGCTAAAAATTGCTTTCACCTCCCTGGTGGTATTCCTGAGTGTGGCTTGGGGTTAATTTTCAGTGCCAAAAGTGGTAACTCTGATCCATACTTGGGGTGGAATTGCCAGGGAGTCCTACCTGGTACCCACGTTCCAGCAGCATCCCCCAACAGTGCCCCCAGTGTCCTTCAGCCCGGCATCTTCTTCCCCTGGCAATGCCGACTGGGCATCGCCAGGCTACACAGATGCCAGTCGGCATGTGCATTACCATGTGTGAACGTTGGGGACGCAAGGCCAGGGGAAGAAGATGTCAGCCAGGCATCTGCTCGCGAGCTTTAGGCAGGAGGGCGGGGCCATAGGGCTAGTAGGTGGGACCAGGCAGGAAATTTAAAATAATAAATATTTTTAAATGTACCACTGTTACATTTAAAAATATTCACTATTCAGACCGCTAGGGAGGTTAACAAATTTACAGCTGTTACACATAAATTGTAAGTGCAGTTTAAAATGGAGTGGAATGTAAGGGACCCACTCTTACTTAGAAAGTATAGCCATAGGTAAAGTACACAACAAATTATTTTGTCCACATACATGAATAAATGATTTTTTTGTGCGTGGTTGTGCATGTGACCTCATAAAAAATATGTAACAAACTCTTTAATAACTACACTTGTCTCCAACAGCTTTGACCTGTCAAACCCCAGCATTGAAACAAGTGCAGTTTTTACTGATTTATGATTTGCACTGCGACAAGGTAGGACTCAAGTTTAAACCAAGATTTGTTTTATACTTTATCTTATTTTATACTTGAGTATATACATTATATATGTTTTTGGTACGCAACTTTAAAACATAACTTTAGCAAACAGCCCAGTACCAGTTGAAATAATTTTTTGGTAACTGTTTCTTGTGCCAAAGAACTGACACAGTTTTTTTTAGAGAAAAACATTCATACAAAAGCTATCAGACAG
Source organism: Pyxicephalus adspersus (assembly GCF_032062135.1). Taxonomy (NCBI): domain Eukaryota; kingdom Metazoa; phylum Chordata; class Amphibia; order Anura; family Pyxicephalidae; genus Pyxicephalus; species Pyxicephalus adspersus. The sequence goes on from NC_092859.1 coordinate 96,047,963, forward strand.
TCTCAGTTGCAGCTGCCAAAGGATAGTCAGTAGCACTCTCCCAGCCTTTTGCTTGGACATGAAGGAGAGTTGTCATGTGCGTGAGGTTATCCTTCTGTTCTTTTTGCTCTTTTTCCACATTTTAGCAAAGAGTGGTTCAAAATACTTATTCTTTATCTTCTAGCCTGAGTATGGCTGTGCAGGGAATTACAAGACTCTTCTATCAAGACAGATTTAGATACTAAGGGGTATATTTAAAAAACATTCAATAGAAGTGCATGTCTTATTATTATGTCTGAGATGGGCAAAATAACTTTAATTCACTTGAAAATTATTAAGTAGAACATACAATTATAATAGTTGGTGGTAATGTCAGGTTGATGAACATGTAGTGCTGCGTTAATTTTTTTCTCATATACCAGCTGATTACCTGGTGTTGCCCAAGTATTTATTGCAATCTCATACAGGAAAAAGGAATCAAATAAAGCTATAGTGTTAAGTCAAAGAAATGTTTTTTTTACAGGTTTTAAAAGTAGAGGTACATACAATTAAATTAAAATACAAATAAATGAAATGTTTTAATAAGAACATTGTGTTCATGAAACATCCTTTAATTTTAAGACAATCTGAAGTTTTGTTCCTGAGATGTAGGTGCACCTCTGGTCAGTTTTTATTAGTTTGTTTTCACTAAAGTATAAGGGTAAACTTGCCCTTGCACCGTGAATGTGGATAGGAATCGACGCTGTTGAACAACTGATGTGACCCCGAAATATGTCATTTGGAAACAAGAGTTGTATTTTCTGATTTTATTAAGAAAATGCTTTGACTCTGGCTCTGAAGTATTTGCTGATGTATAATTCCAAAGTTCGTAGTGGTATTTCCAGTTGGCTTTCCCATTTTTGCAGCAAATTCCAGAAGACATAGATATAAACTTCTTGGCTTGACGGTAACTACAAACCATTTCCATTTTTTTTATTGTAACACTTGCATGCTGAGAGTAGATCATAATAGAATCCTTTCAAAGCTAAGCTAAAATGTTGTGCAGTACCTGATCGTCTGGCTCTTTCTCTCATTTCGTGTACTCGGGTCTCACGCTGTTGTACTGTCATTGTAGCTCCAGATGTAGTAGCTCTTTTTTTTCATTACCTGTAGTCGGGTCTCAGGATGTTGTACTGTCTATGAAGCTGTAAATTTAATAGCTCTTTCTCTCATTTTCTGTACTCGTGTCTCATGCTGTTATACTGTTTCTGAAGCTCTAGATGTAGTAGCTCTAGCTCTCTTATCCTGTAGTCGGGCCTCATGCTGTTGTACTGTCTCTGAAGCTCTAGATGTAGTAGCTCTTTCTCTCATTCTGTTGTACTGTCTCTGAAGCTCTAGATGTAGTTGCTCTTTCTCTCATTGCCTGTACTCTTGTGTCAGGCTGTTGTGCTGTCTCCGAAGCTCTAGATATAGTAGCTGTTTCTCTCATTTTCCATACTCTGGTGTCACACTGTTGTATTTTTTCTGAAACTCTAGATGTAGTAGCTTTATCTCTGTTATCCTGTAGTCAGGCCTTATGCTGTTGTACTGTCTCTGAAGCTCTAGATGTAGTAGCTCTCCTGTACTAGGGTGTCACGCTGTTGTACTGCCTCTGAAGCTCTAGATGTAGTAGCTCCATCTCTGTTATCCTGTAGTCAGGCCTTATGCTGTTGTACTGTCTCTGAAGCTCTAGGTGTAGGAGCTCTATTTCTCTTATCATGTAGTCGGGCCTCATGCTGTTGTACTGTCTCTGAAGCTCTAGATGTAGTAACTCTTTCTTTCATTTCCTGTATTCAGGTCTCACGCTGTTGTACGGTCTCTGAAGCTCTAGATCTAGTAGCTCTATCTCTCTTATCCTGTAGTCGGGTCCCAAGCTGTTGTACTGTCTCTGAAGCTCTAGATGTAGTAGCTCTTTCTCCCATTTCCTGTACTCGGGTGTCACACTGTTGTACTATCTCTGAAGCTCTAGATGTAGTAGCTCTATCTATGTTATCCTGTAGTCAGGCCTTATGCTGTTGTACTGTCTTTGAAGCACTAGATGTAGTAGCTCTCTCGCACAGTGTGGCAAGTCTTCTATTTCTGTCCTCGAGATTTTCTTGTCTAAGATGTTGTTTCAATTTTTTTGCCTTTCATTGCACTCAGCCAATTGCCTTACGTTTTCTCGAAGGCATTATTAAAGGCCAGAAATTTGTAAGAGTCCAAAAAACGTATGTAAGCAAAAGGCACACTGTCACTGAGCAATACATACATACACACATACATACATACATACATGCAAATATACTTCTGACATATACCACAGCTCTACACAAAGATCAGCGGGGCACTCACATGAGTCTGAGTCCTATATCCAGCAAGTTTAGTTTAATGACCCTGGTTTATGAAAGCTCCCCAAGGCTGGAAAGAATACACTTTCAGAAGTGAACTGGGTGATCCAGCAAACCTGAAATGGATCTGGTCCAGGGTTCAAAACATTTGCAACCAAATAGAAAATGATTTTTAAAAATCCATTCCATGTTTTCTGGATCACCTAGTTCACTTCTGAAAGTGTATTCTCTCCAGCCTTGGAGAGCTTTCATAAATCAGGGCCAATGTCTCCATGCGTTTCTGAGAGATTGTGGAACTCTATGCGTTTTCTAGTGATCACCAAATATAGCTCCGACATATAGCATAGTGCTGCACAAAGATCAGCGGTGCACTCACATGAGTCTAAGTCATATGTCTAGCAAGTTTGGTTGAAATGTGTTGATGTGTTTCCGAGTGATGGTGGAACATAGCAAGTTTGGTTGCAATGTCTCCATGCATTTCCTAGTGATGACACACATCCAAATATAGCTCTGACATATAGCACAGCGCTGTACAAAGATGACTGATGGACTCACATGAGTCTCAGTCATATGTATGGCAAGTTTAGTTGAAATGTCTCCATGCATTTTCAAGTGATGGTGGAACATACATACATACATACATACACACACATACATACATACATACATACATTTTTATATATATAGATTATTCATACTATTTATAATTTATTAATTAATTGTAAATATTTTAGTAATAATTGTAAATGAAATCAAACAAAAACATGCATTTCCTAGTGATGACATACACACATACATACATACATACATAAATCCAAATATAGCTCGGACATATAGCACAGCACTGTACAAAGATGAATGGTGCACTCACACGAGTCTCAGTCATATGTATGGCAAGTTTGGTTGAAATGTCTCGATGCGTTTCCGAGTGATGGTGGAACATAGCAAGTTTGGTTGAAAAGTCATTGTGCCCGATTGCACTATATCCAAAACCATCAGGCTGCAGGTCTAGGAAAAGGTAAAGTCCGCTCCAACCAAATATAATTTACCATTTTATTGGTTGAAATGTCTCCATGCATTTCCTAGTGATGACATACACACATCCAAATATAGCTCTGACATATAGCACAGCGCTGTACAAAGATGACTGACACACTCACATGAGTCTCAGTCATATGTATGGCAAGTTTGGTTGAAATGTCTCCATGCGTTTTCGAGTGATGGTGGAACATACATACATACATACATACATACATACAATTTTATATATATAGACTAGCTGATAAACCGGCGTTGACCCAGTATTTATTTATTGCAATCTTATATTATACAGGAAAAGGAATCAAATAAAGCTATAGTGATTTTCTTGTCTATGGTGTTGTTTCATTGTTTTGCCGTTGATTGCACTCAGCCAATTGTCTTACGTTTTCTCGAAGGCATTACTATAGGCCAGAAATTTGTAAAAGAGTCCAAAGAAAAGTATTTAAAAATATAAGCAAAAGGCACACTGTCACTGAGCAATACATACACACATACAAACATACATGCAAATATACCTCTGACATATACCACAGCACTGAACAAGGATCAGCACTGCACGCACATGAGTCTCAGTCATAGGTCTAGCAATTTTTGTTTAAATGTCTAAATGCGTTTTCGAATGATGGTGGAACATACACACACACATACGTACACACATACATCCAATTTTATATATTTATATTTATATAGCTCTGACATATACCATAGTGCTGTACAATGAAACACTGAGATAGAGCCATCAGTCTCTGTACAGAGGAGCTGACACTCTAATGTCCTCCCACAGTCACACACTATTTTTATACATGTATATACCTCTGACATATACCACAGCCCTGTACAAAGATCAGCGGTGTCATATGTCTAGCAAGTTTGGTTGAAATGGGTCGATGTGTTTCCGAGTGATGAAACAGCAAGTTTGGTTGAAATGTCTCCATGCATTTCCTAGTGATGACATACGCACATCCAAATATAGCTCTGACATATAGCACAGCGCTGTACAAAGATGACTGGTACACTCACATGAGTCTCAGTCATATGTATGGCAAATTTGGTTGAAATGTCTCCATGCGTTTTCGAGTGATGGTGGAACATACATACATACATACATACATACATATATACGATTTAATATATATATATATATATATATTATTCATACTATTTTTACTTGTATTAATTGTAAATGAAAACAAACACATCATCACCTACTGAATGAATTGAGAATGACCCATTCGTATACCCATATCTACTAAATATTTTTCATGTACATTCTTTCATCTCTCTGTTTGGAAAGAATGATTAAACAAGCATTTTTAATAAATAAACCATTGTACAAATTGGTTTATTTTTACAATGGTTTAAGACTAGTTGCATTACTAAAGCTAAGTGTTAGTAGATGTCTATCTGTCCAGCGATCCCGTGCTGTGTGGCATCGCAGTATCAAATAGCCAGCCCGTGCTTTATACACATTCATTGCTTTAGCCATGCAGTCTGATGTATTTTATTGGTTTCCCCATCAGGCACTGTGAGGCTTTGCACAGCTGAAGGGGATTTTAGAGTCTGATCAGTTCCTGACTCAATCCTGCACAGTCATTGGCTGCTGGGTCTTTATAGCCCCTGGTCCTCTGCCAGCACTTCCCCAGACACCTTCCCTTGCACACTAAGTCCTGGGAGCAACCGAGTGCTGGAAGACGCAACTAGTCTCCCGAGGGTGAGCGGGAGCTTGCTATAGGTGTTGGTTTGGGGGACTGATGTTTGGTGAGTACTGTTGTTGGACCAGGGACTTACACTAAGATACATTTTTGAATATACATTTAGGTGCATAGTTTTTCTTTTTTATGTGCCTCAGAAATAAATACTTGCAGTTCAGTAATCCTTTTTGAGACAAAAGTAAAAAAAGAGTAACACATTGATTAATGTGCATAGTGTGTTTCAATATGATGGGAAATACCCCATGTTTAATGGCTAAATAGAGCAGAAAATCTCTTTCCTGTGCCAAAGATGGATGATTTCCTGTGCCATATCATGGATGATTTTTGTTCTATTGATTGTAATACAAATATCAAGACATTTGCAGCAGTCAGTACCAAAAAATGTGTTTTTGCAAACAACCATTTTCCAATGTATGAAAATGGAATACAGTGCCAGCTTCATCCTACTGTACAGTAAGGGCAGCAAAGGCTTCATTACATGTACATTTGTTTAGGTGCAATAGAAAAATCAACATGTAAAATGCTGGTACTTATTTAATACATATTTAAACACAGTTTTCAACTTTTCTATTTAAATGTTTATATCTGTTGAATCAGAAAGTTTTATTATGATTTGTTCCTTTGTTGGGAACTTATGGCATATGCCTATTCAATTACAGAAGTATACATATGATCAAATTGTACAAGGGGTAACATAAGAAAACCATATAAATTATACTGCTAGAGATTGTGCAGGTACAAATCTTCACATGCAGCTATCTAAGCTTCAGCGGTGACCAGTCCCTATACCAGAAAACCGCTATGAAGAAGCAATCTACAGGGCTGAAATATTGACTCTTTTATCATATAGACATCAAATTGCCTGCTAGGCTTTCTTGTATAGAGCACATTACTGTTTTGTGCCTGGAGTTCAGTTTTAAAGTGTTTCAGAGAGTGCCAAAAACTGAATCACCCAAACAAAAACATGACACAAACATAACAAAAAGGTTAATCTAATCATACTTTCTATTTGAATTCTCTGTGTACGTGCTATTGTTATCTTTCTATACTTAAAGTAATAAGCTTAGGTGACCTTGGAGTGCATTGGAAAATTACTAATTAACATAATCGTTTCATTGATGTTTATGTGCAATTGGAAAATCCCTGGGGAAAGTTATTCCATCCTGGGTCAGTCAATCAAGATGGCTGAAAATGTCAGCGTCAAAGAGGGAGCTTATAAACATCATTTGTCCAGGGTGGGGGTAAGGATAGTGGAGTTTAGTTCGACTTTGGGGCACGTTTAACATTTGTTCATTGCTGTAATTTTTATTCAGGTTTTCCTATGTTAAACAAGTCCAAAAACCCTCTTACAGTCCTGAACCAGATAAAAACCTGAAGAACTTAAAAGTTAAAATTTGTTATCAGAAAAAAGAGAGGAAGTACATCATCAGTGATGGTTTAAATTGCTGCTTTGGGAATTGATCCTTCTGATTTAAGAACAGTTAGGCTTATTGCAGACATGCAGTAAACCAGTGAACTGTCCTCCAAACCTCTCCCTTTCAACTGTTTGCTTGCAGTTGGAATTTTATTGTGCATGCGTTTTGACATTGTTGCATTTGGAAGCAATAGTTTTAACGCAGTATCTGGATGCTTCATATAGCCTCTGGCTGCCCATGAGTGGCTAACAGCTTCTATTGACTTGAATGAGAATGCATTCTAGTTGCAGTTAAATACAGTTGCTGTGCAGTTGTGTTTCTTCAGTTGATCATAAAGACTGCTCTCAGGTGCATATGGGGAAATGTTATACTGCATATCTGAAAGAGGTCTTAGTGTTTGCTGGACCACATTGGTAACTCACTGAATTTGTTGCCTTCCATTTAAACATCCTTTAAACATCTTTAATGGTAATAGCAGTGATGTTTATGCACACAACCAGAGTAAAACGTTTCCAGGCATTTTGTTTTACTAGTTAAACTTTTCAGATTGTGGTATTAACCTGTAAAAGACTAATCCTTTATTACTGTAGTTGTAGGTCAGCACTTCAAACTTTTCTAATGATCCTTTAAATCAGTATTCTGTAATCTTTAGCTTCTCATTTTATTTAGAGCCACATCTTTAAACTCTTATCCTCAAGGCTTCCCTACAGGCTGAATTTTTAGGACTACCAAATCAAATTACTTTACTTTAAACATAATTAGATTTGAGTGTATGCAAATTGGTGTCTCACAGAGATGCACTTAAGACCTGGCCTGCCTTGACACCCTAGGGCATTGAATTGACAAAATGTGCAACATTTAGTAACAGGATTCTATGGTACTTTACTTGTTAGTAGGCAGCTAAATCCATTTATTTGAAATTTGTCACTGTTCCCAGGGTTCTCTCCTTTTCACGCTTGAATAAGCATGCAAAAACAGTAAAAATACGAAACAAAAATGACATCCTGTTCAGCATTTTTTGTTTGATGCATTGTACATAAATGATAACACTTGCACTTAGAAAATACTGTTTACTGTTTTTCTTTGTTAAGCAACTTTGCTTTTGTTTGCTTTTTTATTCTTTGACGAGTAGGTACTCAATTTCAGGAAAAGAAGTGGCAAATAGTAGGACTCTTCACTGTATACACTGTTCTATAAAGAAGATTCACTGACTGTGATGTTAAAAATACATTGCATTACAATTCGGAAATTCGTAAAGCTGAACGTCAGGCTTACTTTTCATGTTGTAAAGTTGAATAGGCTCCTCTCCTGTACTGACATTGTTCACTCTGAGTTCACTTCACAATTGTGGCTAATTTAGTTGGGGGGGGGGGACAACTGTCCCACCTTTTATGGTGGGAAATCAAGGGTTTTACGGTCCCTTCACTCCCTGCCCCAGAAACTAAACAGGAAATCTACTAAGCCAGGGAAATGCCCTACTTAAACAGTTGTCATCTACAGATCAAATGTAGCTGTCAGGGAATTCGATTCCGAAACAGTTTTTACATGCTACCTAATTGCTCAAGCACATTGGGAAAGATTCCATCTGGGCAGGGTGCCATATCTGTCCCAATTTTATTTAGGTATAAATGCATCTTTTCCTGTGTGCAGCAGGAAGTATTGAGGGGAGCATTGGCTACATCTCTTCAACATATTTGCCGCTGTGACCTCTTTTGTAAGGATAATTCTTAGCTTTACTAAAGCTTACAGAAATGGAAATGAGCACACACAATGTATTCTATGTGGGGAAGTTCTTAGTAATGAAAGCCTAAAATCTTACAAGCTAAACATCATGTTCAACTCATGGCATGAAAACAAAATAATTCTTTGTTTGTAAGGCAGAAAGCCAGAAAGCAAAATACATTGTTTTGACCAAAAAAAGGATAGTTTTGGCAGAATCAGCTTGTATGACAGTAGCAGTGGGTAGGTAGCTAGCTACCTTCATACCACCAGTTTAGGTAGAATTGTTACAGTTGTTTTTATGTTTCTGCTGTTGTTGATTTAAATTGGTAAGTTATGAGATGCTCATTCTGTTCCAGCCTTTTCTACTTAAATAAATAAATCATTAATGAATGCAAGAATGATGAAACTTCTGCACATGTGCACAGGAGTTCCTGCATTCCCAGAAGCCAGGAGTATGTTTGTATACCTGGCATCGTACACTGGGTTGCAGATGTGCATCTTGGTGTTCACTGAAGAAAGATTGCAGACAAGCTAGTAAGTTTATTTTTGACATCAGTATATATATATATATATATATATATATATATATATATATACAGTGATACCTCGGCTAACAAGTAGCACTGCTGACAATTTTTTCAGTTAACAAGCTAACTAATATGGACTTGGCTAACTAATGTAAAAAAACAAAAAAAGCAGGGATGGCTCTGTGCAGGACAGAGGCCGGAGGGGGTGGTTTGCATGACTTGCAGAAGAAATCTTTTACTAAACACAGCTAAGGGTTGTGGGTGATCTTAGGGGGATGAGCTCTTCTGCAAAATCTTGCAACTCTTTAATGACAAAAAAAACTCTGCACTTATTTCTTTTTGCATATCAAAGCACAGCTTGCTCCAGAACCCAATGAATGTCTAGGCTCAATAAAGTTTTTTTTTTTTTTTTTTGCTTTGTTTGCGATTAGCTTACAGTGAGGATTTTTTTACAGTAACTGACACCATGCTGCCTAATAAAATGTTGAATTTTCCAATTGGGAAGCTGTTCATCTCAGCCTTTGGTGAGTTTATGGCCTTTTATTTTGTGCTTTTTACTATTTTTATAATCTTATCTTTAAATTGAGTGCTGTATCCAGAAAAAATTAAATTATTTTCCATAGAAACCTATAGGACATCATGTTTCCGCTAACAAAAATTTTGGCTAACAAATGTGATTCCAGAACAAATTATCTTTGTTAGCCAAGGTATCACTGTAAATATATAATGGTTTGCAGACTGTTCGCAGTCTAACTAGGATTCCCCTTAAGTTGGTTTAATCACCACCAATGTAAGATAACTTTCATGCAATGTACCCTAATTTCTATGTAATTCCGATGTGAGTAATTCTATTCAAAGGGAAACTCTGTTTCGCTTTGCAAAGGGATGGAGACTGGTGAGGTGCCACTTTAACTTTAACTTTAAAAAAACATTATGGGTACATACAGTATGTTGGTACTGATTATCTATACCTGATGCACCAGTTAGGGTGATCAATCGTGTAACTAAAATTATCTAATTCATCAGATAAGCAGTGTCCCAGGCTTTCTGAAAAGGTGGAAGGTTTATTGTACAGCAATTGACTATGGATCCTTGGAATATAGGTTACCCAAGTGAAACGTTTGATGATAGTGGTTTGTACAGATGACTAAGCTTTGCCTTGAAATAATCATCAGCCTTGTGTAATATGAAGACTTATTAAAGGTAAATCCAAAGTATTCTGAAAGCTGTTATCGTAGGCATAATAGTATTATTGTAAGACTTACATTTTCCTAGTACATTTTGGCTTTTTAAAGAAAGCTAATAACAGGATGCTGAAGACTAAATACAGCCTTGCAATGAAATCCTGTCTGTACAGCATAGCTGGTGTCCATTTCACCTCCCTTTAATTATGAGAGATTTTAAGCCTTTTAATACTAAAATAAAGAAACATAATAATTCTATTTTAAATTCATCAATGTTCTGTGTTCATTTATACAACCTAATGCAACAAGTTGGCAGTATAGGCTTACAGAAAGATAAATAGCACATAAAAGTTTACTAGTTTAAAGGTAGTTCAAAGTGCAAAAATCCAAAGCTGCAGATAAGTTAGTAATGGAAAATCTGGGCCTCTGGCAGTGCGGTCTGTCTTGTTCTGTTACCTATTCCTCAGATTTCAGATCTGCCAATCCCCTATTTTTTAACTGCAATGTTAGTAAAATAAAAATCTAAAAGTTTTAGAACAGTGTTTCTTTTTGAGGGTTCCTCTAGAGGTTGCTAGGGGTTAACTATTTGGTTAATTATCTTTTTGATAAGGGTGGCATTCTGACCAGCAATGTGGGAAACATTCTTCCCAATGGCTATCACACTAATATAACATGATATAGTAACGTTAGTAGGGGTTCCCAGAGCCCTAAAAGCCATTTCAAGTGTTCCCCATGTTAAAAAGGTCAAAAAACAACTTCAGCACCCCAGGTATACAGAAACCCCTCACATTTTCCTGACACCGCCCTGAGGTTCTGTGATTCTCTTCCTCCATGCTCTAGGTTACATTACTTCTCCACATTGTGTGCATACAAAAATAGTGAAGCTACACAATGTTGATCCTTGTGTTTGGTATTCAAACTGTAAAACAAATGCTGCAAAGAAAACCTCGGCAAGTTACTAAAATGAATGAGATATTCTGTTGCTACACTGTTTTGCAAGTGTTAAAGTTGCGGCAATGGAAGAAAGTGCAGTGTTCTGTCACATTCAGCTATGATAGAACTCCCACACAGCAACACAGATTTTTTATGTCTGTGTTTCTTTTGTCTCACTTCCTATGCAATTAAATACTTGTTGTAGGACAGGATGTTTTCAATTATTTCCAATGGCCCCCTAGACAGCAGTAAAAAAAAAAAAAAAATATATTACCATTAGAAAGCGATGTCCATCCAAAATTTTTTTTTAGCCAGATATACATTTAAAGTGGGTTAAACATCAGAACCAAAGCTCCATTCCATTAATGCCATATGAGCTTTTCATATACTATCAATCACTATTTTAATGTGTCAATTCTAAAAGTTTAGTCACTTTTTAAGGTTGTGTGTTGCTTTGATTTTATATTGGAATTCTTGGTTATAAATCGGAAAATAAACATATGTTAAAAATAAAAGTGTTAAAAAGATTACCATTATTTTTTAAAATCTAGTTTGTAACATAGTAAGAATTTACTGACCATCCTATTTGCAAGTAAAATGTCTCCTTCACTGCAGATACCTATAACATGTGTGGAAAGTTTTCCAACAGCGAGTAGATTGAACAGCAAATTAAATGTACAACTACATTTCACTACAAATGTGTCCTGCAATATGTGAAATAATAACCTTCATTTCCACTTTCATATTATCACAGTGCTCGGCTATTTCTTTGTCTAGAGCTGCCCATTACCTTTATGTATCAGCATGCCATTTGGAGAAACCTGGATCCATCTTGTTTAAAATGTTATTATGCAATTATGCAATTTTCATACACTCTTCCTAAGACCTTGACACAGCAAAAGCACTTGAGAATATTTCATATTTCCATTTTAACATTCCAGTAAGAAAAACATTCATAATATTATTTTTTTAATTTCCAGTCTTACAAGCTAATTCCCTTTAGGTGATAAAGTCAATACAATTTAGTTTTCTCAACCTCAAGTAATATTTTACTTAAAACCAGATCAGTATTTTGGATCATAAAGTCCACTGAGACATCAAAAGACATTAAATTAATAATTAAAAATGCATACATCTTTATATAAAGTCGTTCTGCTTTAGAAGTTAGGTACCCAGAGACACAGCATTGCTGTTGTTCCAAGACTTTAATTGTGTTCTCCACTCTGGAAGACTGACACTAAATCATTAATAGAAACTATTGTTCACACATTATACCGGTATTCATAACTCTTTTCCTTGTGTTTGCTAGTAACAGGTGATGCCATTGATCACCTGCTTTCTTTTTATTCTGTAACACTTTTCGTCTTGACCTGTTTTATCCTTATATGTGAAGACATGAGCAAGTGTTGGCGAGTAGTCTGTTCATGTAAGAGCATTTTAAAAGATCTTTAATCATCAGTTTTAAAAAAATACTCCTTTTGTGAACATGCAGCTTTGATTTTAGCTGTCATTTATCAAAGGTTTTTCATTTCAGTCATTATGTGTTTTAATGGTAAAAGTTTCAAGTTTAGTTCTGTTCAGAATACATTTTATATATAGTATTAAAAGTACATATGTATTACTACATTTGCAATGGGCATGGTTGTGAATTTACAAGGTGACTTCTAGTATAGCTGGGTATTTTAGCAGATCACATAACACTTCATTACTGTTATTCTGATGCCCAAAGCGGAGAGAAGGCTGATGTATGGAGAATTAGATTAAAGTTGAAGATTGGCTGGTAATGTCAAGGTAGATGGTTAGCTTTAGGGTTAGGGATTAAAAAATATGCCTCCCTGTCAGGTTACTGGTGGAATTCCTGTTCTCTAGATCCATATTCAATAGATCCATATGCTCCACTTTTTTTGTTGTAGTAGTCTGGATGTATTGAGACAAGGGAAGTTAGTTATAAAAAAAAAACAAAAATAGCCCCTTTTATCTTGGTTTTAGGTTAATATTATTATTATTATTAATATTAACAATATTTATATATCACTAACATATTACGCAGTGCTGTACATTAAACAGGGGTGGCAAATGACAGACAGTGGGAGGGACACAGGAGGAGAAGAGGACCATTCCCCAAAGAGCTTACAATCTTTAAATATAACACAATTCCCTTGGTGCCAACTTTGGTATTTCCTACTAACTTGGATCCCACACATTCATGCTAATTTTTATAAAGCTATGAAGATGTTAGACTGGTTGGGTTCTAACTGGTCAAATCATTTGAATTGGCCACTACAGGCCAATACACAGAAAAAAATCAGTTTTTCAAAATTGGAAAAGGAATGTATTATTATACATTCATTTTTCTCCACCTAGAATACATTTTTAAAAAAATTAAATATCTATGTTGTGATAAATCAGGAATTGTATAGTTAAAACCTGCAAACTTTTCTACATTAAAATCTAAGCTTGCTGAAACATGTTCAGTGTTTTTTTCTTACTTGTGACTGTGTCCAATGCCCTGTCCCCTACTGTAATTCTATAGATCGATAACAAGCTTCTATGTCATGTGACTTTATCTTACGGTAATGTAGGGGGGTAACAGTTTGCAATGGGAGGCACCACTATCTGACACTTCCAGAATGGTCAAATGTTGAACAATCTTCAACAAGTTTGGATCACAGTGAGGTTCTGCAGCACAGTCATTCTTGTTTTATTAGTTAACTTGTGTAGATAATTTGCCCATATTCTGTTTTTTTTTTTTTTTTTTTTTTTTTTTTTTTTTTTTGTAAAAAAAAATCTACATTACCTCTGATGGTTTAATCCAAAAATATTGGAGATAAAACTTCAGTGGAGACACCTTTTCCACCTCGTTGACAGGTGTGACTTGTACAACTCCCACAGGTTTGACTAAGCGAAACTAAAAAAAACATGCAGAAATTCTACTTTACTAAGTTGTATGCACAAATACTAAAGTACATGGATTTCTGTCTGTCCTGAAAAAAGAATCACCTGTTTTACCCTTAAACAGAATGCTTTAAGTAATGAATGCTAAGTATAGCTGGAAATGTACATTAAATCAGAAACATTGGTCCATTCTGCTCATCCTACTGCTGAACATTGTGGTTTAGGTGATTATGCATGGTGTAAAAATGCAGTTTAACAAGCCACCCTGTAGGTGTAAATGTGAGGATTATTTCTAGTCGTCAATTTTCTCTGCAATGTTGCACTGAAAAAAGCACAACTCGGTTTTATGGTTATAGGTATATGAAAAAGCAAAACTGTTACTTTTGTGTTCTCATGGGAACATGTAGCTCTTTGCATAATGTTGAGTATATAAATGTTTGTTCAGCAAAATTCTCCCTTTTCAAGAAATTTCCTTTAGCAGATGATGCTATTTCAATATCTCTTAGAAATTCAAATGTGTTTCCTGAACAGAGTAGGTGGATAGGGCAACATTTTGGAGAAATGTCTAAAACATAAATACTACAGATTGAATTTCACTTCGAGTTGAATATAGCTTCAGTTTTCATGATATCTTTTGTTTTCTAAATCACAAACCGTAATGTATGTTAATGAGAACTCCAAATCATGGTTTGCATCTTGCTTATACCTAAACTGCCTGTAGGGGATAGGAATGAAATACACAGACACAAAACAACAGTTCTGTCAAAAGACTAGTGCAATTAGTTACTAGTGCAATGTTCTCCCCAGTCCCTTTTAACCAGGCGCAGCACCCGACACTTTTCAGTAACCATGATGATTTGTGTCATAACACAGGGACTGCCACCTGCCTACAATTTCATCCCACCCAGCTTAAAAACAATTCTGGGTTCAACACTGTCGTGGGATATTCATTGTTGACCATCTTCCGTTGTACATCACAAACCTATAATATGTGAACACATGTAAAGGTGCACAAAAGGGGTCTGAAAATATAAATTTTGTCATTAAAAAGAAGCACTTCACATTATGGAAATCTGTAGGTTATGTAGGTTTATTAACAACCCCCCCCCCCCCCCCCCCCTCCTACACACACAAAAAAAAAACATACTATGTCTGCCTTCATCTTCATCCTTCCCTGCCTGCTGAGTACATAGGAAAACTGCCTCTGAGATTTTGAATGAGAGTAAAGGTTTACAATGCTGAAATTAGTTCAAGAGCAATTCAAGGGGATAAATAATACTATGCAGAAAGCATTATTACTTTGCTACTAGTTTATCAAAACATAGGAACAAAATGTTTATATATTGCAGCTTACAAGTCCATAGATGTTGCTCTATTTTTCTAGGTACAGAAAGTATGTGCTTGATCATGTCCAAAGCACAGTGTCCTTGGATGAATTAAAATCTATAGAACGTTAACTCTTTTCTCAGTTATCTTCTGTGCCGCTCCTCCTTAGATACAGTGATGTGAGTGAGCCTTGTTAACCTAGGATAGTGCATGTTTTATTGGCAAACTAAGTTCAAATACATTTAGGCAGATATGTGTATTCCAACATAGTACATTTATATTCTGTATAGCTGCATCCATATTCAGAGAGAGATGATAAATTCTTACAGTAAATCAGAATGTTTTATAAAAAAAAAAAAATTCATATTTTCAGGAAAAGTCCAAAAAACAGTTCCTGTATGCCTCCCATGAACGATACACTTTAAGACTGTACAGCAATACCATTTAAAATATGCCCACCTTTATTTATACATATACAGTAAAACGTTTTACAAGCTGAAAGAGAAACCACATATGAACATGATATAAATCAACATCCAGCACTCTAATAAATATTTAAATCATAAATTGCATTACATTGTAAGTGCTTGTCCATATATAGAGCTCTTTATAAGGATGATAAATTCCAGCATATCCCTGAAACAAAACAGGATATCCAAAAATACATTGTGCGAGGAATGATAGTACTGCAACACTGAGGAATATATTAAGTCTGCTCTGGGCATCCTACATGGCAGAAAAATGTGCCAGTGCAGCCATGTAATGATAAAACTGCCTAAACAGTAATTCCAGTAAACAGGATGGCCCCAATAGCAGATTACGTGTTTGTTTAGAGGTAGATAGATAAAATTTAAATCTGAATTCCAGAATCAGATAGAGCACAGAATAGCACAGTTAAGAACAGATCTCTGTAAGCTCCCTCTTTATAGATTCCCATACTTACCATTTCCCCCCCCTAAATGTTTCAGCTTACACTAAAAAATCACTACTGGGCTTTTATAGTAAGGGGCTGGTTTATTCAATTTACCCCATTTTGTAGATGAAATCAGACAAAGTGCAATGTTCCAATGGTGGTATTCCATGAATGTAAAGATAAAAAATGAAAGCCCTGTAACATCCTTCAGTTTTCTACAAGGCAGCGTGTTTTATAATGATGATGATGGCTAAACTTTTTACAGAAAACCAGTTAGCATTGTTTGTTGTTTAAATTGACCAATGATAGTTTGAATCGCACGGTTTGCTTCTCTATCTTGCAAATCCATATCCAAAGGTACTCTTGCGCAAAATTAGTTACATCAGTAACTACTAATTTTATCAAACATATAGGATTTATTTATTTGATACAATTTATTGTTACTAAATGTACATGAGCATTGATTGATACTTCTGCTTGCTACATTATTTTCCTTTGTCAATTTTGGAGGAAGTTATAATCTTTCAAGTTAGTTTAATCTTGAACTGAGTTTTCCTAATTACTGTGCCAAGGAATTTTGTTTTTTATATTCTACAGATGCTCAAGAAGTAACAAATACAACTATCTGGTTGCAAGTTTTTGATACAATAGCACAAAAACCTCCATATCCTTCCTTTCATCCTTGTAGATGCTCCAAATACATGCTGGCATTGCAGCTGCTAACCTGCAGACCCTTTTCACATTATCTGGTCCCAAACGGGGACATTTCTGTTAGTAGGTATATGTAATAATTAAACTTCACCATAATGATTTTCCCTTGTAAGTCTCTAAAAGTTTAGTAATATTTTGTTTAACACAGCCTGTGTTTGCATCTGAATCCTCTGAAATTACCCTTACCCAACATTAATTAAAACATGCTTTGAGAGAATTAATAATTAGAAAACAAAAAATAAACCTGTCTGCTACCCAACTCCACTGCATCCAAAAGAGCCCATTACCAGCGTGGATGCACCAAGGAATACCAGGCATTTAGCCTTGTACTACAACACAGATCTTCAGGAAATGTTCCCTAGGCACTTCTCCAATCTGAGATGGTTAAAAGAGAGCTGAGAACTTGGGGGTAGATGTTTGGGGAAAAAATAAGATAAATGTTAAGCCAGGAACAATGGGTATATTTTTTTAACTTAGACTGGAGTGTTTTTAATCTGTTGTGGACTGAGCTACCATTTCCCCTACAGTACAGTGCAATATGTAAACAGATACATAACTCTTTCCTGTATTGTTGACATCAGCATTTAAGTTGATAAAGAATTTCTGCATTCCAAGTTAAGCAGAGAAATGAATACTTACTGCTTAATTGCTAGTAAATTGTCATTCTTTTTGTCAGCATTTTTCACTGACATTGTAGTCATTTAGGCTTGTTTATCAAGAGCACCAAAATGTAAAACTTGCGCAGTTAATGCTTTGTCAGACTTTCCAAGCCATAGCTGATATCTATTTAAATCTACATAGTAATATATATGTGACAAGTTTCTTAACTCATTTTGATTATGGAAAACTAAGAAGGATAATGCCACACAAACTTTCCTTCCAAGTCATTCATGAATTTGGTAAACTACAGGATTTGTCACTTAGTTTTGGTAATGCATTAGCGACTGCTTTTTAGTGCATCTATTAATCTGTATGTATTCCCTTGGTTTCGTAAATATACCACTCCTGTCTAGGCCCGCAGAAGTCCCTGCACTGTATTATTGAAATGAGCAGATGAGATGTTTTGTAGTTCTTGCGCAAAATTAGTTACATCAGTAACTACTAATTTTATCAAACATATAGGATTTATTTATTTGATACAATTTATTGTTACTAAATGTACATGAGCATTGATTGATACTTCTGCTTGCTACATTATTTTCCTTTGTCAATTTTGGAGGAAGTTATAATCTTTCAAGTTAGTTTAATCTTGAACTGAGTTTTCCTAATTACTGTGCCAAGGAATTTTGTTTTTTATATTCTACAGATGCTCAAAAAGTAACAAATACAACTATCTGGTTGCAAGTTTTTGATACAATAGCACAAAAACCTCCATATCCTTCCTTTCATCCTTGTGGATGCTCCAAATACATGCTGGCATTGCAGCTGCTAACCTGCAGACCCTTTTCACATTATCTGGTCCCAAACGGGGACATTTCTGTTAGTAGGTATATGTAATAATTAAACTTCACCATAATGATTTTCCCTTGTAAGTCTCTAAAAGTTTAGTAATATTTTGTTTAACACAGCCTGTGTTTGCATCTGAATCCTCTGAAATTACCCTTACCCAACATTAATTAAAACATGCTTTGAGAGAATTAATAATTAGAAAACAAAAAATAAACCTGTCTGGTACCCAACTCCACTGCATCCAAAAGAGCCCATTACCAGCGTGGATGCACCAAGGAATACCAGGCATTTAGCCTTGTACTACAACACAGATCTTCAGGAAATGTTCCCTAGGCACTTCTCCAATCTGAGATGGTTAAAAGAGAGCTGAGAACTTGGGGGTAGATGTTTGGGGAAAAAATAAGATAAATGTTAAGCCAGGAACAATGGGTATATTTTTTTAACTTAGACTGGAGTGTTTTTAATCTGTTGTGGACTGAGCTACCATTTCCCCTACAGTACAGTGCAATATGTAAACAGATACATAACTCTTTCCTGTATTGTTGACATCAGCATTTAAGTTGATAAAGAATTTCTGCATTCCAAGTTAAGCAGAGAAATGAATACTTACTGCTTAATTGCTAGTAAATTGTCATTCTTTTTGTCAGCACTTTTCACTGACATTGTAGTCATTTAGGCTTGTTTATCAAGGGCACCAAAATGTAAAACTTGCGCAGTTAATGCTTTGTCAGACTTTCCAAGCCATAGCTGATATCTATTTAAATCTACATAGTAATATATATGTGACAAGTTTCTTAACTCATTTTGATTATGGAAAACTAAGAAGGATAATGCCACACAAACTTTCCTTCCAAGTCATTCATGAATTTGGTAAACTACAGGATTTGTCACTTAAAGTTTTGGTAACGCATTAGCGACTGCTTTTTAGTGCATCTATTAATCTGTATGTATTCCCTTGGTTTCGTAAATATACCACTCCTGTCTAGGCCCGCAGAAGTCCCTGCACTGTATTATTGAAATGAGCAGATGAGATGTTTTGTAGTGCAGACAAGCTTCCAGAACTGCTGCTTCATAGATACAATACCAGGGAGCAAAAAAATGTAAAGTTTTGCACAAATAGCATTTTTCAGTTTGCCTCTGAACACTTTCTCAAACGCTTTTCAGCTGGATCACCACTTTCAGAAGATTGTCACTTTTGATCCCTTTTTTTATCCAATGGCGCTTAGCCTGATCCCTCCTTCCTCTTTATAGTTACCCAACAAATACTTGCTGCTTGGAAAGTGGAGAACCCCATAGGCCATAATAAAGATCAGGGGTGTTTGTTTCAAACTCTCTGATCAACACATTTTCAGCAGTTGCCACTTTTTTTAAGTTTGTGTTTGTGACTGCAATGTAAGTCTGTGGGCTCTGATCACCAATTTGAATTTGGTGACTGACTACTTCATTCAAATTTGAGTAGAATAAATAAATTATGGTGTACCGGTAATATCAAAGGCCACCCCTAGGTCCTTAATTAGATATAAAGAAGAAGAAAGGGGTTTCGTTGTGTGGCCAAAAATTATATTTTCTTTATAAACAAGAAAATAGTTGCATACAATTTAGTGTATAATTACTAATGCAGTATACAGTGTATGTACCAAATACAGAAGGTGGTAACACAAGCTAAATAGGTGGTAGTAGTTTAAAATTCTAGTTGTACATGTACTACTCAATCAACTAGACATACATTTCCTATTTGGCTAGGAGTACTAGCATAAAGAAATCGAAAGAAGCGTCTCAAATTCTGACGTGTTTCGCCTCTTGGGCTTTCTCAGGGGCACTGCAGAGACCACAAAGAACAAGAAGCAATATATTATAGAGTTACAGAAAAGAAATATCTATAATGATACATAGTATGGTATACATCAATGGTTGTACAAGTTTCAAAAAAATATTTGTGATTTGATGTGAGTTTTATCAAGGGTGTTATCTTGATTTGATATCTGTATTTTGTACATACACTGTTTGTAATTATACATAAAATTGTATGCAACTATTTTCTTATTTATAAAGAAAATATCATTTTCACACAAAGAATTACCACATTACCACACAAAGAAACCGTCTCTGTCTCTCTTCTTTATATCTACATCATTCAAATGAAGAAGTAATAAATAGACCCCAATGTGTTAGCAATGTTAATTTAGGTCTGAAAGTGTGTTAGTAGCAGGATACAAATACCAGAGATAAAGCCTGCCAAACTAAATGCAGCCACCACATGTAAGGATTAGTAAGTTTCAATATATATTAATACTGTCCATTGGTTTGGATACTAAAAAAAATCTTTGTGAATGTAAGGAATACTGCTACAGTGAAAGTGAATTTTAGGTTACATACATTAGGTTACAGCAAGCAACTCTGCCACGGTTACAGCAAATAGTTGCTGTAAAACATGGTGCCTGTAAAATAGTAAAAACACTCACCTCTCTTGTACTCTGTACACAAATGCCGCTATGTTGTACAGAAGTCCTCTTCTGTTGTTTCTCCTGCAATCAACCCTTTATATATCACCTGCAGCACTCATTGATTTCTCCCCTCAATGCCCACTTAGTATACAGTAAGACATGGTGCTAAATAAACTAAAAAAATAGAACTGACAATCATTAACACTTTCAGGAAGCCAGTTCAGAGTCGGATCTTGGTCCAATGCAGATCCTAGTGTCTGTGCAAAAAAGGCACTAATGTAGATTAAATGTAACCACACATTTTTTTTTGTCCACATGGCGTCACAGGTGAAGGACACAGGAGTGGAAGGCCTCTTGTAATCTTGTGCCAGTTCTATTTCTCCTGCTGATATGTGTGTTCACAAGGATTTTCTCCCTATTTGAAGGGGCATTGAGCTATTCCTTACCCATGCACAGTGCTGGAACCCCTCCTTCGTAATCACCTGCCCAGATATTGTAATAAATGCCACGTTTATGTGACATTACTATATTTGCACATGTGCTTTCTAAAGAAGCAGTATTTTACTACTGCGAAGCGTTAAAAAGTGACACTGTTCTGCCCACTTTATTGAAATACTATCTTTGAGGACCACTTGTGGCCATGTGTATATATACTTACATATTTGTATTATGTGATTTTTGGAGCTAGCAGTATTATATGGAAAGGTGCATGTTGCCAACTACATTTTAGTTTTAGCATTTAATAAAAAAAAATACTCTTCATTTGATTAACTAAATGTTGTAAAAAGAAAATGCATTTTCACTGGATGAATAAGGTCTGTTTTATTTCACTCTATAAGCCTATATATGTACTTGGTCACTTTAGTTGATTTACCAAAGGAATGGAGGCTGTACTGCAAAGTAAATTAACAAGGAATATTTCACTTAGCTTAAGGAATAAGGTACAGTTTTGCTGATTTCAGCCACCCAATTATGCATAAGCATAAATCATGTTTGTTTTTTGCCTTTGCAAGGTGATCTTTCACTTTGCTAAGTGAACATCCTTTTTCATCCAATAAATCTCAAGGTAATGAAGAAAGTAAAATATGACATTCCTAAACCAAGTCAGAGATGCCAATTCTTACAGGATCACTAGATCACCAATATTTAGTTTGCAGTCAGCGGCTCATGTGATACAGTTGTGAATAAAACCACAGATAAAGCTTTATTGGTACCATAAGACCCACAAATGGTGAAATCGCATTTCAATACTATTAGCTGGAATAAATCAATATAGTTTATTTTAAAGCAGTTTGTCATACACATCAAGCTTAGACGTTTCACTCTCAGACTATGGTTGTGAGTTACTAAAGATGTTTTGGATGTTCTTTTAGAAAAGTAAATTATCACTCTGTAAGAAGATTTTCTTAATTTGGTTTCTGGATTAGGTGAAGCTGATTTTAGTCATTCAATCATACGTAAGCATTTCCTTGTGTGTGATTGGGTATATTTTCACTACCAGCATTAACAAAATGCATTACAAAGTAAGAATTAGTCAAATCTTAGAACTTTTGTTAACCTCCTGGGTGGTTCATTTCTGCCCGGATTTATATGTCTAAAAGCAGTACATTGATTTTCATGAAAATTTATTTTACAGTATAATATATTAGTATGATTATAAGAAACTTTGAAACACAAAATCATATCAAAATAATAAAATAATACATTTAAAAAAATAAATAAAAAATAATTTTACACTTAAAAAAATAAAAATAAATATTATACACAATACATCAAAAGCTCATTTTTTGTTGTCTGTTTAATAAAAAAAAAACTCCTATTGTTTCTATGGCAACCTAGGATTGGGATGAATTCAATAAATAAAGCAGTTTGAGTTTTAAAATAAATATTCGCTTTTGTTAGGCAGAACACATTTAAATCTTCTCTTCAGCTTCTGTTTAGTTTTCTCATCTGACGTGGAGATTAATCTATGTTGGAGAAATCAATTTTCTTGAGGTTATTTTGGTTACCATTGTATAGACTTTATCCAAAAACATGATCGTCTAATGTCATGTAGCCCTAAGCTCCCCAGTTATCAACATGGCAGCCCCTCCTCATTTGTACAAATTACAATTTCAACTCTATAGTCTTCTAGGCAGTTCTTGGTCAAAAGATTTCCCTGTGTTTGCAGGCCTGAATCCAGTGCAGTGGAGGTCTGTTGTCTCGGGAACAGAAAGTGAGAGTATATTTTTGACAGCAAGGAAAACCTGAAATGGCTCTTACACCACACTAACAAGAAACTAAAAAGCTATGGTTGCCTGAGATTCTACTTTGTAACTTTACAAGGCCCAACGTTCAGATATCAGGTTGTGTATATTTGGCCTAGAGCTGCCCATTGATATTATAGAATAATCAGATATGAGTAAAAGCAATCTAAGCCCAGCAAGTAATGTAAAGAGAAAATGAAAAAGAAAGCTTGTTTTAGATAAATCTGAAACTTTTTTTTAAAATGTTTACATAGATAATTTTCAGTAAATCCTTTGCACATCCATGGATTCTAAAACCATTTTGTTTGGAGACCTAAACAAGAAAATTGTTCCTGTAATAGGACCGCAATAAGAGATTAATCACCAAACTGTCAACAAAACAAAAGACAAATAACTTTGCCCAAACAGTAATACAAACACAAAAACAGTAAATGTAATTATTAGTATAATGTTAATAAAATCATAATTTTATTTGGGAGAGAGAATATACAACAGAGAATTGCTCAGTTAATCACCGGACTTGGTAGAAATCTATTAGAATCTATTTGTATATATATGGAAAGTACTGAAGCTCAGAGTTCATAGAAGGCCCCCAGAACGTTCAAGATTTAAAGACCGTTTGTGTGGAAAAATGGGCCCCAGTCACACCTGAGCAATGCATGAGACTAGTTTCTTCATATTGGAGGCGTCTCGAAGCCGTCATTACTAACAAAGGCTTTTCTACCAAGTATCAAATAAATTAGTGTGCTCAATACTTATTCCATGTGCATTCCACTTTATTACATAAAACTTAATTTATCGACGTATTTGTTTATATGTGTGGATTACGATTGTTTTCGACATCTGGCGAAAATTTCAGGTCAATAGGCCCATTAGAAATATGTTTACTGATAAAAACATTGACGTAGAAAAACACTGAAAAAACAATGACCCAAAGCATACTTCAAAAAGCACCTAGAAATGGTTTAAGACTGGAAAGTTGTGAAGTGGCCAGCGATGAGTCCAGAATCCTATAGAGCTCCTGTGGAGAGATCTAGGGACAGCAGTTGGAAGAAAGAACCCCTTAAATCTGAGAAACCTGGAACAACTGGCAAAGGAAGAGTGGTCCAAATTTCCAGTAGTGAGATGTAAAGAAAAGAAATGAGATAAAGTAAGCGATTAACATGAATTATTTCTTCCAAAGGGTGTGCTACCAAATATTAAGTTAAGGGTGCCATTAATTTTTCCCTGGCCATTTTTGACGTTTTGTGTAGAATGTCTCAGTATTTTTTCTCTTTTTTTGTGTTCTTCCAGTGCCAACAAAAAATCAAACATGACAATAACAAAGCACATGTAATTGCAACAATGTTCTTGGAGAAGTGGTGCATTTTCTGACATAAATGCCAATATTTTTGGCCATGACTGTATATATTTTCGTTTCTACAATTTCTTTTGCTAATTGTATGTTGTAACAGGATACATCTTCTAATTATGTCTTTCTAATGTTTCCATCACATTTTATAGGCAATGTACATACTACAATAGGCACTTGACAATTGGACAAAAACATATTGGTATATTGGTGCATTATCAAGTAATTTAGTCTTTAGATTTTAGTAGCAATTTTCTTTGTGGTTGTTAAAATACACAGCGTTGTACTTATTTCATTTTTATTGGGGTGGGTAATATATTTGTAGACAGGTAACATTTTGCTATATTTCAGGATTTGGTTTTACTCAATGTTAAACTAAAAAAGCTGCCTCAAAAATTGTAACAGTTTATCAATTATATATTTGTCCGGTCCATCAATCTTCTGTTTTGTCACAAAGCACAGATCTGTTGCAATACAATGATCTAGATTAGTGATACTAAGCGAGATATTGTAAATCAAAGTGTCAACTCTGCATGAAAAATTGTCACTTTTTCATTTGTAATTTTGTATGAGTCTAAAAACATTTGAGGGTTTTGAGTTAGAAGGAGTGGAAACAAATTATATGTATATATTAAATCCTTTTTCAACAAAGTGTCAAAAAAATATATTATAAATATAATATCAGCTCCAGGAAAATGCAAACACACAGAAAAATATAAAATGAGTTCAGTATATCAAACAATATCACACAGGGTATGTACTCCTTTTTAGCAGGATTGGGAAAAATAAGTGAAAAATAAAATAAAAGTGGCTATCTAAAAATAAACTCCTGGCAAGCAGCTAAAAACAAAATTTTAATACATATATGGCATTGTCCAAGGGTTTTTTTGGCTTGTCTTGATATCCAGAAGACCCTAACAGACAGCGTACCCATATTCTTAATCTCCTTTGGCACACAGTTACTAAAATAAAGAATATGCCTCCAATTTGATGATTGAACAATAAAGAGAAAGCAGGAGAGTACAAAGTCATTATTTTGCTCTGATATTCTTTATAAGTGTGCAGCAGAACCTGGCTCCTAGTACTGCTCCTCGTTTTCTCAGTCTGGATGGTTCCGTGCAGGGAAATACAGGAACCTATGAACACGAAATCAGGCTGCTGCATTAAAAACACATTTAGAGATTATGTTTGAATACATAAATACATTGAGTCTTAATTATTAAAGCTCTCCAAGGCTGGAGAGGATACACTTTCATCAGTGAAGCTGGGTGATCCAGCAAACCTGGAATGCATTTCTTTAAAGTAATTTGCTAGCAAATTTTTTGAATCATGGACCAGATCCAATTCAGGTTTGCTGAATTACCCAGCTTCATTGATGAAAGTGTATCGTCTCCAGCTTGGAGAGCTTTATTAAATCAGGCCCATTTAGTTTAGTTGTATATAGCTGCACTGAGTTCAGTTTTAGGGCAATCTGTCCTAAAGATATTTACCAGGTCTGTGACTGTATTGTTATTACGTTCAATGAAATGTAAGCATTATATCCAGTATATGGATACAGAGCAATATAAAGAGCTCCAGGCCCCATACAGCTTTATGTTATGGAGTCAGATATTGAAAATCCATACGATAAGTTCTGGTTTATCTTTAGTAGCAGCAGAATCTTAACAGTTAAAGGTCATTTTAAATGATTGTGTGTGCCAATGTTAACCTCATGTGTTGTTTTTCATGTAAATTGTCTTGTTAATAGTGGTTTTAATATTAGTTTTAGAGCATTAAAAGGCAGCCTTTTTCTAAAGCATTAATTGAAAGCAATATAAATCAAAAGTCTATCAAATTTATGGAAACTGTTGCTATGATAACAATCTCTGTCTAATTATATTGCTTAGCAATGCACTACTCCAGCACTTAAACATCTAATATACATTTTAATGTCTGCTTGTTTGACACCATAAACCAAAAAAATACAACTTTTTAACAAAATTAATATTCCTGAAAGAGACAAAGGAAATTTAATTATAAATGCATCAGCTTCTATTAAGCACAGAAAATTGCAATTTAAAGAGACTATCTCTGGAGGAAAACAACTGCAGTAGGTATAAAGTGTGGGCACTTAGGGATGTGTTTTTGCATGTAACTGCAGTGGTTTTAAAAAGCGTTCATATGTGGCAGAATGTTGAGCTTTTGTGACAGGCAAAGATCCAACACTTTCAATTATTGCCACTAAGCTCACCTCACATTATTATATACAACTGCAGCAGTTTTTGATCAAATTCGAGATGTACTAGTGTGTCAATTGCCCCCAAAAAATCAGTGCTTAAATGCCAATGTTTAGGAATCGACATATTGTTATTTAAGTGGACCTTCACCCACTCCCATTCCAGGAGGTTTTAGAATAGTCTTCTTGCAAAGTAACATGTTAGAAAGGGGCTGGCCGAGGGCTACATCATCCTCACCTCGCCAAAGCCAGATGTAGCACTGCAAATAAACAGGTATGTAACAGGGAAGGTGAAGGTAGAGGATTATGTGAATTTAATTTTATTGTGGAAATTCCACTTTAAACTTTGAAATGTATCTCTAAATAAGGTCTGGTCCACAATTTGGTGAAATCTATAAAATCAAAGAGTATGAAAACAGTCATACCCATGTACAGTATTATTATTATTATTATTATTATTACACAGTATTTATATAGTGCCATCATATTAAGCAGCGCTCTTCAAAGTCCATAGTCATATCACTAGCTGTCCCTCAAAGGGGCTCACAGTCTAATGTCCCTACCTCATTTATATGTCTTTAGCACAGTCTAAGGTCAATTTTGGCCAATTAACCTAACTGCATGTTTTGGGGATATGGGAGGAAACCTGAATACCTGGAGGAAACCCACGTAAGCATGGGGAGAACCTGCAAAATCCATGCAGTTAGTGTCATGGTGGAGATTTGAACCTGAGACCCAGCGCTGCAAAGGCCATAGCACTTACTTCCACCACCGCCATCGTGCTGCCCAATATGATATGTCACATTTATTGATAAGTTAAGTAAGATTTATTAATAACTGAAACAACTAAATACACAGTTGAGATTGATTCAGTTGCATGTATTTAGCATCGGGCTAACAGAAAAATACATTTTACATGTTAAAATACATCTGTTACAAAGCAAAACTTGTTTAGCTTCACTGCAATATGACTTCACGCACTTGGTCCTTTTTAAACAGGTGTTTTTGCCTAAGATGGTTGTCTATATATGTGTTATTTTATTTCAGCACAATTGTACTTATAAAGTAATATAAACTTGTCCCACCTGTTAAGCAATGTAAATTGCTCTCTCTATCTGCAGAGTGCCATTTGCCAGATATATTTGCCATGGGCCGCTGTAAGGCAGGGAGCCAAATCTCATTCCATCTCCAGGCCCCCATTAGAACAATGGGAGTTGGGTTTACTTTCCAGCCAAAATACTGTATCCTCCTAAATGTTAACATAGAACTGGAGCCAACAACGCAGCAGTCCCAGTGAGTATATCTAGCAAATGGCACATCCTAGATGGGGAAAACCATTTACATTTCAGTACAGTTATCCTTTAGGTTTAAAAATATTCTGAACATGAACACTAGTCATTCATTCCAGATAGGACTGTAACAGTCAAGTAATTTTAGTGGTATGATTTTAATAGCTTACTGAACTCAATATCCATATGTGTACACAATATTTAGTAATCTAGACACAATGTACATTTTTAAAGCCTGAGGCCTTCTGACATATAACTTTCTCAGTGTTACAGCAGGTTGGCACAGCATAGATGGGCAATAAAACATTGTTCTGGGAGATAATTTGGCATTGTGATCTATTTCTCAGTTGAGTAAACATAACAACTCTTTTTATGTAAATTTACATGCTACCTCCAATCTTTTCCTCCAGCATTTTATTCATCTAAGGATATCAGTGTGTGCAGTGGTGCATCTGTATACACATATAAAGCTTTATTATGGTGTTATTGCTGATGCTGCTGAGAAAGGAGATTAAAACCTAAATAAATAAAAAATCAGTACTATTGCTATTGCTATTACTATTTTGGATTTCTATGTAGAGAGAAAATTCAAGCTTGATATGCTGCTTTAATTGTTCTGGATGCTAATAGAAACTGATAATATAATTCTTCAACCAGCCAAATCTTCTATATTTCTTCTCTTTTTCCTATTCCCAAGTGCATACAATATGTTGAAATGCAGATTCTTTCCTCATAGAAAGACATTGCAATCTATTTCTAAACTTTGGCAAAATGGGCCAGATTCGTATATGTACGCAAATGTCTCTCAAGGGGAAGAATGTTGAAGTGAAATTTGATGGCAGCTGTGCTCTACAAATGCAGTAAATTATTCCCCAACACCACAGTACCTGACCTATATGTCTATTTGTTAGCTAGCCTAAGCGGTGTTGGTACATAAGCAGGATATTTGCCAGTACATGGCAGTAGGAACAAATAAGTACAGTTCACATTTATGTTTTAGTGTTTTTGTTGCAGTTTTCCACAAAAGCATTTGCCATCGGAATGATTGGTACTTCATGTTATACATATTTAAATTCTATACAATAAATGGTATACAATAATAAAAATGTAAAGGTGCAAATATTCATAAAACTTACATTTTCATTGATTCTATTAACTTATCAGTATGACCTTTGGTCAAAAGCGTACTTCATGACATTTCAAGATGTAAATCACTACATGCAATATTTAAGGCATAAATATCCCAGCATGAGCTGCCAGCAGTCCTTGATCGACAGCTCTGCCATACTACATAATCATCATTAAACCTCTATCTGGCTTTCTTGAGTAGATCTCTACTTGTCTAGCTACGCTGGGTTGTCTATTGTCGTATTTCTATTTAAACACTACTCCTGTATTTTTCACTGTCGGTAACATGAGTGTGCCAGTTGAGATAATAACACTTCAACTTTAAACAGCATGTTCAGCCTAATATTATTTTTACAAGTTCAGTACCATGTATTTAAATTAAAATAAATGTCTGTTGCTAGGTGTAATATAGTGATCATGGCACCTCTGTACTGTATTCAAATGACTGACACATCATTAACCTTTTGTCTCCTTACCATAGCATATTCAGTCCTCTTTTTCTTTTTTTTTGGTGCAGCCTTTCCCTGTTCCCCACTAATTACTTTCAATACTGATTCAGTGCTTTTCTGCTCTTATGCTGACTTTTTAGTACCTTTTAATTCTGCATGTACAACAAGTTTGCTATGGGTAAATATAACCTGGCATCAGCTTGTTGTGATTGACAATGGATTTATATTAATGGATGGCATGCTGCATCTGCTCATGGGCAAAAACAAACTTTTATTTTTTGTAACTGTGCATTATTCATTTTTTTGTCAATATAGACCCTTTTCACAGTGTCTGTATTTTTTTATATATAATTTTTTAACTTTATCTGTAAAAGGGTGACAGGCACAGTTGGTTCCCCTGTAGTCATCCCCTTAAAAAGAGGAGGAAATCTGGTGGCCTCTTATGCAGACGTCATGCCTGGTTAAGCATCTGATTGTAAAAGTAAGGGGAATCTAAGAATTTTTTTTCTGATCTTAAGGGAGGGTACACATTTATTTATTTTTATACCTAGACCTTTATTCAAGCATTCAGTTTGAATGACCAGTTAAAAAGGGAGACAGGGAGCATGCAGTCCTGCCCCTTTCTTTTTTTAAACATTATTCATTTTTTTTAGAGTTTTTCAACTATACTTTTAACAAAAGTAGACATAGTAACAACAGGGGAGTCATACCAAGTGTATTGTAACATGAGATGGCAAAAAGAGTATTGATGATGAACAATGTCAGTTGAATACATTCCTGTTTGTAAGAGAAAGGATATTCCCATGTAGGGATGCCATGTGTGGGGACGCGGAGATATGAGCTAAACAACAAAGATAAAGCCATATGAGATGTTTTCTTGAACGGCTAGTAAAAATTAGAGTTTATGAATTGACATCTGGAGATTCAAATGGAAACGTTGTTAAATATGAAGATAGCTATTTTAAACTACATATTGATACTGGAAATAATTGCTGTTTGAAAAAAAACTCTAAAGTCACTGTCCCCGACTATCCTCACCTGCTAGGTGGGTCCTATGTGCTGCATGTATCAGATGTTCTTGTCCTTTCTGTTCCTGAAGAAGCGGATACACTCCGCAAAGCGCGTCAAACCGACAGGGTAACATTTTTGTTGAGGTTACCCGGACAGGAGTAACCTCAATATTTGCGTCACATTTTTAAAAGTTTGAATTAATGTCTATTTTATTAATGTTAAATAAAATTTAGGTTTGAATTTATATTGTAATCAATATTTATTGGCCTTAAAAGTCCCAGTTGCAGAGGTATTTTGTGTATTTGAAAAAGGAGATTGCAAGGAGAGGGAGGTTTCATATTTTCTAAACAAAAATTTTTGTACGTGGAGAAGACATATTTCTATAGAGAAAGCACTGAGGGGTCTAAAATATGATGCCAAATAGCAATCACTCTATTCCAATAAGGGCTAATCAGTGGGCTTAACACTCATGGTTATTGCCCTGTTGTTTAATTTGCACCCTTTCATAATTACATAAAACCATTAAGAGATGCTACACATACTTTCATTATTCCATCATTTAAGTAAAACCCTTACTAGCACACACTTTATTAATTTCTTCATTGAAGGCAATATAAGTTACAGCATCTGATCTTAAAGCACTATGGTCCAAGCCCTGGATGTCTGCTGGAAGTAATGCTAATCTTATGAGCTGTGATTAGTAACACCTTGTCCTCTTTAAGCTGCAAATGCAAGGGAAACACATGCAAATGCTGCTGTAAGGTTTACTGTTGCTGGGCCCAAAGCAGTCTGAAATAAGCCCTAAGCAAGCCCTTTGTTACCTACAATCTAGTGTGGGGTTGTATCCATATATGTGGTAGAAACACATGTTCCTAACGATGCTTATCCATGTATAAGATTTGGAAAATATACAAATTCTTGTTTAAAAGGAATTGAAATACATTTTAAACAAATATTTTAATCTGCATACAGCACTATTATAATAATAATAATATGCAATTACTGAAAGATATGGTGATCACACATTGAACAAGGTCATCCAGTTTGATTTAAAGTTGTATAGAACGAAAATAGCATGTTTCAGTAATTTAGTGTCTTTTGTTCTTTAACAATAGTTAAAATATTACTGCCTACAGTATATACTTTTTTTCTCTGGTCATATTTATTGCTTTTAAATGCTTTTGAAAGGGTTGCAAGTGTTTCCAAATGTATTTCTCAGCAAGGTAATTGGAAATCCCATTATGCATTATGACCAATTCAAACCAAATACAAAAAACACAACCACATCCAACCACATTTAGCAATCACTTTCAGATGCCAGTCAAAACTGCTACTAAATGCTCCCAGAAAGTTAAAAGTAAGCACTAAAAGTTACTAGTGCAGTTTTAAACTCAATTCAACTGAGTTAAAACCCATTCAATATTAGCCTTAAATTATCTTGTTCCTGTTGAATTTGTCACAAGCTAGTTATGAATTGTTAATGTAAAATATCATTCTTTATCATCTTATATCTGAAACATTTTGATAAAAAGTTTTCTGCTAAGCTTTATAAATCAAGGTAGAAATATAAACAGTAGACAATATTTGTAGAGTAGACAATGAATGCCAAGCTGCAATATCTAAAACTAGCTTGTTGTAAAGTACTTGTAAAGTACTTTCTTGTATTAAAGAGGAATAGACTGTAGAGATGGAGACAATATCCTGCCCCTGTACAAAGCATTGGTCAGACCACATCTGGAATATGCAATCCAGGTTTGGGCACTAGTTCACAAAAAGGACATTGTGGAATTGGAAAGAGTGCAGGGAAGGGCAACTAAACTAAAAAAAAAAATAGAGGAGCTCAGCTATGGGAAGCGATTACCTGAACTTAATTTATTGTCCCTTGAGAAGAGATGTTTAAGGGGGGATAGTGGAATTGGCTCCCTCAGGAAGTAGTTTCAGCAACTACTATAGATTGCTTTAAGAAAAAACTGGATGCTTTTCTAGAAGAACAGACTATAACTGGGTATAAAGCTTTAAAGTAAAGATAACAGAGACTGTTGATCCAGGGAACATCCGATTGCATCATGGAATCAGGAAGGAATTTTTTTCCCCCTTTTGGAGCAAATTGTACCAGGGTTCTGTTTGCCACCTGTGGATCAACTATGTCCATAACTATTTTTTTCCCTAGTGGTTGAACTTCATGAATGTATATCTTTTTTTTAACCTGACTAACTATGTAACTATGTAACTATTTTTAAAAGTTTGCTTTTCTATACTTGAGAATACATCTCACAATCTACACAAATCATTTAGCTAAAATTAAAATAGAAAAAAACTCTTATATTTAAAACAGAAGAAAAAAGTATAATAATAATAACATAAAATTCTTATAATAACATTGATCTGTCAAAATTTTAAAACCGCTGGCATGGCACGTGTAGGTAATAATACTATCTGTCTTACAAAGACACCTGTCAAAGGTTATAGGCAGCAAACACAGTCACTTCTTAAGAGGATGTGTTGGAAGCTGAAAAAAAAATTGGTAAGCAAAATGTTCTGAGTGACTCCGACAAGGACCAAATTGTGATGGCTAGACAACTGGGTCAAAGGACCTTTATGACAGCAGGGCTTTCAATATGTTTCTGGGATGCAGTGCCTACTGAAATGGCCCAAGAAGGGACAGGGTCACAGGTTCCTAAAGCTTGTTGCTGCACATAGAGTGAAAATATGGCTGAATAACGTAATGCTGAACATGTCAGAACACGCAGTGCATTGTAATACTCGCTGAGAATGGAACTGCTTCACTGCAGACAGATCTGAATTCCCATACTGACCTCTGACCAAGACAAAAGTGCCCATAAAGCCAATGTAAGAACTAGACTATGCAGCATGGCCTGGTCTGATAAATCATGTTTTCATATTTGTCACTTATATCTAGATATCAGTAGGTGCAGTATAGAAAAAAAAGGTAGGCCAGCAGAATCAGTGTGAATAAGGGGGGTTTTGCTACCAATGTCTTGATGCCAAATACCACAGAACAGTCTTATGTAGTCCGGGGTTCAAAGCTGTTTTGGCAACACAAAGAGAGCTTTACATTATTAGGCAGATGGTTTTAATGTTTTGGCAGACTGTTTTATATTTATTATATTCTTGATATAGCATTGTACTTTGCAGGACAGAACACAAACATCTACTACATTTTTCTTTTAGCACCTAGTAAATAATGGTAATTAGTATACATTTTCTCCTCCACAGTGATTTCACTTATCCCCAAGCAATGTTCATTTGTTAATGATATTATAAAAAAAACTACACAAAGCTAATAGCAAACAACATACACCTTTGTAATTTTCCCAGCTTTCAGAGCTGAATTAATAATAGTAATAGCAGTGATATCAAGGGGTGAATGTGCATGCATTACCAGAGGTTTCACTGAGATTTAAATTGAAAGTGAAAGCTACTTCTTTCATTCCAGTGGCTGTAAGAGAAAACAGTTGTGCTCATTTAGACTGTCTTGATAAAATCTGATCTACTCAATCCTTTTATTTCCAGACATAAAACTTAGCCTTGATTAATCAGTGACAAGAAACATTTTCTCCACAGCTTGTGGGTATAAACCTCTTTTTATGAGATTTTCAGCTTATATCAAACAACAGTAAAGTGGATGATTACCTGCTCCTGAGAAAATTAAGGAGATCATTTACCCTCCCGATACCTGTTTGTGGTATTTTTTATTTATTTATTTGTGACCGATGGCAGCACTTTATTGTCCTCAAGTCACTTCTTATTTTAGGCTTCACCTCTGCACAAACTTTTATGTAGAAGATGAGGACTAATAAAGGGGTCCCAGGTTTACAACAGAACCTTGTGATTTCTCAGAGATACAGCTGCTTTTGGATTTATGGTGTTCTTTGCGTCCTAACATGAAAAATAAAACAAAAAACATTAAATAAAAATGTATGAAAAGTACATAATTTTTAAAGCCCAAATAAACATTTAAAAAACTCACTAAAACCTGATACAAGGAGAGTAAAAATAAACAGTGTATAGAATCAGTAATATACAGAATATCTGTTTCATGGGCCAGATGTGCTTACTTACTCCATTACAGCTATTTCCTCTCTGAATGTAGCAATCGGGTGGGTTATTTGGGTGAGACTGAATGGGATGGGACATATGTGACCATGTGACACCCAAATTAGGGAAAACAATGAATGCCATGCTACGTTTCCAAGGATCCCTGGATTACACTGGAAATCATGGGGAGACAGGACTTGTAGTCACAGTAGATGATAGGCATGGCTGGAAATTTGTGAGCTTTGGACCTAAAACTGGGATCTTTACTCATTTTACAAGGTCACTGGGTCTCTTGCTGTAATATCCTAGTTTTTGTTAGCTGATCGGGAACACAGATATCAACACAACCATTCTCAGCACAGAAAATCAAAAGTATTGGTAGCAATGAGATGGGTCTAGTGGGGGATAGGAAGCAGGAAGGAGCAGTACGCTGATTATACGTACTGTCTCCTCCTTTTTCCTGCTACAGTATGGGCACCAGCCAAAATGGGGAATCTGAAGAAATGATATAAATATGTCCCAGGCTGGGTCCTGTACATCTCAAATCTGGCAAAACCAAGCTGCTACAAGAGACAGCTAACTGCAGCTTTTTGACATGCTTGTTATAAGTTAAAGAACCTAAAACATCTTTAATGGACTTTGGTTGAATAGATCACTTATTGAAGAGCAATCACTTTTGCTCTGAAAAGTATATTTGATATTTGATTAACATAAAAACTGAAAATCTATTCTTTAGCAGATGCAGACTATTGAAGTTCTTGTTACACCTCACCCATTATATGCTTTTAATTGCGGTGCATGTGAGAGAGCCAAAGTCAATGGGGCATACATTGCTCGACTTTATTGTGTACATCCACTGTGCAAAAAGGGTCAAAACAACGGTAACTACGCAGCAATGTTCTTATGTTTCTCAGCTTGATATACTTATTGAGGCTTTTATTTGTGTTTCTTTTCTCTTTAGCAGAACATAGTTTTCTATTTCCCAGAGCAGTGAACTTTAGCAGTATTGTGTTTCTTTGTTTGAAAAGTTGCAAACAATAATCTACAAATTAAAATTTGCCTGTGGCATAACTGTAGCATACAAAGTACAGCTGTCAGTCTTTTTCTAATTTATAATTCATGTTAACAATATACATTATTTTCTATAGTTTTCCTTTGGAATGTGTAACACTTCCAGTCTCACACTCCTATGTATACAATCGGCTATTTCTTTTGGTGTGTGTGTGTTTGTGATGCCAACCCACCACAGTGGTATACATTATAACCACCACTTTATATACATTGTCTCTTTCTGGAAGAAAATTGTGCAGCTTTTTTATTTATGAGAGGTTATTTTTGTTACTCAATCTCCTCACCCAACCGGATAATGCTATTGTATCAGAAAATATGATAACATACTTTCTGTATGCTGCCTTTTATCATTAAACAGTATTTATATAGTGCCAACAATAACGTGGGCTGTTATCCTGGCCCTAATATATCCAGATTTTCATATATGTACAAGATAGCCAAAGAGCCACTCAGAATACCACTGCTTACCAGACCTACATTAGTAGCAGGTTCTATAGATACTCTGACACAAATACAAAACATATTTAGGACATCAGTAATTATAAACCTGCAATTTCATACAATTATTTCATGTTAATCTTGTAAAGAAACAGTAATTACACAAGCAATTGCGATCACAAGCAGTAAAGATATATCCTGATTTTTACAATAATGATGTGTCATCAGCACCTTTTATTTCACTCCTTGTTGTTTTGTGTCTTTTTCATTAAAATCTTTCTAAAGAAGAAAGAGAAGGCTTTCTTGTGACCTTTATATCTTGTACTTGGTCAAGGACAGTGGAACAATGCTCCAAACCATCCAGGTTCTGGGCAATCAATGCAACTTGTCTGCCTGTTTAATTCAAAGCAAGGAAGCAATTAACCGATGACAGAAGCATACAGGTATACATATTAGTTTCTAATTTTCTAATAATAAAAAAGTGAGTACCTTTTACCTGATCACATAGGGAAAGGCCCTTGAAAATTAGGTACAAATAAGAATGATCACACGTAGCTTAAATCTCCTGATTGCAAAGTCACCATGTAGCATTCTGTATGGAGACACTCTGAGATTTAATTGTGCAGCCCTTACATGAAGAGCTCATTATTATATTACCCAGGCATTCATTTTCTTTAACATTCTTATGCTTATCATGCACTTAGGGTGGCCATACATAATGCCACACATTAAGGGCCTGCCAACCCATGTGCACTGCAATGTGTATGTGTGGCATTTATCTATAGTGAACAAGCCCTAACAGACACTGCAACTGCAATCAAACACAACTGGAGTTCTAATGCTTCTCCACACTATCCTAAATTATAAAATAAGTATATATACAATTTTATTACCATACAACTTGTTGAGCCATTGATCTAGAAGAAGCTTATGTATACCAGATGTCAGGTGCAGATTCCCTTTCATATTAGTATACATGAACAACTTTAGAAATGTGATTTTCTTTCAGGCTGCTAGATTTTACTAGGGTATTAGTGGGAAAATGGTATCATTTCCAAATAGGTAATGTAGACAATCCAAA
The DNA here is from genome assembly GCF_032062135.1 of Pyxicephalus adspersus. Taxonomy (NCBI): domain Eukaryota; kingdom Metazoa; phylum Chordata; class Amphibia; order Anura; family Pyxicephalidae; genus Pyxicephalus; species Pyxicephalus adspersus. The sequence continues at coordinate 96,084,897 of NC_092859.1, forward strand.
TTTCTTGCAATACATATGAATAACATCAGGAAATGAATCCTAAAATAAAACACTTCAATAATAATGTGATTTTTAAGCCTTACATTTAAATAAGGGTGTAATACCATAAGCAGCTTTGGAGTAGTCATAATTAGCAATCTGTGTGTATTCTGCTGCAGAAATATAATGTTCTTGTAATGGTACAATATGCCATCTGGTGGACATTTTCACATTCTGGCACGCTACTTCCATTCATAATGCAAATCGATGAACATTTTGACTATAAAATATTTTGCAGCAGGCAAGGTCTATATGAGGTCACTGGCCATAACAGTTCTACAGCATATTTTTCAATTAATTTCAGTTACATTGTTTCAATTAGGTAGTATTTAACAATATATATGTCCAACAATATCATGTTTCTACAATATTGCACTGTTGTTATCAAAAGTGATTCTGGCTTTAAATTTGTAATTTGCAATGGAAGAATAACATGGCAGCACATACCGGACCAGGCAGCCCAGATAACCGAGTATGTCTAGCATCTAAAAATTATGCTTATTATATAAATGTAGCTTTGGTAATATTAAGGCAGACTCTTGGGAAAGTTGTGTTTTTGTACTTTTACCACATACTGATCATATTCTAGTTTAATTTGAATCTTGGTTTTACATGTGAAGATTACAGATACATTCTCTTCGATTTAGCAATATGTTTATTTATAGAAATATCTTTATAAGAAATGTGTTTATAAATGTCACTAGATGTTTTCCATGAATTGTATTTCTATTTTCTACTTTTATTAATTGTTGAACCTTTTGTATGTCACTGTTTTTTTATAGAAAAGATTTCAAACCTTTGTGTTGTAGATGAGCTGCATATGTTTTGTTTTTTTTTCAGGTACGGTGATATGGTTCCAAAGACAATAGCTGGGAAGATTTTCGGCTCTGTATGCTCTCTAAGTGGTGTTTTAGTCATCGCATTACCAGTTCCTGTAATAGTTTCCAACTTTAGCCGGATATACCATCAGAATCAACGGGCGGATAAACGAAGAGCGCAAAAGGTATTGTAATAATATGACCACCTATAATGACCATTGCCAGACATATAGTCCAATTTGTACAATAAAAAACAACACACCATTGTCAGAAGTAGATAAATATTTTGTATAACAGTGTTTCTCAACCAGGGATCCTCCAGAGGTTGCTAGGGGTTCCTTTAGCAATGAGCAGTTTGTGCCTCTCCAGTCGGTTTATATGACACCAATGATCTTTTTGGCTATCTGTAATAGTGACAATTTCCCTACTGGCCAGCAATGTAAGAGACATTCTTCCTACTGGCCACTACGGTAATGTACTGTGAGCTGTAATTATAGTAGGGGTTCCCTGAAGACCTGAAAGATATTTCTAGGGTTGTTATATATTAAAAACATTAAAAAAGGCTGCTGTATCACATAATGTAATTGTCCTGTATGAGCCCATCTTTAAGTCTCAACAATCTTGTGCATTTCCATAACATAAAATAACATTGATAATAACTGTTTTAAATATATTTGGGATGCTGACATGAAATAAAAATAAATACATACAGAGCTACCTATCAACAGAACAGAAAATTAGTGGAAGCCAGAAGCCTTTATTTATGTAGAGGGGAAAGTGTTGAAAAATCACTATTTTTATTGTGGGTTTATGTTCTGTTATTAAAAAAAAAACAAATCAATAAAACGACATTAACTACATTTCTTGTACATTACCATTACTTTTCCTCTCCAATCACCTTCTTTAATATTTATTTATTATTCCTTATTTTTTGATAGTAAAGACATTGCTGTACATATAAATTTTTTCCTCCATAGGGTTACCAATATATTATAATGTATAGTAGGTTAATATTAGGAATATAGACTTTAAATATTAAATATATTTTTGGTTTAATTGGTAGAAACCCTAATCTCAATTACACAGATCTCTAAAGATAAGACTATCCTAGATACAAGTTTGGAAACATTGTTATTGATTTAACTTCAATGCTGTTATCTAACTTTAGTTTTAGTCAATGAATATCTCACCACAATGGTAAAGCAGAGATACATTGTATTACAGAAATAAATTGAACAATTACTTTCTCACTTTTAACTAGGAGCTCTAGTACTGAGCTAATACATCAGCCATATGAGCGACTGGGGAGTAATTTATGAACAGATCAATTTGCCTTTCAGAAAAACCAGATGTCAAAGTGCTAGCAGTTCATTCTCAGTTTTAAGTGAAAGGCATATAAGAAATAGAGAAGAAATTGAACTCCCTGGTAAAAAAAAAAAAGAAATTGCCTGATATTTCAAGAGAATACACTCCTAATTAATTTTGCTATATCAATTTATTTCACGATGGGAATGATAAGAGGAAGTAAGAGGAATGATACACCACATATCTTTAGATACAGTCCTTAATTAATGTAGATTTCTCTATTACCAGTAATACTTAATTATCGGTGTTTTGTTGCTGAATGTGGCACATGAAATATATTTTGTAATTGATGAGGGCAAAAGGTTTAGTTCTTCATGAAATGACAAGTCCCCAATGGAAAGTCTATAAAATGAAATGGAAGCAAAACTGATAGCCGGTAGAAAAAAAAGGGAAAATTAGAAAAAGACCGACATTCTTTTACATGACCCAAATTATATTCAAGCCAGTGCAAATTAAGTTTGAAAATCTGTTTCAGTCCAAAGTTTTTATTGGGTATGGTGGAGCCTCCTTTATAGTCTTTAATGTTCAATATATATATGCTCAAAGAACTTTGGCCTTATAAAGTTACTTAAATATTGGCATATACAATATATTTACATACAGACCACACCTTACTAAACTTACTGTTATCTGCTAGAGAAATACTCAGAAATTGTGTGGATCCTTGTCTAAGAGCTAATATATCATTGATAATGGTATTTTATCTATTTTACAGAAGGCAAGACTTGCAAGAATTCGGGTGGCAAAGAGTGGAAGTGCTAATGCTTATTTACAAAGCAAACGCAATGGTTTACTAAATGAGGTAAGGTTCAGCTTTATCTTATTTTCCGCTATGTGAATATTCACATAGAGCTGCACAAAAGGATTTCTGAAACATCAACATCAAATGTTCGCTGCCTGAAGCACACTGCAGCCTAAATCCTGAATACAATGGAATAATTGAATGCAGAAGTAACTTCAGGAGTGGTAAACATCCATAATTGATTACTGAAGGCAGTATTTTAGCTTAGAACTGTGATATATAGTTTGTGTCATGAGGAAATTGCATTTCTGGTAATTGGGACCATTAAAGCTAGCAATTTTGGGAAATAAACAGGGCCATACCTACATGTGAATAGGTTTTGCTTGTTGACCTCAGCTTTAAACTGATAATAACTGAATGTGGATGCATCTCCTCAGGCTTTACATGAAAATAATCTTTGTCAAAGAAAAGTTTAAAAAATAAATTGCTAGCAGCATTTAATAATAATCTTAGATGTAGCTTGTAAGCTGTAGAAATTGTCACCCTTTTTATTGCTCTTTACTTATATAACTGCATGATCAGTAAATATTAGTGGCAAATATATCCCAAAAGGCCAAGTGGTATTTTTCTCAAGAGAATTCTGATCATTACGAGGCATATGTAGAGGCAAAACATGTTTTTTTAGTGACCGTTGTCAGCAAACACTCTTCTTCATAAATATTTAAAGATGCAGATGGGCATGTGTGTGGACTGTGTAGGATGTATGGGCAGTACTGTTAGACACCTCTGCTTCTAGCTTATCACAGGAACAAAAGGTAATCTTCTGACTGTAAAGGCTAACCCCTCCACATATTGCATTGTGTTCAAGATGGTGTTCCCAAAATACCATATTACGAGTATTTTTAATTGATTCCTGCCATAGTGAGAGAATTCATGGTTTATTATTATTACATAGTATTTATATAGCACCAATATATTACGTAGCGCTTTACAAAGTCCATAGCCATTTCACTAACTGTCCATCAAAGGGGTTCACAATCTAATGTCCCTACGATAGTCATATGTCATCATAACAGTCTAAGGTCTATTTTGGGATGAAGTCAATTAACCTAACTGCATGTTTTTGGAATGAGTACCCAGAGGAAACCCAAGCAAACACAAGGAGAACATACAAACTCCAGGCAGATAGTGTCTTGACCGAGATCCAAACCCAAGACCTAGTGCTACAAAGGCCAGAGTGCTAACCACTGAGCCACTGTGCTGCCCATCATTATTTTGTACATGTAATTATTGTTTATTTTGTACAGGACATTTAAATTATAAATGTATTCACTTGTTTTTGCCAAGATTTTGATAAGCAGTCCCCAGTGTTTTAGTATTAAATAAGTAAATCATTTCTTTACAAGTAAGAGCTTAAAGACAGATTCCTGTCCTTTTATTTCTCACTGTGCTCCAATTTGCAATCATCAAGTCCTGTGCAAAATGTTCAGGGGAATTCAGTTCAGCTGAAAAAACAGATGTTTGATGACTTCTTTCAAGAATATTGCTTTGGCTAATGCTGATTTTCTATCAGTGGTGGTATCAGTGTGTGTATGTTAAATATTCATATGTTTGATTATGCCTACGGGTATGTTATTCTTAGAGATAGTTTGCAGAATTAGCAAATGCATATAATCCTGGTATTCCCCTATATGGTACACGCATGTTATATTTTATACAAATTATTAGCAAGGTAATCAATTACCTGTAATGATTGGAATACATATATTCTGACTTATTAAGTAAACTAATAAATAGTATAAACAATTTAGTTGAAGCACTGCTATGTTTCTCATTACCAGACATGCACAGCTTGGTTCTTAAAAATAGTGGTGCCAGTTAAACACTAGAAAAAATATTTTTTGAAATACTTCTGTGACTTTTCTACCATCACAAAGGCTTAATCTTTAAAATGCCAGTTTGCAGAGCATGATATACAGCAAGCATTTACAAAGCTTCTGGTAGGTGTGGAGCACCTTGTATCATTAAACAGTCCACTGAAGCCCATCAAGAAGGAATGTTTATTTAGTAGGGACAAAAAAATCATTTGTATTTTTTTCCTTTTTTTATTCAACTGAATATGAAATAATATCTATTCATTTTTATTCCTTTTTTTGCCAGCAAGCAGAGCTCTGGGCTCATTTCACACATTTTTATAGGGTATTCATCTCTATTATGGTGAAAACAAAATGATTTTACAGAGCCCAATAGCTTAGGCTGAACTGTACAGGCACACAAGTTAAGGAATCACAGAACTGATCCCTCCCTCTTAGTGGGCTTCCCTACAAAGTATAATTTGTGCCCATTGTTTTTCATGTTTATTTGTTAAGTAAATATTTGACAAAAATTGCAAAAACATATAGAATATCAGTTTGCATACGTACAAGTATATAGAGCCTTCAGCACGTTTAGGAACAATATATGCAGCAAGAGTTTAGAAGCATTGTTATGCTTTTAGCATGTTTTAATCAGCTTTTATGAGACTTATAAAGCAACCTTCAGCTCTTGTTTATGTTATGATAGATAATTTAATTGCTGATTGTCACATTAAGGCTATGTTCAGACTGGTGAAGTGGTTACTCTTTACTCACACTGAAGCGCTATATGTAGGGCTGCCCATAGAGAATGAATGAGCAGTGAGTGGTTCAGTACTTCCTTCTGTCACACACTGTAAAATGTTCAAATGGTAGTTCTTTAGGAACCAGCACAGTGGTGCAGTTTGCAGAGCAGCCAGTACCTTCCCAGGAGCCCAAAGGAAAGTTCTGTTCCTGCCGCTAGCCTAAACAAGCTGCTTGTGGACTTCAACAGGTATAAATTGTTGTTTTGATTGTGTTCACATGTTGGCAGCAAATATTTTGTAATGATATAAATAAAAAACCTTTTTTTTTCAATTTTACTTATTTATGAAACTGGAATAGTGGAATAGAATAGCCTTAAAAGTCCTGCTGTTTTTTTAATTTTGAGATTTTTTTGATTATCTTTAATGGAATGTTTTAATTCCTGATCCAAGTTATTCAGACCAATGTTATCCAACAATTATCAGTAAACACACTTAATAACGCTTGCAAATACTGCTAGTCTGAATTTAGGCTTAGGGTAAAAAAAAATGAGTTTCAGGATATTGGCAGCCACTGCACACTACAAAAGAGAAAGATCTAGTACACAGTGGTGGGATGATATTTAGAACCACTGGGCCTGATTTAATAAAGCTCTCCAGGACTGGAGAAGATAGACTATGATGGGAGAATCTGGGTGATCAAGCAAACCTGTAATGTATTTCTTATAAAACATTTTCTATTAGCTGGCAAATGCTTTAAATCCTGAACCAGATAGTAAACAATTCAATCCTGGACCAAATCTATTACAGGTTTAATGGATAACCCAGGTTTTTTTAATTTAGGCCCTCTCAGGTAGAAAGCCTATGGCTTCTATGTATCTTTAAATGGCACATTTTTATATATGATTGAACTTTTTTGTTCAAATATTATCCAATTTACCAGCATCTGCCATATGAATAGGTATGACTTAAATTATTAGGGAAAAGGCTAAACTGAATGTTGGTTTATAAACAAACAAATACAGTGGCAGAAAAGAATGTTGAATAAACAGAAAATTTTGGTTATGCCACTAAATCATCTGCTTTCTATGACATTTTGTTTCAAAGCATTAAAACCCCTCCAGTGAAACATCATTGTAACATTATTTCATGTAGTTTATCTAAAAAAAGAAAATGAGACTAAATGAAGAAATGTTATCTGGAATATAAGAATTAGTGATAATAAATGAACCGTGGAAAAATAGTAATAGTAAAATCAGGTCAAAATGTTTTCATTATAACAATAATTCCTAATAGGTCTCCATTCTCTTAGTAGGCTTTGTTTTATGCATAATACATATATTTTTTTACTTTTATGTGAGGTCCATGTATACCATATCTTTAACTCTCTCACTGTAGCAGTTGGAAGATAAAGTAGTCATGGTTGAAATATAGCTTTTGAAGAATTGTCTGTTCATTTTCCTTGTTTTATATACATTACAAATTAGTCTCACACATTTGCAATGCAAGTGAACATGTTCAGAGAATATATACTGTAGCTGTTTTTAAAAGCTTATGTGTTTTTTAAACAGAGTATTTTTTTTAAAAAGTGTATAACTGGTTTGACATTTATTTTTATTTAATTTCTATCTCACATACTCTTCAGAATAGGGACTGCTTTGTGAAAAGTCTTCGGAAAAAGGGGTTCTCATAAGTGCTGGTGCAGAATGCTGACAAAAATCAGTCCAGCATAGATTCAGTTATAAAATCCTACCTACTCGTGATCAAGTAGCTTAAGGACTCAGTTTGACCCTTAGCCTTTTTACCAGTGGACAATAAAATTTGATTGACTTTAAAACATTTTGCCATACAATGTATTTAAAGATTCTTCAATTGTTCCCACACCAGCTCACATATTCTGGCAAGGACATTTAATAGGGGAGGAAAGGTTTCCATTTTACCACTCCTTCAGTGCTTAGCATTCTAAGGAAAAGTTTGCAATGTGCAGGAAAATCACGAGAAGTGTCCCACTGGAGTACCCCGTGACATCACGTCTCTAGCTTTCTGGCGGATATAAAAATTGTGTTACACCTTAAATAGAAAACCAATACTAGAAAAGTGGTCTTTTATTAGCTTATCAAAAAATAATTTTTAAAGTAAAAAAAAAAAACCTGTGGTGAATAAAATTAGGAAAATATATTTATTTTTCTATGGCTTCCTCTCACAGCAACTTGGCAAGGTTGACAGGTTTGATATCCTACTTCTGGCATATGTGAAAAATGCTGAGCAGCCAAGAAAACAGAAGACAATATTGCATTGTACTGCTCAGAATTCTCAGGTTGTTGTTAGCAGGAGGATGATATCACCCACTACACTGCATTCAGAGCCGGAAAAAGATGAGAATATCTTTTTATTCCTACAGGTTTTCTCTTTAAATATTATAAAAATAAATGAAAGGACCTGAAGAGATCATAGAGATGAATGCAAAACTGAAATACATAGTATCATAATTGTGTACCATTAAATATTAAAATATTTATAGAAACTAAATGTAAAATAACATGAAGTCTCGAAAGGCCTCAAAATGTGATTTCCTACCTCTGTTTCCAAATGGTGTTATATTTCAGGGCAATAATCTTTCATAAAAATACTTTTAAAACTAGAATCAGGAGGCAAATAAAGAATTGTTTTAATATAATTCAAGGAAAGAAAAATTTATGAAAGATGATGATTTTTATTAAGAATTTTATTTCAAAATGTAAGTGTAATAAATTAAAGATATATATATAATTTAAAACTAACATTATTTTAAAACTGAAATTAATGTATATGTAATGTAATGTAATAAATACATTTTTTTTATTCACAGTACTCTCATGAAGAACAAAATAAAACTGGGTCTACATTTGCAACACAGCATTACCACCTGCTTCATTGTTTGGAGAAGACTACGGTAGGAAAATTGAAACAATTTTCTGTTGTAAAAAGTGAGATATCAATAACATTGTGTTGTTTCACAGCAGAAAAGCTGGAGAAATGCTTGGGTGTTACTGAATTTTATCTTTCTTTTGTTGAGTATTAAATCAATTGACTTTTTGATGAGGTGGACTGTATGGAACACTTTTTCGCACCTTGCTGACCATCAAACTGATTTGATAATTGAAAATGCACAGTTGTTATATGTATACCACAAAATCAGAATATGGGCTAATGCTACTAAGCTGACTATTCTAAAAACTGATTTCCATGAATTGCAATATTTAGATATAAATAATAGATATTAAGTCCAAATTCGATCACTTCCCTAAAATATATTTGGAGGGATATGGGCTTTCAAATTCAATAATATTCCATCTTTCATAGCCCTTCAAAGTCCCCACATTCTGTTGTAGTTACATGTATTATTATTATTATTATTATAAACCAAGCAATACATCCATAAATTTGAAATATTGAAATATACAATTTATGTTTGAAGTCTTTTTACGTGAAATTTATCATTCTCTAGGAAACTATTACCAGTGATCACATTTTAAATCTATTCAGTCACAATCCATACAATTAAAAGATATTGATGCAACCCATTCCTGATTCTGCATTGGACGTTCAGTTAGAAATTTAGTCAAGCCTACATTTTTGGAACATGATAAACCTACATGGATGGGTGTCTTAAAAAAGACTTTAACCAGTTTATGAGTTGTATTTTGTTGTGGATGAGGCCTTTTTGGAACAAACACTAAGTGACTGTTACAATCCTGACATACTGCATGATATATGTCTAACTTTGAGCTGTTTGTATTATTATCAGCCCTTGGAATTATAACTTAATGTGTATGTCAACCCCCAAACTTTTTTCATTTTAATAGATTGGCGAAATGTATAAGCCCCTGAGTACTTTTGAGTATTTTTTTATATTTTGCTTTTGACGACCCTAGCTTCCTGTCTTATGAAACTATTGTCACCAGAACATTAGGAACAGAACAGTAAGTAAGAGGAATATCTCCTATAGAGCTCGGGATAGCATGGGTTCTAATCCTTCACCACTCTAACGAACATACACTCTACTTGTTGAACATACACTTCAAGGGCTCAATTTAAAATCTGACATTCACTCAAACATTCCCTGGTGAGAATCTTCCCGGTTCATGTGTTTCAATGGCAATAACTGATTCCCATGATTTCCTTTTTAATAAATAGAGCTCTAAGTGTCCAGACCCTTCTACATTAGTTCATACAACATACACAGTTAATATATGACAGACCTTTCCAGCATATATTAGTCATTGTGGTTGTTAATTGTAATCACTTGCAAACACTTGCAGATCAGTTCACTAAATGTATCCAGTCCTGTTTGTGTAAAACTTAAATGAAGCTGAAGCCCTACTTGTCTGGTCACATCAGAATTTGAACAGTCACTTGTTTTATGAGATTATACCAGTATTCCTTATGATGTGCTCTTTTTATATGGAGTACTTGGTTATCATTGCTTCCCATTTACTAAACTGACATATTTGCCCTTACACTACCCTGTTTTGGTGGAATATGGATCGCAACCTAAATGCTGAAAAAAAAACTATTCCAATATAGCTGCAATAAAAAATTACCTAAATCAATAAACATGTGTAAACATTACAATGCAGCTTGTCTGAACATATTATCAAGCACGCTTGGTATCCTTCAGAATAATTGGGATATGCAAGTAATCAGCACGTTGATTTACTGGATAAGATATGATGTCTTCAAGGAAAATGGCTTTCATTACTTCCTTCCCAGTGTCATTACTTCTAGGAAATATTATGTTGGAAAATATGCCTTCTCTCTGTAATAAATCTGTCTCTGTCATCTAAATAATCTCAATTTCCTTTATTTTCTGTTATCACATTATATGTAGGGGTTATCTCATGTTGTGGATGAGCCCATCCTATCAATAAGTCCTTCACCCAACATTCAGGTACCATTTCAATGTTTCTTAAGGTTGTGGAAGATTGAGGTGCACTTTAATTTTTTTTTTTGGAAAGTTCATCCAAAACTGCTGTTTTCAGTTTTTGGTGGATGTCTAAGGGGTACATTATTCACCGACTCCCTACATTATGAATTAATAACATATCTGGCCCTGCCACAGCACTGTAGGTCTTATGTAGCCTACAGCACTGTAGCAAGATGTAAATACATCTTGCTCCTCAAAATGATTTCTCTTTCATGCTAAATATGAAAATAATGAACTAACAGCAAGTCAGCTGACCTACCCAATGGTAATGGTAGGTTGACAAGGATAGGACCCCTGGTGTTATATTATTAATGGGTGATACAACCTACATGCATCTGCCTAAAGCTGAATGATCATCTTTGGATGGGCTAAGCCAGTTGCAAATTTTATTTTCTCAGTAGTTAGATATTGCAACATGTTTACTTATAACAAAGACATTAAAAAGGTGCCCTCTTTCTGAAGCAATCAGCCATTGTGTTTGTATGTTTGAATGTCTGCTTTAAACACAACAATTGGATCCCCATTACGTCATATTTTCCAGTTACAAACTCATACCACCATTAATAGAGGTTCATGTGGCATACATCATAACATGTTTTTGATGTTGTAAACTAAAAGATGATCTGAGTATACAGTTAGGTCCATAAATATTTGGACAGAGACAGCTGTTTTCTCATTTGGGTTCCGTAGATTACCACAATTAATTTTAAATGAAACAACTCAGAGGCAGTTGATTTGCAGACTTTCAGCTTTATTCAGTGGGTTGAACAAAAAGATTGCATAAAAATGTGAGGAACTAATTTCAGGGGGGGGTGCTTGTATGTGGAAGATTTTGGTGTGCACAGACAACATTCAGTCAAAGGAGCTCTCCGTGCAGGTAAAACAAGCCATCCTTAAGCTGTAAAAACAGAAAAAACCCATCCGAGAAATTGCTACAATATTAGAAGAGGCAAAATCTACAGTTTGGTACATCATGAGAAAGAAACAAAGCACTGGTGAACTCAGCAACACCAAAAGACCTGGACGTCCATGGAAGACAACAGTGTTGGATGATTGCAGAATCATTTCCATGGTGAAGAGAAACCCCTTCACAACAGCCAACCAAGTGAACAACACTCTCAAGGCGGCAGGCATATCGATATCCAAGTCTACCATAAAGAGAAGACTGCATGAATATAAATATGGAGGGTGCACTGCAAGGTGCAAGCCACTCATAATCCTTAAGAATAGAAAGGCTTGTTTGGACTTTGCTAAAAACATCTAAAAAAGCCAGCACAGTTCTGAAAAACATTCTTTGGACAGATGAAACCAAGATCAACGTTGACGAGAATGATGGCAAGAAAAAATTATGGAGAAGGCTTGGAACAGCTCATGATACAAAGCATACCACATCATCTGTAAAACATGGCGGAGGCAGTGTGATGGCTTGGCCGTGCATGGCTGCCAGTGGCACTGGGACACTAGAGTTTATCCATGATGTGACACAGGACAGAAGCAGCCAAATGAATTCTGAGGTAATCAGAGACATACTGTCTGCTCAAATCCAGCTAAATGCAGTCACATTGATTGGGAGGCGTTTCATAATACAGATGGACAATGACCCAAAACATACAGCCAAAGCAACCCAGGAGTTTATTAAAGCAAAGAAGTAGAATATTCCTGAATGGCCAAGTCAGTCACCTGATCTGAACCCAATTGAGCATGCGTTTCACTTGTTGAAGACTAAACTTCGGACAGAAAGGCCCACAAACAAACAGCAAAGCGACTGCAGTAAAGGCCTGGCAAAGCATTAAAAAGGAGGAAACCCAGCATCTAGTGATGTCCATGAGTTCAAGGCTACAGGCTGGCATTGCCAGCAAAGGATTTTTAACCAAGTATTAGAAATGAACATTTTATTTTCAGCTTCTTAATTTGTCTAATTACTTTTTAGCCCCTGAAATGAGGTGATTGTGTTAAAAAAAGTCTTTAGTTCCTTACATTTTTATGCAATCTTTTTTGTTCAACCCACTGAATTAAAGCTGAAAGTCTGCAGTTCAACTGCATCTGAGTTGTTTCATTTAAAATTGATTGTGGTAATGTACAGAACCAAAATTAGAAAAAGGTTTTCTCTGTCCAAATATTTATGGACCTAACTGTAATACACGCAGAGAACCTTCTTTTGTATTTAAATAAAACTCAAAACAATATTTGCATAAAACCTAGATTGTACCCAAATGGAATATGTAGGAGATATTGACAATTCTAGATCCAAATGTTTCATGTTATAATTGATACTATTTGCAATGATTCCTTGCTCCGCTAAACATTTTTTTTGGTAGGTAAAGTCTGAGAAATGTCAAAAAATGACAGCAAAATCTTAAGCTTTTCAGCACATATTACAATTCAAAGCAATAATATTGGATATTATAGGCGATTAACATATAACCCAATATGCAGATGTGTGGTATATGTTATTATCTCCTAAAAATGAACACATTTTTTTGGAGATAACTCTTATCAAATGTTTAAAAAAAAATCTGCTCATATGTAGACCAAAAACAGCCTTATAACTGACTTGGATAAACCTTATTTGTGTATGAGAGGGCAAATATTTTTGCTGATATGAATAAAACACTTTGTGAAAGTTTAATTGAAGGGGCCAGAGGAATTTTGTGTGTAAACAAAAAATTGTACTTTAAAGCAAAAGACCTTGGTGGTGCCACTGCATTGTTTACAATACAAGGGGGTGCCGAAAAGAGAGCCAGAGTTATGAAATAACAGCGTACAGCGTAGTTGCAGCTTTTCTAGACCGTTCAAATAAAAGTCCTTTGGTTGGGCCGCAAACCAGCTCTCAGCAGCATCTTTGACGTCAGAAATGTTCTTTGAAACATTGCCCCTTTAGGTGTTTCTTTAAATTCGGGAACAGATAATAGTCCAAAGGGGCAAGGTCAGGTGAGTATGGGGGATGGTGGACCAATTGGAAACCCAGGGTGTTCAATTTGGTAGCCACAACTTTGGACATGTGCGCAGATGCATTGTCCTGCAAAAAAAGGATCCCTTTGGTCAACTTTCCAGGGCATTTCATCTTAATTGCCTCCTTCAGCTGGTCCAGGAGGTTAGCATAATACTGTCTGGTGATACTAGAGCCCTGAGGTAGGCAGTCCACCAACAGAATACCGTCTTTGTCCCAGAAAACGGACGCCTTGACTTTTTTAGGACGATTTCTGGGTTCATAACTTCTTTGGTGGTAGGGACCCGGTGTGGAGCCATTCCTTTGACTGTTCCTTGGCTTCAGGATCATAGGATCATGTGGAGCCAGGTTTCATCCTCAGTCACTAACCTAGCCAAAAAGTCCTGTGCAGCTTCAAAATGGGTCAAAACGGTATTGGATGCTTCAACTCGTTCCTTCTTCTGATAACTGTTCAAACATTTCGGCACCCACTTCGCTGAAAGCTTGCGCATGTCTAGGATAGTGGTGATAACAAACCCAACACACTCCCATGAGATGTCAAGTATCTGGGCTATATTTTTTGCGGATAGTCGCCAGTCCTCAATAATCAGCTCATGGACAGCATCGCATGTTGCCGGGTCATTTGAGGTTGGGTGGCGCCCACTGCGGGGCTCATCCTCAACGGTGAAATGCCCAGTCTTGAATCGAGAAATCCAGGTTTTGACAATGCTGTAGGAAGGACACTTCTCCCCCAGTGTTTGTGACATCTCGGTGTGAATGTCTTTTGCTGACTTTCCCGCTAGAAACAAAAACTTCATGACTTTTTGGTCAGGTTAGTGACTGAGGATGAAACCTGGCCCGTAACTCCAACGACGTGAAACTTGCTTGTGCCTCTGCCATCACAGCTTCTCACTAAAAGAAAAAACAGTTTTAAGAATCGCAAAGACCTGATATTTGCACAGTTACATACTAAGATATTAGGCTGTCATATGCCCTCACACTCATTTCATCAAATCTTTTTCTTTTTTTAAGCACCCCCTCGTAATAAAACAAAAAAAGAAAGAAGGTGATTTAGTAAAGAGAAGTTTAGGTAAGGGAAATAAAAACAGAAATTTTTTTAAAAGTAGTGATATCAGAAGAAACAGAATCCCAGAAGGCACAACTTCCCAGAAGAAATACTGTTGTTGCCTAAAAGACCTATTCTTTTGTTCCTGCTAAAACAAAATATTTAAAAGACTTGAGTCTGAATCTAACAGTTTCACTGCACATTTCATTGTATTTGAGTGAGTCTCCCCCAAGTGATATCGAAAATAGATTGAGGAGCAAGAAGATAAATAGAAATATATAAATCTGAGAATTGTTACTGTAGGAAATAGAATATTTTCTGTGATTTTTATATTAACTGATGTCTCAAAACTGTAAATATCATCAGTATAGTAAATTAGTATTTTTCCAAACATACATTTGTAAGTTTGTTTCCTGTGCTAAACTGGAGTGGAGTATTGTATCTTTTAAAGGGGAAATTCTTTTTTTTAGCTTCAGCAATAAAACCTTCTGCAATAAAATTATATTAGTACAAATGGATAAATAACATGCCTACATTTTGCTTGTCATGGAAGCTCCAATACACCCAGACAAATAATATAAGAATTTCACACACCATGGGGATAAAAAGTGCTATACACCTAAGTTTATTTACCTACTAATAGTTTATTGACTTGGTAAATCTTTAGCAGAAACGTAATGGGTTAATCTTAATGTCAATTCATCCAGAAATAGATCTGAAAACATAACAAATAGTGCAAGAAAACATGAAATGTTGGGCTTTATTTTATAAAACAGGGAATCAGACATTCCCTCAAACATTCCCTTGTGGTAATCTTTCATGCCTATGTATTTTAAAGGCAGTAACTGATTCTCATGAGGGATTGTTTGATTCCCTGTTTAAAATTTGGCAGAGGGTCGGGACAGGGCCAGATGGATGGAGCACCGATACGGGTGTCATTGAACCTGACCTCATGATGACATAACCCCGCCCACTCTCCCATCGCAGATCTATACTATAAAAAAACAAAAACATGCATTTTATCCTGTATTCAGTCCACATAAATTTAGTATTTTTGTATTTGAATGTTAACCTGTGATGCTTAAGGAGAATTAAACACTTCATAGTATGGGAAGCAGAACCAGGAACTTTGACAGGGTAGGTTTTGACACTAAAACCTCACAGTGATACAAGAAGGCAGGCAAAAATTCAATACAACATTATCAGAATACATGTTTAGGGTGAAATGACAAACATTAGTGACCAAATTCAGGAAAGAGAAGTTATCAAGTAAACCTTGAGCATCAGAATGGAAGGTAAAGAATGAAAGGTAATTTAGGTGATTTTAAATGTGGCTTGGTTGTTGCTGCCAGACTCACTGGTTTGGGTTTTTCAGAAACTGCTGATCTGCCGAGACGGGTGTCACTGTGACGTCATGATGACATAACCCTGCCCACTCTCCCATCACAGATCGGTGCCTGCGATGGGAGACTGGGCGGGTTGTTCGGCCACTTCCCCGAGCCGGAGATTTGTACAGGGGACATGGTCCGCAGCTCTGGCCAGTGCAGCCCCCTGGCGGGGTCCCTCTCCTGACCCCGCTCAGGGGGGGACACCAGCCACGGACTGCTGAAATACAGAGTGTAAGGGCTGGATAAAAAAGCTAACATTCCGTATATGGCCTGGGGGCCGTAGTTTGCCCATGCCTGCTATAGGCTCAAAGGCTTTTTTAGTGTGAGCGTGTTTCATTCATTATTTTTGTTCTGACTGATATCCCTTTAGTGTAGAAAGCCTGGCATTTCTATTTCTTGCTTTTATTATGTACTGCCCATGATTTCTTTTCTTTGTGTGTTTCTTGCTTACAGGTCTTAATAAACCAATAAAACTGCTTACGATGTCTAACAGTTTGATACAAATGACTGTAATCATCTAAAGATAAAATATTACAGATTACTGTAAAAGATACATTTAGTTTTTATTACAGGGATACTTTTCTACACCTCTTCCCTTTCTAAAAACTTTTCTCTTACGGTTATGTTCAATTTTACATAGCAGATAATATCTTTCTAATAATCAGCCTACAGCTTGTTTACAGCTATTTAAAATAGATAAATTAACTGCATGAATACAAGGTTGATATGTTACAATACAAAGAAACACTGATTTATATATATATATATATATATATATATACACCTTGACATTTCTAGGAACAGTCCTTGCGTTTCTGAAAGGTTCATCCTAAGAGTACGAGGTTCTCATTCTCCTGCAGACAGCAGGCCACATTCCCTAAAACAACATACAGATGATAGATTTTTATCTCCCAAGGTGCATGTTCATTACCTTCTTGGGAAAAAATCTAGGGCCTGTACAGCTCCTTCCCCCAAACATAGTTCATGATCGCTGTTGTTTCTTAATAGTAAGGATGTAGCAAGGTATCTCTTGTCTGTCCTCCCCACTCCATAGATAAAAACAGGGCTACCTGTACAGCACTCATTTGTTCTACTGTCACTAGAATGCTATAACTAAGAACAAATGATAATTATAGGAGGCCTGTATGTCTCCCTCTGTGAATTGTATAATGTTATGATGGTCACAGGAAAATAGTCATAGTGGAGCCTGTCCCTGAGAAAATGTTATTAGATGTGTACATTGACAGATCACAAGATAAAAGGAATAAAGATTTACATATTTGTGTAATCTCTTAACTAGCATCTAAGTCTTAGATGTGGATGCTGACCCTGGATGATGCCTGAACAAAGATCCAGCCCTGGCTATGGGGGAGCAAGGGACATAAAAGAATTGTTGGGGAAAAGTAACGTAAAGTGATCTATTTTAGGAATAAACACATACTGAGAGATTTTACACATCACTTCCATGCATCCAAGCACAAATAAAAAAACACAAGGTTCTATGCCTGATTTTAGCAGAGATCATTAGGCTGCATTTCCTATACAACCTTTTGTGCCTGAATGTGCAATGAAACAAAGCTTTGTTTTCAATAGGCTAGCCAGAATATACAAAATTTGTTTAGTACCATGACTTACAATATAAAGGCTGCTCACCTTCAGCTCACATTAAAATATTTCAGTTATATTTTTCCTACTTGAATAAAAATATATAGAGGTAATTTTAATCATTTCACAGTTTAGAATTTAGAGTCAAACAAGGACTTGACTCTTAAGCACAGGTATCCCTTGAGCTAAAGTCTCATAAACAGTAATTGCAGTTTAATGTACAAATAAACTAAAGCATGCCTGCACACTATGTACAAGGACAATCATTGCATTTAAATGCATGTTCCTTTTCAAAATACAGCACTGTAAATTACATAGCCAGCCTTTAAAGAGAGGTATAATGTATTTTCTATAAGGTTTAAGGTATTATTAGTGCTTACCTTAAAGTGAACCTATCGCTGATACCAACTAAACTGTCATACTTTTATGAAGGCATTAAATGCCCAACTAAGTTCATAAAGGTTTGGAAAAAAAGTAGAAATTGCAGTACCCACCCAGTCTTCTAGTACTGTCACCTGTAAACTCAGTGGCTTCCTGGTTCATCACTAGTCCTCTTCTGGTTTAATAATGGCCAGTGTCATTCAGCCAACATCCTGTGAGACCAAAACGTCTGCCCCCATCATGAACGCAGAAGAGAATGCTGCAGTATTTCTGATCAACCTACTATCACAGTATGAAAAACATCTGTTACATCATCTGAATACACAAAAAATACTCTATAGGCCTGATTTATGAAAGCTCTACAAGACATGGGAAGATCAACTATCATGGGAGAACCTGGATGATATTGCAAACCTGGAATAGATTTCTTAAAAGTAATTTGCTATTAGTTGCCAAACATCAATCATAAATCCTGGACCAAATCGATTCCAGGTTTGCTGTATTACCCAGGTTCTCCCATAATAGTCTATCTTCTCCAGTCTTTCTGGAGACCTGGAGTCTTTCTTCTCCAGACCTTTAATAAATTGGGTCCTATAACTGTGGCCATATTTTCATTTTGTAGGTATATTACAGATATCTAAGGTAAGAATTTTAATTTGTTAAAGGGTGCAGGGGTGGCTCCAAGGAGTGGGAGGCAAATTAATGTTGATTTTTTATTTCACATTTGTCATAATGTTGAAATGGAACAGTCCAAACATTTTATTACAATATGGAAAGGTTAGATCTTCTGTCTTAAAGGGATATCTCCAAAAATTAAACAAAAAATAGAGATTTGAGAGAAGTTTGATCCATCAACAGCTTGGTATTGCTGCTGGAGGCTTTCCCCCACTTCCTGTCCTAGTGACAATGTTGCTGCTTTGAAAACAATGATGCATACAAGTGTTCTAAATCTTTCCCAGCAAGACAAAGGAATGGTTGGAGTTATACATATAAAAACCTTATAGAAAGCTAAATACAAGTCTGAAAATATGAGAGGACTACATTTCCTTAAAGTATTTTATTAAGAATGCCTGCCACAAATCCAATTCCTTTGTAACCTCCAGCGCACTGACCTGAAATCTTACAAAGTCTAAATCTAGCTGGCTAGGTTGACAACACTGATCCTGCATAGGTAAAGTACAGTGAGTGAGTCTTGTCACCCTCTTGCATTAAATGTAGCAGTATTACTATTAGAAATTAGCATTTAAGAAGTCCCTCTTTATTTTCTTTTATTCTTATCTTTTCACAACCAACAGCCCATTCTGAACTTTGGTTTTGCTGCTTATTTTTCACACATATCAAGGACAATTTATAGGAAAGCCAGTAAACCTAACTGCATGTTTTTGGAGATGTAGGGAAAACCGAGTGAGCAGAGGAATCCCACACAAATTCAGGGACACTGGTATACCTAGTGCAAATGGGTTTAGATATTTTTTTATATTAGATTTGTTTCACAAATATCAAACAGAGGAAACAGTTGTCTTCTAGTATGTTAAAATGATGTAATAATACCAGGGGCTTCAAAAACCATGTTCAATGCAACAAGTGCTGCCTAGTGTTATCAGTTCATAAGGTTCATGGCTCTAACGCTGTTAGTATTAACAAAAAATGTGCCTTGTTACTAAATATAATTTATATGAAAATAACGAGAAAAGACAGGGGTTTACTTGGCAAATAAAAGTATTTGAATGTATTCGTTTAGCCAACATCAGAGGTATAAATCGCATCAAAGATAAATTACAGAGAAACAGAATTACACAGAAAAGTGATTTTACAAAACATTCAGTTTAAGGTGTCCCTAAACCTCTATAATCAGAGAAATGCCTTGCATCTTACCCGAAAAGTTGTCCGACTAAATGTTGCAACAGATGTAAAAAGGAGGCTCAGTAGTCTCCAACCAGACGCTTTTCGCCAGAATGCTTCCTCAGGGGATATATGTGGAGAGGTAGAGCAACTTTACAATGAAATGGATGCATAAGACAACACCTCAATGAACACAACAATAATAATATACCATTGTACAATTACAAGTACAGTATAAACGCTATAACAATGGTAGACATAAAATGACAGTATGGAATGATTAAATGAAATAATAATAGCATTACACATATAGATGAAGTATTAAATAAAGGAAACAATTCAAAGATATTGTGTAAGATGTTGGTCACCTTGTTTACACAAACACAAAGTGACCTGTGTTCTTTAACGAACATGTATAACTTGGTGTGAAATAAGAAAATATATCCAGGTAAATCATTGTAATGACTAGATAGAACTAAAGAGAATAGTCAACACTGAAACTTAAATTGAGCTTCATTTTGTTAGTTAGAGCTGCTAGGTTATATATTATATATTTATATAATCTTTTACTTACTCAGTTCGAAAGGTGACAAACAGAATCCGTATGCACTGATGGCGAGAGGGAAAAATATACAATGTCCCTATTGAGTCACACATGCAGAGAACAGTTGCCTGGGTTGTATTACCCCACGATGTGCCCATATGATTCCAAACAGAATAATTAAATGGTCAAACACCTGTGAATGTTACCAAAGTATCCAAAGTCCAGTATTAAAGAGAGATTTCCTAATCATTAATTAGTGGTGGGTAACAAACACTGTACTTACAGCAAGTAAGAAAACGCTGCAGTGGTGACAAAGTGCAACAAAAATGTGTTCAAAGGTCCAAACAGGAGTTTTCCTTCTATAACAATCACAAAGAAATAGGGGGATAGTCAATCCAATGAGTAAGGTAATGGCTATCATCATAAACCCATTTAAAAAACCCCAACCAGATCAATCATTGGAAGCTAAACTACTGAGACTACTGAGCCTCCTTTTTACATCTGTTGCAACTTTTAGTCAGAGGACTGATTGTCTAAGAAGTAAGTCATTTTCCTGCCTATAGAGGTTTAGGAACGCCTTAAAATGAATGTATTGTAAAATCACTTTTCTGTGTCTCTGTAATTTATCTTTGATGTGATTTATACCTCTGATGTTGGCTAAACGAATACATTCAAATACTTTTCTTGCCAAGTAAACCTCTATCTTTTCTCGTTGTTTTCCTATTTCTGAAGCATTATGGGGCTGGCGGATCTAAATTGACAAGTTAGTTGGAGTCACTTCTTTCACATTGTACGGCTAAATATAATTTATATCCTATCCAAGAGAGAAAATATTTGCTGATGGCCAGGCTTGTAGTACATAAGGTTAGTGACTTAGAAGAATGGGAGGCTGTATGGGCAGTTAAAGTGACATACCTGGCACTTATTTTAAAGTGTTGCATGGAAAAATGTGCCCAATCTCTGACTTACCATGGCTTTTTCTGCATTCTGTCTCTTTGTGGAATTGACCATCTCGGTAGCAGAACGAGATTTTGCTTTCTCATGTCGAAGCTGCCCCTTGATATCTAGTGATCTGATCACCAACCAGTATTTGACAAAGCAGCAGGAGAGGTTTAGGAAGCAAAGATCCACAGAATGGAAGAAGCAGGGAGATCTTAGACACTAGCAGTCAGAAACATCAGTGCTAGATATCTTGCTATGTTCATATACAGCTCTGACGTTAAAAGCACAGAACTACCTAGGTACAGTTTTTTGGGGGGAGAAATTAAGGAATAATAGTAAACCATTCATGGCACTGTTTAGGTACCATTAACAAATCTAGATGTTCTCCATATTAAAGCAAATTTCAATTTCAGAGTCCACAGAATAGTTACCACATTTTGCTTAGCATTTAATGTAAAAGCAGTCGAATATAATTTGGCATCGTTGATTTTACCTTGCAAACACTAATTCTAAAATGATCAGATTCCTTAAACATTTACATATTTGATGGCATTTGAGCAGCTTTCTGAAATCTCTAGGGCACTATTTATTTTCAGTGAAGTATTCACTTTATTTTTAAAGTGTTGTAGACCATCAGTTATAAAGCCCAACTCCAACCTGTGACTCCATTGGTGAGTGGCCAAAAAACACAGTACAGATAATGTACAAACCTCTTTGTTTTGTACTTAAAAGCTGTTTAACAGTGCTACTGCTTTACCAAACAATTTAGCAGTATGTTTAGGACTATTGAAAAGGATGGGAATGAGATAAGACTGGAGCTAAGCTCATCATTTTCACTACATGTCTCTAGCTTTTTTGCTGAACATTTTAGCATGCAGTTTTTACTGGTAATGTGTGCATATGCAATTTCAGGTTTTTGTCTGAATTGTCCATGTTTGTCATATATGTGCACTAAAGCAAACCTGTGCTCTGCTTACACAAGCAACTTGGCAATAGCTTTACTACAATACAATACTTACATATCCTTTTTGTCAGAGTCTGCTTTAAAGAACAAATTTATTAAAATATTTAAAAACTAATAAGCAACCAGTGTCTGTTGTGAAAAAAAATACTTTGATTAGGAGTATCGTACAGAACCTACTAAAGTGACCCATTTTGAGTTCCCTCAGGCATAGCACCAGTAGACCTGTAGGCCATTTTACCAGGGATCTATTTGCATTGCCCCAAATGGAATCCTGATGTCTTTGTGCAAGCATTGAAACTCAAATGACCCCCATTTTTACAAATTATCTACAGTAGGGCCCCCCTTGAGGGACACCACTATCCTTAACATCAACACAGTGTTGCATGGGGATATCAGAAAAAAGGTTGTTGACTGGAAACTTAAATTTACCATATTTTTAAATAAAACCCCAACCTTCGTGTTTTAACTGGTGGATATGAAAAGCATAATATTTGCTAGATGCATGGATTATCCAGCTATGGTTAAGCCCGCATTAAACTCATCTCTCCTTAAACCATCAGTGGCACCAACATCAGTGTACAATAAACAGAACAGGCAAGTAAGTTTATTTTATTGCAGAAGCCCAGCTCCACCATCTGGTACCTTACAAAATTTGCAGCAGAAAAGATTTTCTAAATACAGCCTAATACAAAAACATGAACTAGGATGCATATAAAGATTAATTTTAGATAAATATTGTTACCTTCACCTTCACTTTGTTAATTTTTTGGTAGGTATAGGCTGTTTGATAGAAAATCTTCAACCTTTTGGTGAGCTTTAGTTTGAGAGAAATTATTACCAAAGAGTAATATGATTTCTAAGTATACGTTAAGATACTACATATAGTACCAGTGTGCTATTAATAATAATTTATTTTACCCCCATATTCTTACTTGAATGATCAGTTCCTGTATTCCTAAATTTATGTAAGATGTTTTCAGTTAAATATTTACAAAATAATGGTAACCTTTTCAATGCTCAGTCTTTTTTTAGTACTCCCCTCACATTCCCTGATATTAGCTGGAAATGGGTTTATAAACTAATTTCAAACTCGTTTAACTACAGTTTCCAGATCCTTTTAATAATTCAGGAAATTAGTTTAGAAATAGTATCATTATTCACCAGATTTAATGTTCCAACAAAAACAGTAAATAATATTTGCATTGTAAATTGATAAATTACTCACAAACCCCTTTACTTGTAAAATATATCTGTAATAGTTAATATCAGTGTAATGCTTTAAAAATAGCAACTGTACACCTTTTTTTTTCAGAAAAGGCGGTTCATCCTTATCTTGTTACATCCCAAGAATCACTTACACTGGATCAGTCAAATTGTTAGATATATTTTGAATAATTCCAGCCTGTAATTGACCAGGGGTAGTATAGTTAGTTTAGTTCCCCTTTCGAGTAGTAATGGAATGGAATGGCAGAAATAGTTTGCACATTCCAATGTGACTAAAATAATTCTGCCTAGTTGTTGACCTCTGCTCATAGTTACAAAAAATCATAAGATTAAACCATTGATATGAACTGATGTCCATGGTATGTATCAATTTCTCAGTAGGTCCTCATGTTGCCATTTTGAATTGGAAAAACATGTTGTGTTGATTTATACTGCACTTTTAAAAATATTCCAAATAAACTTAGATGAACTTCACCTTGGAAAGATTGTGCAATTTAACACAGAAGTCCTGTTTGTTCTAATATACAGAAAAATTTCAAAAGTTGTCACACTAAAAAGTTTATGATAAATTGAAATACAGTGTGTAATGAGAATTGCAACAGTTCTAGGGTATAATAGACAGGGAATCACTTATATTGCAGAAAATACTGCGTATTCTTTATATCCTTTAGCCTTAAAATGATCTATTGCCAGGATTGTAATTTAACATTTCCAAGTAAGGATTCAATTTTACTTTTCAGTATTTAACTTAAAAAAAGATGTTTTTGGTGATTGGTGATTTTTACCCTAATTAGGTATTATATTATAATATCTTTCACCCTATTGCTTGGTGATCCTTGGAAATTTGTTCAGAGATTTTATCCTATTTTACATTTGAAACTATTGAACTATTAGTGAAACACTATCTATTTCCAATCATTTTTTAGTACTACTTTAGTTAGACTTAATGAAGTTACTTAGACAAAAATTAAGTATGCAAAAACAGATCAATGGTATTTGAAATGAGCTTTCCCAGTCCTTAGGTGGCATTAAAATTCCAAACTTATATTAAATCACTGTAAAACTACTATACAACCCATCTAATTGTAAATAACCAACTTTCTCATCCCATTATCATGCAGAGTGAAACCAGGCAGGGATCCTCATTGTCTCCGCTTCTCTTCAACCTAGCGTTGGATCCCTTGCTTAAACTGTTGGAAATAGATGCCCAATTTTCGGGTATACAATTTGGCCCCACTGAAATTAAACTTATAGCATTCGCAGATGATATTCTTCTCTTCGTCTTGGACCCAGTTGCCTCCCTTCCCTCTATCATGGAATATTTCCAAATGTTCCAAGCTGTTGCAGGTTATACCATTCATTTTGACTATAGCCCTTTATCTCTACCCAAAACATAAACCTACCTAGAGTGCATTTTACCTTTTTCAATGGTCTAAATCCTATTTTCACTACCTTGGTGCACAGATTTAACAAATTCAAGCAAAAATGTATGATCTTATTTTACACAGGCCCTACCATCAATGAAAAAATATTTTAAATACTAGTCTTCAATAATTCTCTCCTTTCTAGCCAGGATTTCTCTAATTAAAATGATAACATTTTTACAGTCCTTATATTTATTTTTATTGAAAGCTCTTCCTATATATTTGCCTTCCCCCAAATACTGAAGCATATTAATTATTTATTCTGCATATTTATCTATGGCAGCAAACATATGGTAACAAGCCATAGAATTTTACAACCTCCATCATTTAGTGGAAGGCTCAATTTGCCACATATGGCTTTATATAATCAAGCCGTCCTCCTTTTCACGTGAATTATTGAATCCATGGCACCTACTTTTATACAAATTTTACAGGTTGACTCCCCCCCCTCCACACACACACACACACACACACACACACACACACACACACACTGGAACCCTATTGCCTTAGCACATATTCAGTTCTTTCCTGAAAAAGCACTCCTTGTTATTCTCATTATGGCAGATGAGGCACTGTGTGCACAAAAGTGCCTTGCTTAGTACCCATTCTGAGAATTTCTGCTTTGATGAAACTTTGTTAAACAGAAAAATCCTATCACTTATCTTTGAAGTGGAACTAACACCCCCCCCCCCCCCCCCTCCCCATTCCAATGCATTGTGCCTCTCCTCTGTTCGTAGTTGTGATCTTTGGCCACCTTGATTGACCCAGCAGGGATGATATAACTTCCACACAAGATTTTGTTCAGTATCAGCAAGTGCAGGGCAACACGAGATTGCCTGTATCCTGACAACAAAGAGACTTTGTGTTTCAAACATTTTGTTGCAATCATAGGAACATAAAATGTATTGATTTGGTAATAATATCGTTAGACAGTGCCAAAATCTATCTACAGGAGATGACCTCTGGGGATAGGATGTACTGTTCACCACAGCTGACATCTGCCTATACATCTGAGAAACACCCTCAAATTTATACATACCATTTAAATACAATACATACTTTACATTTTGCTTCTGGATGTACAAGCTGTGTAATTATGCACTACAGTGCAGGATAAATATCATCAATTTACAGCAGTTCCACTCCATTGGGCTCCTTTAGTGAGCCAAGAAGAACCTGAAAAAGAGGAAAACTGTAACCACCATGGATTTATATTTCTTTGGCATCAATGGCTTGAAATATCATTAGTTAATATGGGTAACTACAGTTGTGCATAATATTGCCATTTGTTTAAACCAGGCAGGTTCAGAAACAGCAACTTTAATTATAAAATAAAAGATTGGCAATTTATCTAGTTTAAAAAAATGACTAGCTAGGCTGAGAAAAAAACAAGGCTTAGCACATTCCAACTGTAGAATCTGCTGTTGAGGTAGAAAGCAATGTGAATGTTCTTAGTAATGCTCCACAGGTGTAAATGCCATGAACATGGGTAAAATAAATACAAGAGAGCCATAGTTCTGCTAATTACTGAACTATCAACGCACATTTTATTATAAGCTAACCTGTTCTTTTAGTTTAAACATTACGTGAATCAACACACATTATCTGCTGCCACATTCACCCTGACAAGCATGAAAAGCTAGACAAAGTAGCCTACTCTTCTGGAGACTAAGCCAGCTGCCAGCACACTTGCCTTGTATCTTAAACCCTCCTAAATCAGCAGTCAGGAGCATACAAAACTTGCTTTATCATTCAACTGAATGAGTTTGTGTTGTCCTTGACTATACAAATTTTTGGCAGGCAAGGTTCCTTAGAACAAAGGATATTTATCAGCCTGTGAGAAGACAAATCATAAAAAAACACATTTCACATAAAGACTGATATTAAAATATGTGAATAACTGCAATCAACTAACATAGCCATAGCTGAAATGCTACCCATATCAGACTTTCACATCCTTATATTATCCTGTTTTATAGAAAAAAATACCATTCAACTGAGCAGTAGTTAGATTTGGTTGTTATTCACTTTCCTTCATAAGGAAAAACATTCATTTGTTTGTGAACAAACATCTTTTCATGGAAGAATATTTTCAATTTATTGACTCAATTCTTAGGCTTAAAAACAGCATCTGTGTTATTACTTAAAAGAAGCCTGTAAAACTATTTGTGCATTTTTCAATAACAGCATTGTAATAAAGACCCAGCTGTATCATTGTGTTCAAACTGTTTTCAATTCAAAGATATGCTTTGCCTTTTTTGAGCCACCCCTCTGCAATTATGCCTAATGGTGTTTGTCATTGTTGATGGGGGTCTATTCACAGCTGTTGTGTGTTTTTTTTGTATACAGTGCATTATGGTTAGCCATCTTTCCAGATCAGGTTAACAGTGCACTGGTGTCTATGGTGCACACCATGCCGCCTTCCCAAACATCAGCAAGTTTTGTATACTAAGATGATAAGTGAATTTAATTAGCCTGAGTTTCAGAATAATTCTGATTCTTTTAAGGAAGTTATAAATTAAAAATTGTATTTGTAATGTGGTTGTACTTGTAGCGTGAAATCCGAAATAGCTAATGTAAGTGAACACTGATTACGAGGGGAACAGATTTTATGTCAGCATTCTGCAGTATTTATGTGAAGCATCTCTCCCAAATTATTTATCTTTCTAAATCACAAGTCTAATTTAAACTGAGCAGAGCAAGAGCTTTTTGTAAACACTGGTAAACTATGTGCTGAATTGAATCTCTTTTGATATAGTTTTATGAAAAAATGTATATGTATTCATGTCATGATACTGTAGGTAAACATAGCAAAGGGAGATATTACAGTCATGATTATTTGGCTTCTATGGATATTATGTATTATCTTTCTGCAAGAAAACAGATGGATTTTCTTAAAAAGGCAGGTTGTTCACCAAGCATGGCTCTACCAGAGTAGTGTGCATTCTCAATGCTGTATAATCCCACCTTTTGTGGAAATACACCAGTGAGAAGAACCTTGTAACACAATACCTAGCAGTGGAGAAATGTATGTAAATCTATAACCAGAAAAATAGAGGGCTGGATTTCAGGGGGATTGCTGTTGGATGAAGTACATTTTTGACAGTCGTGAAAGGTCAATATATGAATATGCTGTCAATGTGTGTGATGATGTACAGCGAGGGAAATAAGTATTGAACACCAACATTTTTTTCAGTAACTCAATTTCTAATGGGGCTACTGACAGTTTAAACCAAATGTTGGTAACAACTCTTGTAATCTACACATAAAAAGAAATCAAAACAAATATGTTAATAAGTTAAGTTATGTGTAATACAGTAGAATAGCACAAGCAATAAGTATTAAACACATGAAAAAAGGTGCAAAAAACATAGAAAGCCAATAAATCTGCTGAAATATGTCAGTATTTAGAAATAAATTGATCCCCCTATCAGTGAAAATTAACATCAGGTAGTTTAATCCTAATTGATGGCGTATTAAAAGGTTTCTCATCACCAAGGTATCAAACAAGAAGCTTGTGATGGATAAAAGCCTCTCAAGACCTTTACAACCTTATTGTTGCAAAAGATACTGATGGAATCGGTTACAGGCGTATTTCTAAACATCTGAATGTTTCAGTAAGCACTGTTGGAGCCATAATCCAGAAGTGGAAAGAACATCATTTGACCCTAAAATGGCCATGAACAGGCACTCCTCAAAAGATCACTGCCAGGGGAGTCTAAAGAATAATCAGAACAGTTGTCCAAGAGCCCAGTATCAATAGTGGAGAGCTTCAGAAAGACCTGGAATTAGCAAGTGCAATTGTGTAAAAGAAAACAATAAGTAATGCACTCCACCTATGCACTATGGCTCTATGCACACTTTATGCACGATCACTGAGCAAGACTCAGGCTGTTGAAGAAAAAGTATGGTGAAGCCTATTTTAGGTTTGCTTCACAACATTTGGATAAGCCAGTGAAATACTGGTGAAATTTTTTAACTGGATGTCATTGTACACACCATGTGTGGAGGAGAAATGGCACTGCAAGTGACCCAAAAAACACCATACCAACATTGACGTTTGGAGGTGGGAACATAATAGTGTAGGCCATTTTTTCAGCCCATGGTAGTGGCAGACCTCATATAATTGATGGAAAGATGAATGGAGAAATGTACCAGGATGCTGAAGATCAAATGAGGGTAGATATTTTGCCAAAACAATGATCCCAAACACACAGCCAAGGAAACTCAATTGGTTTCAGAGAAAGAAAATAAAGCTGCTAGAATGGCCCACTCTTAGACTTGAATCCAATCAGTTCAGTTCAATGTAAAGAACTAAAGATCAGAGTTTATAGAAGATCTGAAGACCTTTTCTGTTGAAGAGTTTGCCAAAATAACAGAGCAATGCATGAGACTAGTTTCTTCATACAGGAGGTGTCTTGAAGCTGTCATTACCAACAAAGGTTGTTCTACTAAGTATTACCTACATTTTAGTAAGTTTGTTCAATACATATTTCCTGTGCCATTCCACTTTAATACACATAACTTCACATATGGACTTATTTTTGATTTCTTTGTATGTGTGGATAACTTGGGTTGTTACTGACATCTGGTGTAAATTTCATGTCAGTAGCCACATTAGAAATATAATTACTGAGAAAAACAGTGACATGTTCAATTTTTATTTTTCCCGCTGTATATGCTGCTTGTTAAGTAGTAGGTATATACTGCAGTGGAGGGTAAATACATTGCTGGGAGGGAGAAAATGTAAAGTATATTACCAATAACCAATAGCAACAAAGATATATTTAGGACTACCCTTCCTAAATTGTGACACTTGTTAGTCACAGATCCCCACTGTAGGTTGTGCAGTAAGGGGAATTTGTTTAGCTGTCTTAGGTGTATAGATATTATTGCCCTCAGAGTTTCTAGTCATCCTGTCTATATCTGGTGTAGTCTTCTTTCAGCTGTAAAAATAGTATGATCACTATTACTGCTATTTTAGGCCATGTTTGTTTTTTTACTTACTACTACACCACCTTATCCATCTTTTGCTAGGATGATGAGAAAGAAATACACTAAGACAGGAAGGTGAACTAATGAGAACAGAGTGGTTAGTTAAAATCATATTAAAAATGATAAAATCTAATTTCCTGTCCTCATCTTTCTACTCTCTGTACTAGCACTGGTTCAAAGTATTGAACTAACTATGCTGAGAGCTCGCCTGTACTACTTTAGGTTGAGATAATGACAGTAGGGAGGTAGCTGGGAGCCCCATCAAAATTTTAGACATACCATATGCCGGGGGTTTTTATTGGTCTTCTATATAACTGGCAAAAAAATCCATGTGGAGATATTATTCCAAAATTGACTCAATAAAGGTACCTCTTAAAATAAACAAGTTCACAAGCAAAAAGTATAATAGAATTGTGAATACCTTGCAGTAAATTCATCATTGCATACAATATTTCAGAATGTAAATGATATTAACTGGACCACACTTCAGTGGGTCCACCAACCATTCCAATGAATGTATGGTTGTGGCATGTCAGATTCAGCAAATATATATGAACATATATGGAATATCTATCTAGATTCCCAAAAATGTAAAAAAAAATAATGCACGTTAGGATGGCGGAAATTATACAGTAATAAAAAAAACAGAAAATACCATCTTTTGCACCTGTATTGGTTTGTTTTGTTTTTATTAAGAACATTTTTATTGAAGAACCTATTATGACTAAATAACAGACCTTCCAGTAGTCCATTGACTGTAAGTCCTGGCACTTCTGAAACTTTCTGTGTATTCAGCTGGGCAACCAAATCCCTAACATAACAGCCTTTGTGAATGTTGCTTCATATAGCTCATACCAAGAGAAGTTTGCCTCACATTCTCTCGCATACTCCAGAGAGTTGGTCCAATCCTATGTACCAGGTGTATTCCTCTCCAAACAGGTGTCTTTTGGGAGTAATAAATATTAAAACTACGCAAAATGACAATTAGATCTGATTAGATGGCCTGGCCACTTTCCAGACAGGTCACATTTAGCTATGCTGGCAGGCTTTGTCAGGGCTTGATCAACCATCCCCACTGTCATATATAGAGAAACAACATTAAAAAACTTCCTTGGTGCTTATGTCTCAATGTACCGAACATTTCCTATCTGCATGAACTCTTCCCCTCAATGTCTGAAATGTAGGGCCAGGGAACAGATCTTCATTATTTACTATGGGATTGCCACAAAATAAAATCTTTCTGGAGGACAGTTAAAATATGCAACACAATTCCTGTTAATTGTGTGCCTCTATCCCCATTGTGAGCCATTTTGGGAAGCTGCATTTGCATGGGGTTTGTATAATCAGGGGTGGCAGGAGGCTCCTGTTCAATATCTCTGCATAGATCTATCCAAACCCCTCTTGGACACCTTAAGAAAAAATTCTGTATGTTTTTCAGATGGATTGGATAGAAGCTTCTCTCAAGAAGGAAATTCAAGTTCCTAAATTTTTTAAAGTGTAAGAGTTATACATTGACACTCTTCCGTCACTAACAAAACAAAACATTGCACAATTATTTAAACTGACATCATGGTATGCTTCTAGGCTGTTGAGTAATGATCCTCCGGTGACACTTGATAATGTAGATAGTTCTTGATTAGTTGTTGCCCTTCAGCCATATTTTAGGTTTATTTTCTGTTTTGGTTGGTTTGTGTTACCATTTTTTGTTAATATGTATTTGTTTGATTTTATCATTTTACTCTCCGCCAACTTGTTTATACTGATTGTAATAATTTTTTTGCTTTTGTTTGTCATCCTCAACAAAAATAAATAAATACACATAAAAGCATATTCACCATCTAGTTTGAGGTTAAATGGGTAATTTTTGCATTGTATCTTATTACTAAACATTTTGATATTTGACTATATTCTTTTTACATTAGCTTCCTTGTGAACTACCTTTATTTCAGATAACCGTGTTGCTTCATCATCACAAAAAGTTTTTCTCTGAAAAAATTCAGGGAACTAATTAACCATAATTTATACTATTTAAATAGTGTACATACTATAAGATGATTGGTCCAGCCATACAATACAAGCTAAATTCTTCTGTTCATAGACAGTTGTCCATTCTAATACAGGGGACCATTATTGCTAATTAGTGATATAACACTGCAATTGTCCCTATGCTGAACAACCTAAAGCAAACCTAAAGGCAATTTTAAAACAAAAAATCTTGCCCAAAAGCAGGCCAGGAGTAGTTGAAATCAATACCCTCATAACATAGTGAAAGCAGAATCACAAGGATACATGGGATATGAAAAACATAAATATTTATACCCAGGAATTATAGCTGAATGTAGGGGAAGAAAGAGAGGTGCAGAGATCCCCCTGGAGAGGATAGGCTTTACAGGGGAGATGGAGTACTCGGGGAAAAAGCGTATGGTAAAAAAAAGTAAGGCAGTGGAGATAATGATCCGTGGCGGGAGGAAAATAATCGGAGTCTAGCAGAGATTACTGTAGCAGGCCAAAGTGCTGCAGCAATCGAGGAACAGGGAATCAGCTGAATGGATCAATGGGGAAAGGGGTCACATGAGTAGATTACACGCCATGTCAGGAATAGATTGGAACACTTGCTGCAACCTCATGGAAGTTATCAGAAAGCAAGGACCTGCCAGTTCACATACACAGCTACCAAATTTACACAATTTGTGAATGTAATTGTAAGCATATTAGCTGATGATTACATTAATTTTCAGAACCAATTAAGGGCAAATTTAGGGCCAAACGTCAGGCATTTCGTGAGTGTAAGTTCATAAAGTGATCCTAAGCATAGAAACAGTAAATGCAGCTGTCATAAAGCCTATTGCGGTGGACAGCTGCAAGTAGTTTCATTCTGCTGTGAGCTCTATGTGAATGGCAGGGAACGGTTTAAGGTTAATAATGCTGCCAGACTGTAAAGGTAATATGAACATAACATTTTAAATTATACAAAATAGCAGCATTTAACATGCATCAAAGGCTGCCGCTATACCACAAGACACATTATGAAAATTTGTAAATTCACCTGATTTCACAAGGAACATGTTATCAGGTCCTGGTAAGCCAAAGTCAGAACTCAAATGCAAGTAAAAATAATGGGCTATACTATCAGTTTTGCTGTTTTCTTTATCTATATATATCTAAACTCTTGGCATATTTAAAAACACCAATCAATGCAGTAATATATGTTACATGGTAGATACTTACATTAATTCCTGTAATTGTTTAAACAAAACTGGCCTGCAGAAATTAGACTCTGTTGCGGTGCACATGTTTAAAGTGATCATTTGCTCTGTAGAAAAGCAATATGACCAGAAAGGTGACCATGTTGGTGCAAATCCAATGCTGCTACTGCTGTTAAGGGCAAAGATATGGTAATCTGTCTGGCCCAGGTAGCTGTATCCACTATTAAAAAAGCTTATACTTTCTATTATTAACTTATTCAACATTAAAAAAAGAATAGCATAAGAATAGGTAAGTTCAATAAGTGTATATCATAATTACATATTTTCTCCAGACACATACAAATGAAAGCAGGAAGAATAAACAAATGCTGTGAATGTAAGCCTCAAATAGAAATGATTTGGTGAATGTCTATAAACATAATGTTATCATGTTTTCTATGTCTTTTTAATTTAATAGTCATTTTATAAATATTTTTGGGGTATTTATATTTAAAAATCAGTGAATTCAGCAATTGTTCTTTGCTGGAGCATTTTACAGGTCTAAGTGTCTTTAATGACAGTGATTGATTCCCCATCAGAGAATGTTTGGTGAATGTCAAATTCACTATTTTATAGAGACCTGTTTTGTAGAGACCTCTCAATAGTATCCCCTAGCTGTTATGTAAGAAAATGTTCATGTAAGAAAATGTTTCTACCTGTGTATACTGCATATGGGGAAAAAAAGCATACAAATAATTAGATATTGATAAGCTAGGATGTTTTTGAAACCTCACATACACATTAGTGTGTTTCTTATTTCAATCAAGTAACTTCAACTTAAATATTATTAACTGAAGGTGTTTAAAGTAATAAAAACTGAACATGTAAAGCTGAATATAATCTACATGTACGTGAGTACAGTTATATCACTGAAAGATATGAAGTATGTAATGACCTGGAAACAATGGAAACAATCATATTATGACCACATTTCATATGATTCAATATATATACTTAGTGATAAAACCACATACATAAAAACTAGGAGAGGGAGTGACTGCCTGGGGCTCTTAGTATTTTAGTGCAACTTTTTGTAGATAATTGTGTTTAAATTTCTATCATAGCAAAATGCGAAATTACATTTTATGTGGATACTTGAAGGCCCCCTACAGATTTATACAATGATAGTACAGGTTAAAAAGCAAATTGTATTTCCCGCTGTGCATTTGTTTAATGACTTGATTCAGATTTTACAATAAGTACCTACTGATGTCATATTTAGATTTTTTAAGGATCATGTCACATCACTAATTTATATGCAGACAGCCTCTTGTTGGTTGCCACTAACAGGACTAATGTTCTCTACTTTTAACGAACAGAAATAAGACTATGCTGGAACATGTAATAAAATGCACTGGTGCCTTAAAATGCACTCACATATGATTTTTTGTTTTTATAGCACCTTCGGATCTGAACTGTAAAATAACAATTTTTTAATTTTGCAATTTGTTTTACTGTTCTGTCATTGTTCTAATTTTTCTTTTTCCAAAATTGACGTTTTCATAGAGCATCACAGTAAAGTTTGAAACGTTTCAACATATTGCAGTAACATCTAATACCCAGGAATTCAGCATATTACAAAAAAGTTTGAGCATTAAGGCATTCCAATGCTCTTTTAATATTTGTAATAATGTTACATTATGTAGAACCTTCTTGCATTTTAGTATGATACTAACTTATACTGCGTGAATTGTGAATAATGTATGCATATTTCTTTTCATGGCCTAGAATCACGAATTTGTGGATGAGCAAACCTATGAAGAAAACTGTATGGAAGTGTCTACTATAAATAAACCAAGGAACCACAGTCCCTCTTTATCTTCACACGGCAGAAGCTTTTGCTGTACTAGACGGAATAAAAAGAATCTACGTATACCAAATGCTAATATTACAACATGCAGCCACCATGGAAGTCTTCAAGAACTTAGTGCTATTCAGATTCAGCAAATGGAAAGAACTCCCTTGTCCAACAGGTGATTGTCTACAACCTAAAATGTCAGTTGTATTTTCACATTATGTGTAAGAGCGTGAGAGTAACGAATTGTGTTAATGAAAAACTGTGCCAGTTTACCAAATTAAGTTGGAACTATAGTTCTTGGTGGTTAGTGAGGTTTTTTCAATTATAGCACACACCTTTTTTTAGCTCCCTCCAGGTCTAGGATCCAATCAACACTGTATCCCCGAAGCCACCATCTTTGCTACCAAGTATTCCAGGTCCACCACAAACCTCATCAACAACAGGGCGGGCACTGTTTTTGTAACATATGATTTACTTTGTCCCCAGCATCTAGTTCTATTTTTTGGAGATGCAAGAAATAGAGCTGGGCTCATCACTTCATGGAACATTCAGCCTGCAGTGTAAGCAAAAAACAAAATGCCTCCAGAAGCAGACAAAGGGGTTTTTTATTTAAATACATTTTTCATGTCTCCTTCACCAAAAACTTCTACCTGGAGACTTTTTGTTTGTTTTTTAGTTTACTTCCACTTTAAAGCATTCAAGTTTCAACTGTAAATACAATATAGCTCTCTATTATCTTATTATTAAAATTGCTACACTTACTTTTTTTTGTTAGTTCTATCCAGTAAAGACACCCAAACAATTCCATCCAGTGAACATGAAAAAAGTAAAGAAGTCCAGCAAACAGAAAAAACTGCCAAGCAACAATTAACTCACTAGCAGCTGTGAATAATTACCATGTGTTATATGCAAATTGGACTTCCCTAATTGGCTGTTTATAAACCCAATAATAAATATTCATTTAGATTGACTTTCTGTCCTGATGTCTCATGAACTCCCACTTGTTGCAACCAATATGTCAACATGTTCAGTAATTGCCTGAGATTTTTAATCCCAGTTTCTGTGCTTGGCTGTGACAGCTGCAAGTAATGAATAAACACAGGGACAGCACAGGTTTATGTTTAATATCATTAAGGTACCCATATTCAAAAGTACTGTTGTCATTGAAGGGACAGGTACTATATAGACTTTATAGGAGGTGATCAAACAAACCCTACCACTGTCACCCAATCTGAAAACCATTCTGCCCATAAATAATTTAGCAACTCATGGACCTAATTCTGGATGTTGTCTGATATATTGTTCTGAAATGCAAGTTGCACATGTTTTTACAGTTGTATCTCCTAGCTGGACTTAGCAGAATTGAGTATACATGAAACCTGATAACTACTACGAGAAACCATTTCATTTAATCCCATTTGGCTACAACGGAACATAAGATAAGTTGGGCAGAAGATTTATGTGTGGTGAACTGCACATGAATTTTCCTGCATGAAATGGTATATCCATTAAAAAAGAAGATATTTCCAATTGTTGTAGCAAAGGATATGCTGAAATTCTAGGAATCACTTTAATCAGGGACATCTAGTTTTGGTACTTTAAGGGACTTAGGGACTTTTCTTTTTTAATTTTAAGATGTGCTAAATATGTTATATAAAATTCTTTTGCAGTTTTCAGTATCAACATGCTATGATTAGGTTAAAAAATTAAATATGGATAATTTGTACACCTTGTAAACATTTAATTACACTTAAAATAAAGGTTGAATATGTAAGCTGCTGTTAGAATGGGTTTAACACAACCTTTGCTCAAAAGAAAGTTGGTATCTTAGGTACATGCCTATTCCACGCCTCTGTGCATATTTGGCCAGCAAGTGTCAATCAGTTAGGAACTTTGGTCTATTTTTCTTACTATGAATCACTGAGGCTATCCACATTGATGGCCCAATGATTTAAGCCATACAAGGCTGGTCAGCATTTGCATGTCATCGCCAGATCCTGGGCTTCTGAGATACCTTAATAAAAATTACATTAAACAAATGTATGAGAATGTTCTGAAGAATATAACAAAATAAACACAGTATTGTTATTACACTGCCTCATTTTGCATTGTACACCATATTTATAAATGTACTGTTTGGCCACAAAAAGCTTTGATGGCATACACTTATTGTGCTATCATTTTGATAAGCCTATACAATGTCTCAACATTTCTTTCTGCCCAAAATTGCAATTATTTATTTCCAAGGTTGTGTATTGATAATAGGAGACCACTATCACCACACACACTGCACATTCAAAGGATTCTCAGTTGATTTAGGTTCAGGCTTGGTGACTTTTTTGGCCAGCTAATGTATGTGTATGTATATGTGTGTGTGTATTTATATATATATATTTGCCCAATAATTCTACTAATAGGTATTGGTAATATGGTCCCTTGAAAAAATTGTGTAATCACTACAATTGTAGGATGTTCATTTAGATGTTGAACTTTGTTGCATAACATCACAGATATGATAGACCAGTCTAGAAGATCTATTGATCTAATTACAGTGGTTACCTCCAACTGGGAACAGGGTCCTAGTAGAGCTGCCTGCTTTTATCTATAGATCTTGAAAAAGCTTGCAACAGGCTTACATGGTGTTACTTTTTTACTTTCCTAAATGTGGTGATTTGGCGGTGACTTTTTGCAATTACTAACTAGCCTACATGAATCTCCAGAAGCACAAGTCTCTTTAGAGGGCTACCTGTCCAAAATTATTTCTATTAGGAGACACTGGATAGGGTTGGATATGGACCAATTTTTACAATTTCCACAATAAACTTTCATGTGGATTGCAATCCAGACTGTTTACTGTAATGTAACATTTACTCCTTTAACTACCCATTATCAGTGTTGTTACATTGTATCCCAAGCAAATACATAAAGAGAGGAGAAACATCTCTCTGTTAATAAAAGTACTTGCATTTTATTCACATTTTTGTGTTGTGAAATGCCTACAAATATCTCCTAATGAGCTTTTTTGTCCTACAAAACCTGTTCCAATATTTACATGGAACTCTCCCCTTGACCCCCTCCAGTCTGGTTTTAGAGCTGCCCACTCCACTGAAACAGCCCTTACTAAAGTGGCCAATGACCTCATCAGAGCTAAGTCTCAAGGCAACTTTTCCCTGCTCCTTTTCCTTGATCTTTCCTCTGCTTTTGACACTGTTGATCACCCCCTTCTAATACAAATCATGCGCTCCATTGGTATCTGTGACACTGCTCTCTCTTGGTTTGCTTCCTATCTGTCTGACTGTTCCTTTCAAGTTTCTTTCAATGGTAACTCCTCCTCACCCACTGTCCTCCCTGTTGGTGTCCCCCAAGGGTCAGTCCTTGGACCGGTTCTCTTTTCTCTGTACACCTCCTCTCTCGGAAGTCTCATATCCTCCCTTGGCTTACAGTACCATCTGTATGCTGATGACACTCAAATCTATCTGTCCACCCCTGACCTGTCTCCCTCAGTCCTGGATAAGGTCTCATGCTGCCTGTCAGCCATCTCATCATGGATGTCTGACCGATTCCTGAAATTCAACCTGGATAAAACAGAACTCATCACCATCCCCCCCTCAAATTCAAAATCTCCCCCTGACCTATACCTAACTGTTAACAACTCTGTTATTCAGCCCTCCCCTCAGGCACGTTGTCTTGGTGTCACCTTTGACTCGGCCCTCTCATTTACCCCCCATATTCAGAACATTTCCAGGTCCTGTCACTTTCACCTACGCAACATCTCCAAAATCCGCCCCTACCTGTCCCCTGAGACCACCAAACTCCTTGTACAGGCTCTTATCATCTCCCGTCTGGACTACTGTAACATCCTTCTCGCTGGTATTCCACTAACCCGACTCTCTCCTCTACAATCTATCATGAATGCTGCAGCCAGACTCATCCATCCTTCCCTCCACTCCTCTTCCGCTGCATCTCTTTGTAGTTCTATCCATTGGCTTCCATTTCACCTTAGAATCAAATTCAAGTTCCTGTGCTCTGCCTTCAAATCTCTACACAGGTATTGTCCCACTTACATTTCTGACTTGGTAAAAAAATACTCCTCCTGCCGCTCTCTCCGCTCCTCCAATGACCTACTAATGACTTCCTCACTCATAACCTCATCACACGCACGGATACAAGACTTCTCTAGAGCTTCCCCAACTCTCTGGAATGGTCTTCCTCGTCCTATTCGGCTTGCTCCTACTTTCTGCTCATTTAAAAGAGCGCTCAAAACCCATTTATTCAAACTTGGTTAGTCTGTCATTTGCAATCCCTATTTAATGTACAGCGCTGGGTAATATGTTGGCGCTATTTTAATCCTGTTTATTAATAATAATAATAAAAATAACAATGGATTGGAACTTTAAATGTGATACATAGTCACCTATATTTTTATGCATTCTTTATTATTTTTGGAGGTATTTTACAATGCCAGAATGCTGGGTTGTTGTGTCAAAACTGTGCTTTGTTTTTTTGCAAAGTAAAATCTGAATGAACATTCAGCTAGCGTACTATTTATAAAACAGGGTATCTGACATGATTACTTCAAATATTCCCTTTAAGAATCAATTACTGCAATTGAAGCGCATGGACCTGGAGGATTCCCATGAAGGAATGTCTGATTCCCTGTTTTATAAATAGAGCTCCAGGAGTAGTGATTACACAGTTTGTTCAATATTTTTGCATCAATCAAATAGTTTAAAAGTGAATGTTTGTGTATTTTTAGATTCTAATAGGTTAAATAGTTATAAAATCTATTGTTGAATATGGTTAAATGATCCTTTTTGACTCTTTTACAGCCGTTCCAGTTTAAATGCCAAAATGGAAGAAACAATTAAACTAAACTGTGAGCCACCATATGTCACAACAGCAGTAATAAGTATCCCAACACCGCCAGTGAAAGCCCCAGAGGAAGATGGTAGATCAGAGTCCCCTGACTTCTCACAAAGGAACATTGTAAGAGTATCAGCACTATAAGACCTGCTCAAAAAGGATTTTTTTTTTAAGAAATAGATGAACACAAAAGCTGCAGTCAGCCCAGAAAGAAACTGAAACAGTCAAAGCTTTCCATGACTTTCAAACAGTAAATTATTTGCATACTAATAGGACAAGACAAACATATTTGAATATTCCAATGGGACCGTATAACAGATCTTCCAACTGAGTATCCGTGTGACTACATACATGAGCACAATGAAAGATTGCCCATTGAAATTTTCCTTTTTTTTCTTTGCAAAAATAAACACTTTTTTATATGAAAATTTACAACAAAAAAAGCCTAAAAGGAACTCTTTTGGAGTACTGAACACAGCATTATGGCAATGGAAACATTGTGATTATGTTTTCCCTAGAGGGGAACATTGAACGTTCCATAGAGTAATGGGTATGAAAGAACATGCAAAGCAAGTAAATTTGTACTTATTTAAATGACATCAGCAATGCATGCAGCTATTCTTCAGAACAGGGATTTTGGTAATTGAGGCTGTTTCGACCAAACGTTATTTTAGAAAAAAAAGCCTTTTCAGTGCTTTCACAACAACTGGATAAATAATGTTTACAAAACAAAACGTTTTGGGGGAAAAACAGTATTTATAAAATCTGTTGCATTATGTGTTGTAAAAATATATATATATTTTTTTTTTTCGATAATGATGATGTTGTTTTATTGTTGGTTTATCTTGTTTTGCAACAGCTGCAATACCTGTGTGTTTACTACATCAGAAGTCTGTATTTATTTTCTAATTCTTAACATTTGGGCGACAAAAAAAAGTATGTTTTGACACCGGGAAACAATATCTGTGCATACAGATTGATATTTCCTCTGTTACTTTGTGTTCATTGAAAACAAAAACATGAATTTGAGCAAAGGTAATAGCTATATTAGCTCAGTGGTATTTTTTCTACCTGAAAGATTTTTAAAAAACCCTCAGTGTGGAAACTGCATGATAACTGATTGTATTTAGTCTTGAATGCTTGCAATGTTAATGCTTATTCTTTTTGTTGTACGTGTCAATATTGATGTTTAACATTAAAGTAAAGAACATACTGTATATTTGGGATAAAGTCATTGTAAGAGAAGGCCCCCCATCCCAACATAAACCTTTATATGACAGATATTTACATTTATGAATGAGAGTATGTGTGTTTTTAAAACTTGGACATATTCAGTAAGATATTCAGAATTCATGTGTTTGTTTTTTTACTGACTTTTTAGGTGTTAGGAGCAGAGCAATCTGCACATCTCCATTGCTCTTTGAACTGGATATTGGATAAGCTTGCCTCCTGCATTACACTGTTGTACATAATACCAATTTTCTTTAGCCCTCAATGCAAAAAGCTAGACCTGTTGTTAAATTAGGAGTTCCATTATGTTTTGCAAGTTAGACTGTTGACATTTATTTTAACTAAATTCTGCAGAGTTTTAGGGATTCAGAAATTCTCTTTTTTCAATGCAAACACTTATGGCACCATATTTTCAGTTACTGCAAGTGCCCTACTCCACATAGTTGTATACTAAAGGGTGTGCAGTGAGATATTCACTATATTCTAAGATAGGTTAATATTAAAACAATACAGTATTCCTTCCTCAGCAACTAATCATCCAGCCAGTTACATAGTTAGGTTGTTAAAAGAAGTCCATCAAGTTCAACCACTAGGGATTAAACATATCCCAGATAAAAACCCTATGGACATAGTTGATCCAGAGAAAGGCAAAAAAACCCTGGTACAATATGCTCCAACAGGGGAAAAGCAGGTATATTCTGTGCTTCTAGAAAAGCATCCAGCTTTTTCTTAAAGCAATCTTTTGAACTTGTTAAAACTATTTAGTGATGCAGCCTATTCCACATTTTCACAGAGCTAACTGTGAAGAATCTCTTCCTTATCTGTAATGCCCCCTCATCTTTTGTAATGACCTTAAAGTGAAAAATTGGGAAGAGAGTTCTCTATATATTGACCATTTATATATTTATACAGGGTGATCATATCCCCCCTAAACATCTCTTCTCAAGGGAGAATAAAATCAGTTCAGCTAATCTCTATTCATTTATTATTTTATTTGCCCTACTCTGCACTCTCTCCAATTCCACAATGTCCTTTTTGTGAACTGGTGCCCAAAACTGCACTGCATATTCCAGTTGTGGTCTGACCAATGCTTTGTACAGGGGCTGGATTATGTCTCCATCTCTGCAATCTAGTCCTCTTTTAATACAAGAAAGTACTTTGCTAGCTTTTGATATTGCAGCTTGGCATTGCATGCTGTTAAGTCTATGATCTACCAGAACCCCCAGATCCTTTTCTATTTGTGACTCCCTAAAATGTATTCCCCCCAGACAGTATGAAGCATGCATGTTGTTAGCCCCCAGATGCATAACTTTATATTTACCAATATTACATTTCATTTGCCGTTTGGCTGTCGAGTCAAACAGTACATCCAGGTCTGCTTGTAGATTATAGACATCCTGTATGGACCTAATTGTAGATTATAGACATCCTGTATGGACACTGAACCCTGGGGTACACCACTAATAACTTTATACTATTCAGAGTATGAATCATTAATTACAACTCTGGATTCAATCTTTAAGTCAGTTCTCTATTCATTTACAGATTGACTTTTCTAAACCCATAGACTCTAATTTGCATATTAACAGTCTGTGGGGTACAGTGTCAAATGCTTTTGCAATGTCCAAGTACACTATATCAACTGCTATCAATTTTGAGCCTCGTTTAAGGCAATGAAACTGCTATTAGCAATTTGGACTTGAGTTTCATCATCTTTCTTTTTGTACACACAGCTCAAAAAAAACAAGTGTTTAGTAAATCTGCCTTTTCTTTATCCCCAGTTACCAACCCCGAGATATCCTTAAGGGGCCTACATGCTCAGATCTGATCTTTGTGCTATTATTATATTTTAAAAAAAATGTGGGGGTTTGCCTTACTTTCTTTTGCAATCTCTTTCATGTTTTGCACATTTTATTTCCTTTTTACATCTTTTGTTATATTCGTTATCATTTTCAAATGATAAAGGTGATCCCTCTTTTTTATATATTTGGAATGCCCCTTTCTTATTCTTTATGGCTTTTTTAATATTAGCCGTGAGTCACATAAGTTTTAATTTTAGCTTCTTAAAACATTCCCATTTCTGTTCTGTGTTTTTTGAGGACAATATTCCCTCCCAGTCCAAGTCACAGAGAGCCCCCCTTAATAATAGAAAAGTTTTACATTAAATAAAATTATATTATGGTCATTGCTACCCAGATTTTATTTTTTTATGTACATTTGTTATAAGCTCTGCAATGTTGGAAAAAACTAGGTCAAGCAGAGTATCATTTCTAGTTGGGGCTTCTATAAACTGTACCGTAAAATTATCTTGTAATAAATTCATAAATGTCCACCCTTTTTATATTTTCCTGTAGTGCTATTACCCCAAGTTGTGTCAGGGTAGTAAAATCACCCATCACTAGCACTGTTCCGGTCTGTGCAGCCCTTTCTATCTATGCAAGTAATTGAGGGGCCTTTAGTAGACTCCAATAATTAACTGTGTTAGTGTGCATCCCCATATGCAACTCTACCCATAATGTCTCAAAATCATCACATGTTCCATCAACAATTTTACATTCACTTTCAGATCATCTCTCACATACAGACAGACACGACCAACTTTTCATTTTAAGGAAATAAATATGAGAAAGACTAATGATGGCTATTGTGGAAATCTAATATACAGTTTACTATAGATGCATTGCAGGGATCAAATTAGGATCCTTTACTAGACAGAGTGCTCTTATCAATAACTAGTGTTACTTAAATAGTCAAAATATTAATCTCACACATGAACAACAAAATGAATGTTTAGAAGTGTCTTCTTTTGACAAGGTATGTTTACATTGGAGCTGAGACCGAGAAGTGTGTCGAACCCCGGCACCAGCCGACAGTAAACCATTTGGTTGAAGTGATCCAGGCCAAAAAACTATTCTATCAGTCCTCCTGATTATAGAATCCCCATTTAATCCCCACTCAATCTTTTACTGGAAAAAATATCTCTTTGATGTTCATATGGATAACTTTGCTTTATGTATTGTTGTTGGTTACAGCACTACTTGGCTGAATAAACCTGCTTGTATAAGGGAT
The DNA here is from genome assembly GCF_032062135.1 of Pyxicephalus adspersus. Taxonomy (NCBI): domain Eukaryota; kingdom Metazoa; phylum Chordata; class Amphibia; order Anura; family Pyxicephalidae; genus Pyxicephalus; species Pyxicephalus adspersus. The sequence goes on from NC_092859.1 coordinate 96,128,935, forward strand.
GTTTAAAAATAATTGAAGTGTAAAATATATATTTTATGTAAGCTGGGCAATGTGGACCTTTTCTCAATAATAACCTTGTGATTGATTGGGGGAACAGCCTATGATCTGAACAGAACTGTTATGAAAAACATCAGGAGCAAGAAAAAAAAATGAAAGGTTATATTGCCTAGTCTGCTTGGATATATTAAAGTAGATAACAGATATAAAAATATAAATATGTATGCACTCAATAATTGCTTAAACCTTGGATAAAATGATTAGCACATTTTATCTTGTTACTCTAAAATACAGTAACTTGCTAACCATTCATTCATTGTTGGCAATGACTGCACATTTATTTAATATTACACTGGGGAACACATTTTTTGTTGAGTTTCTTACACTTATTTTTTTACTAATTTTTGGGTGGTGAATCCAGAAATGACCCCAGTTTTTTGCTATTGCATCCAGTTTTTGCGATACAGGGTACCCTCCGTTTTTGTAAAAAAACATACAAATTTTACAGACAATGAAAAAATAATGAAATAATAACTTGAATGTACTGTTTATTTAAGTTTCTTTTGTTCATGCAAAGGATTTATTGTTACTCTATGACATTTTTTTTACAGTAAAGCATTTGAAAATTGATCGGGTAAGCGGTTAAGGTAAAAATTTACGCTTATAGATTTTCCTGGAGTGTTCAGTGTTAGAACAATCCCGCCAGATGCTCCAACTATAGTCAGCCATCATATGTACATCCCATCTACCCTGATACCATCCTTTCATGACCTTCAAATCTTGGTGGAATCATTCACCTTGCTCATCACTGACTGCACCAAGGTTTTCCAGGAGGTTAGAAAGATGGCTAAGCAGAAAATGCACCTTGATGCTCATATTGCAACCAAGCATTTTGTAGCTCTCCAAGAGTTTCTGGACAATTTCTGTATAAGTATTTGCTCGTGTGTTTCTAAGAAAGCCCTAATGAAATGTTCATCTTTGATGAGCTGCTGAATCTGTGGACCATAAAACCCACCGGCCTTTATTTTTTCAAATGACAGGCTAGGAAATGCCAAAATGAGGTACTTGAAGGTCCCCTTCAGTTGGCAAAGCTTTAACGAACTGCTTCATCAGACCCAGTTTCATGTGCAGAGGCAGGAATATAATATTCTTTCTATCAACAAGTGGCTCATGTAGAATGTTTGGATCACCTGGTTTTAGGGCAGATCTTGGAGGCTAATTCCTTTCCATCCAATGCCTCTCACATGCTCTGCTGTCCCACATGCACAGATAACAGGCATACTTGGTGTATCTCCGTTGCTGACCAAGAAGGAAGAATACCATTTAAGGTCAACACAGATGACCCAATTTAGTTGGTGATATTGCAACAACTCAATGACTCTCTTTACGTCTGCATATTCTTCAGTTATAGAGTTAAAGGTTGGAATTCCCAATTGCCATGGTATGGCAATACACAAAGCCACTGTCAGTTCTAAAGTACTGCCGAAATTAAATTTCTCTAGTTCGAAAGTACGATACCTTTGTTCCTTTTTCAAGTACGTTTTTCTCACGCAGTCTTGATGCTAGGAGTTCTTAAGCCTTCTTCGATAGTCCCAATAATCACGTGCCAAATCATTCAACTCATGCTGATCAAATCCCTTACGAACGGAGTCCTCTTCAATTTCAAACTTTTCATCCTTATTGTCACCTAGTTCATCACCATAAACATGTTCTTCAAGAGAGGGTACTGTAAAGAAAACCGGCACTGGGATTTCATCTGAATGAGCCACTGGGCGTGTAGCTGATGGTAGACTAGGATACTCTGTGTTACATTTATTTTTCTTGTTATATCCTGAAGTTTTCACTATACAAAAGTAACAGTCACTGAAATGTTTTCTGGCTCTTGCCAAACCATAGGTATACCAAATGGCATCTTATCACGTGTTCCCTTTGTCCAAATCTGTAAACCCTCTACATACTGTTTGCACACCTTATGAGGGGCCCAAGACTTATCTTGGTCACCAAGTTTAACTTTGAAATATGCCAAATAGGATTGATCTACAAATTGCTGATGTTCACCCTTTGACTGGGAATGGTGAAACTGCCACAGATATAACAAAATGAATCAGGGTTGTTTAGGCACCTACAATGAGAAACAGCAGAGCCAGCCATGATCTGAAAGAAAGTAAATGCGTGTGTAAGTAGAAAAATCAATTTTGCTTATACACCAAGTAGAGCAGTGCACAACCTTTGACCACACTGTCTTGCATGTAAATGAATAACCTATACAAATCCACACTACAGTAATCGCATTATTATAGGCGATAGAGAAAAAACCTGACGTGATAGAAGAAAACTAACTGCACTTTCAGAATCAGCATACCTATTTTAGTTTAAATAAGCTTAAAAATTAAAGTCAACAAAAAATTTGTTCAAAATTGTTCCACGGTGTTATCAATCAAAATGTAGACTAGATTAATTTCCAGAGTTGTGATCTTTATTACTTAAGTATTAGTTTATGGGGAAAAGAAACCACAAACAAGAGCAAAGCAACAGTGAAAAAAAAAGAATGAAATCAAGTTTTCTGCTTGGTTGGAATGCCAATAATTAGAATTTTACTAGTTTTACTAGTGCCCATGTGGCACCTAATCTAGTCAAAGAATGCTTTAAAGTTCTAGCAACTAGTTTATGTAACTAAAAGCATAATCATTTGCACCTGCTTTACATACAACTTGTGAAACAGAAAATAATTAATCCATAGGTTAATAATTATTGCTAATATTGCATTTTGTTATAAATTGACTACATCCTGGTAGTCTTTACATCTGTAATGTATTCTAGCTCTGCATTATGTCAAAGCTTTAATGCAATAAGAAGAAAGATGCTGCGTTCTCAACCTTAAATAAAAATGTAGATTTTTTAAGCCACAAAATGTATTTGTAGAGATCAGTACACCATTATGGTAAATCCGTGGTGTTGAGAGGTCCTTTCCTAATCTGTGGTTCACAAACTCGACTTAATGCAAACCTATGATCATATTGTGGCTAACTCCTAAATAATATAAAAAAAAGCATCCCCTTCAATCTTTACCTCAAAAAAGTGTTCACAACGTTTTTGTGATCAATTGCCTAATAAAGTGTATTTTACTGCTCTACCTAGTATCTGTTCATGAGGAATTGTGTCACATTACCAAAAATGGCAGAATGTTTTTTTCTTCTTTTACTAAAACTTTATATGTATAGCATTGGTAGTAAGGGCTGAGTTTGATGACACAGGCAAAAACATTATTTATAAAGTCCTTTAAAATAGTTCCCATGTTGAAAGGTGTTAGAGCTACAATGTCATTAAATTACTGAAAGGGATCATACTGGACAACATAAAATGATATTTAGATATAAAAAGTAGTTTATGGTCGTTTAATAGGAGACTGGTGTTGTAACAGCAAAACTTTGCATATCAGATATCTAATGACTATTGCCTATAAAACCCCCTGCTGCAAAAAGTTATTTTGTACCTTTTTAAATAGAGGAAAAGCCATATATACATACTTACACACCATGGAAAAAGAATATTGAAATGAGTTTTGCGTCACTGCTTTGCACTTCAAAAACAGTCAACTCAAAACTGTACCTGTAACCGTAACTGTACTGGAAGCCTTAGGTTTTAAAGCAGAGATGCTCCTCTGTAAAATCAAATGTTGATTATTTTTAATAGTGAACTACAAATAAAATATTCAGGCATTCTAATCCTTATCAGCTGGAAAGCGCATTTAGGCAGCGCTCTTCAGAATCATAAATTCTAAAAGTCTAGCGGCCTATGTGCAATTATTGTATATTGCTGTAGCACCTACATTATTGTTTTGGAATGGTGCACGTAACAAAACAAAACTTAGCTATATATAAATGCAACTTTGTGGGATAGATACATCAGTTGAAAAAAAAAACATACCAATACCTTGTAGAAAATGTTTTTAGTTTAGTTAGGCAGAACAAACTGTCATAACAATGTACAGTTGAATACCCTTGGGACCCTTATCGATTTACAGTAAAAAGCTGGCTTCTGTAAAGTAAGTAAACATTATTTACTTGGAATCCTGTAGAGTGAGTCTGACAAGGCAAAGAATATTGCTAGAATATGTATTAGAATTGAATCTGTAAACATGTAGAATTATAATAATTTAGACCTAAGATTATTGTCAGATTAACATTCCTATTGATGGTGGTAATGTGCCAGCAACAGGAAAACTAAAAAGAGCACTCTTCACTTATGATGAAAGAGTGCAATGCTTTGGAAGGATGTGTTTTTTTCTACTGATTCTGTTACTAGTGAATTTTTGGCAGTGACAAAATTACTACTAGTACTAACAGAGTCATGCACTAATAGTACTAAATACTAATACAGTCATGCCCCTTTGGGCTTGATTTATTAAAGCCCAGAAAGGCTGGAGAGGATACACTTTCATCAGTGAAGCTGTGTGATACGAAAAAACCTGGAATGGATCTGGTCCATGATTGAAAACATTTGTTATTAAATAACAAAATATTTTTAAAAGTTCATTCCAGGTTTGCTAGATCACCCACGTTCAATGGACTTTTATGTTTGGATTCTTGCTTTTCTTCATGGCTGGTCAGTTTAATTTGTTTTGTCATACATTCATCTATATAAAAAAAAATGATCAAACATTGACAGGTAAACAAAGGTTGAATAACTAAAAAAATCATTTCTTCTTTTAGTTTTTAACACTTGAGAAAACTAAAAATAAACTAACCTTATTTAATAAAGGTTTTTTATTCTTTTACATGTAGAATGTTAGTTATTGCTGAATGTTATGTTCACACAAAGTGTACTTGTGCTGTGCCCATGTAAGAAAAATAGCAGATCAGTATTTGCCACCTCAACCAGCAGGATATGGTTTATTGTTCTGTGGTTAAGAAAAGAAATATATCCAGAACTTGCCCAAGTCTAAAGTATGGGGAAACATGGTATGTTTGGTGATTTGTAGTTTAGAGCCCAGTTCTTTTATCAGTTACTTTATTAATTAGTACATAGTAGTACAATATCAAGAAATTATCATGAAAGGGAGTATTTAGTATGCATCACAACACAAGAAAACACTAACAAAATTTGGAGAGATAATACAATCTTATTTCTGATGGCAGAAAACATAAATATGCTTACCAATTATTATCTCCCTATGCTAGTGTGAATTATTCAGATTCTTTTTGTGGGATTTGTTTTTCCTTTATCATTAAAATTCAATCAACATTAACTACAAACAGAAAATTAGCATTAGACTTTTATTCAAGCATGTTTAAAACATACCTTTCAGGCACTTGTGTTAGTCACTGTTTTCCTTTGTAGCCCTCACCGATCGCTTTTGTAACCATTTTAAATCCTAGGCCCAGGGTATACATGGGGCCTCATCTCAAGATAAGATTTAGAAAAACATAGTTTAATGCTTAGCCTCAACTCCATAATTCAATCGATAAATGTAGTAGTACCTCTGGCATTTAAAGGTTGAACAGGGTGTTTGGTATAGTGCCTAGAGGTAGTGTTTCATGTTGGCTTAGATCCAAAGGGCTTAGTGAGTATCGATTTGAAGGCCATGGGCCCATTCATACTTTGTCATTCTTCAAAGCTGGCAACCAGGAGTGGAGATTTTATGCAGAAAGGACCTACAGAGCCTTTCATGCAATAAAAGCCTACCTGTCTCTAATGGCAGTAAAGCTGTAGTTACTCTAAAAAGTGGGATGAAAGAATCGTCTAATATACTTTAGCAACTTTTCTAGTGATATGTGCATTTATTATGTAAATAGGAAAAGCAAAAAAAAATGTGTTCACTGAAAATGCTTCATTCTATCCCTTTAAAACATCAATACACACACATTATAAACACATTTAGTTTTCTTTTAACACTAGAAGGATAAATTAATCCTTGCAACACCAAGGCTGGCAGTGATAGCATTTCCCCACAAAGTTGGGTTGGTGATAAGTTTTAGAAGAAGTGATTCTAATTCTGTGGTAGACAACAATTGGTTGAGACCAAAATGTATTAAACAAATGTAATTCTGTTCACTGTATCATTTATACCTCTGATTAAGGTTGATATTATGTGGATCTATTTACACATCTACCAAGTACAGGTGGCAAGCATATAATGAATAATTCAGCATTGAATAACACAACAAAAGCAGCAATAGCAATAGAGTGCAGTAAACCATAGCAGCTGATAAATTATGCCATTAAGATGGTTATTATAATCTGATAAATAAAAGTTGATTGATGTGTCAGGAATTATTTTTTGAAACTATGCGTTCAACCCCTATGGTCCTTAGGTGGCTAAATAAAGCTTATCCGTGACATATGTATCTAATAAAAACAATATTAGGGCTCTGTAAATATTGCTGTATATGGAATTGGCCCAGTAATTAGCTGGGCATGATTCTGGGTCTCCCGGAGGATGGCCAGGTTGTAACTGTTTGGTACAATAATACAAAAGGTCCCCAATACCTACAGTCCCTATGCTATTTTCTTTTTGTTACTTCTACTGCATACCCTGGTCTGCCATTCATCATATGAGGCTCTATGGAATTCTCTTTGCTTCTTCTTCTTATACAAATATTAAGTCACATGACTGGGCACTTAATATTTGTAATAATAGTGTTCCACTAGCTTCACAGTCCCAAATATCTTCTATCTTCTTAAGACAAAACTTGCTGTTATATACAGTACTGTGAATAGTGAAACATTACCGGTTTTTCATAGTAAATAGAAACTATAGAGGCTGTTCACATAACCACAGAGTAATGCAGGATTTCATGCCAAATTGTATGCTGGCTTGATGGCTAATTTAAGTTTTTACCTGTGTTATAATTAAGCAAAAAAAAAAAAAAGAGGCTTCTGTATGACTACATATACACCACTACTTATCACACAGAGCCTTTATACAATCCAACGTGTTTGGTGTTGTCTACCATTCCCAACCGATTAGTTAGCTCATTAGAGCTCGTCCAGAGTGGACTAGAGCAAGTTACCATAATTATCACATTTGCTGCTCTACAGATAGAGTCTCAGTTTTTTTAATGGATTTTATTGGAATCGGATCCAATTTATTGGAAATGGATTTATTAACATCAGGTATATAAAATATTTCATCTATTTTGGATTCTTCTCAGTCAGCCGGTGGTGTTTCAGGCTTCATTTCTCATTTGCTGTAAAGTCTTTTGCTTAAGCATCATTGCGGGGGTTCTTACTTTATCTAAACTTTCATTCAGACAAAAGAAAAATTAGGTAAAACTTAGACATCCTTTGCAGTGTTGTCTCTTAGTTAGCCTATAGCGCTCTAATAATGATTTTTCTTTAAAAAAGAAAAAAAAAAGATTGAATACATTGTTAAAACAATGGGGAAAAAACATCTATTGTAAAGTGTACAAACCACAAATTAAAAGTGACACAAAAGAATTATAGTTTTCCTTTTACATGAAGCCTGTTACATTTATGATGCCAGCATTGCACCTTTCTAAGAGGGCACCTTGGTGGGAGTAAATTACCACAAACATTTTTCATAAAATATCAACAACAGAACCTAAAAAAGAAGCTTTACATGGTGCAATGTAATAATGATGCCCCATGATTGCTAATAACACTCAGATATTCATCAGGTTATCTCATTAGTACATTTCTGATTTCTTCTTGTATGTTTTAGATGCTTTAAATGTTGTTTTGGTGGTGAATGACAGATGATTGTACACAATATGTTATTAAAATGTAAATTAAATGTAATTATTTCTGTGTTTCATCTAAAGCAACTGAGCTTATTGTTTTGTGATTTTTTTTCCTTTGAAATTCAATTTTGAAATGGAAAGCAAGCGTAATGCATACATTATGCTGAAAGAATAGACTATGAGGAATATTTAAATAAAACATGCAAGTTCAGAAGGGACAAAAAGCTTCTGCGCTAGATACATTATAAATCATTGCCATTACCATTTGTATCATTAAAAAAATTAACCACTGAATGTTTCAATTGTCAAAAAGAAATTTATGAAAGTTTTACTCTAAGAATAATTTTTCAATAAAATAAAAAACAATAGGACTGTGGTGTTGTGGTTGTTATGTGAACACAATCCCAAATTGCTGTGTTTGTGTATGAGAGATTACAATGTAACAAGATGATTTTGTAGAACAAAAAGTAGATTATGTTTGAATTACAAATGAAGAGAACTTTCAGCTCTGTTCATAGGGAGATTAGCAAATCAGGTTGTTTGGGCTTTTTTTGTGTTTTCTTTTTTTGACAAATGGTTTAATGTATTATTTATAGGTAGTTTAAACACACACAAAATACATAAATATTATAAAATGTGCTGCATAAATTCATGTGTGCATACGGATTTCTTTTGTATCATCTTTGCATATTCAACTACCCTTTTTTTTTAAATTCACATAAATACTATGCTAAAATATGCAGGGGTTTTGACAGATCCATAATGGAAGGGCTTTTAAACAAAAGGGTACAGATTTATCAATAAAGCTCTGCATATTCACATACAGTAGATGGAATGTTTGAAGCCTTCTTTGTCACCTCTTGACTTTCAGACTGTTTATTCATAAAACAGCATAATCTCACAATGTACCGTATTTTTTGCCGTATAAGACGCACTTTTGCTTCCCCAAAACTGGGGGGGAAAAGTTAGTGCGTCCTATACAACAAATGTGTTCTAAAGTAATTAAAATAATATACTCACCCGATCCCGCGTGTGTCTCTGGTTGCATGCAGCGTGTGTCTCTTCTCTCCTCTGCCAGCATCGTGTCTTCTCCTGTCTGTAAAGCAGAGCGAAAGAAGCCGGCACAGCGCCACCTGCTGTTCCCTGTCCTAACTGCCGTACAGTGGAAAAAAAGCACAGAGTGATCAGAAGGGGAATTTGAATGACACAGAGTGATCAGAAGGGCAATTTCAATGACACAGAGTGATCAGAAAGGGAATTTGAAAGGCACAGAGTGATCAGAAAGGGAATTTGAATGGCACATGAGTGATCAGAAGGGGAATACCGGTATGAATGGCACATGAGTGATCAGAAGGGGAATAATCTTTCAGAATCTATTTTTTCTAGATTTTCCTCCTTTAAAATTGGGTGCGTCTTATATTCCGGAGCGTCTTATACGGCGAAAAATACGGTATTATACAAACTGATTAGACACAAAGAAGGCAGAACTGAAAAAGTGTAGTCATCCTCCAACCTCAATATCTGCTATCTTCTGATGACAGTGGCAGGATTAGGTTAATCACAAGAATTGATTAGCAGAATTACAAATTAAAAAAAGGGTAAAACAGTCCATATATATATATATATATATATTATGAGAAACAATTCTAGAACAAAACTGAAATCACAACACAAGTGAAAATCGACCCATGTGTAGTTGACTAAAAATACAGAATGTAAGTAAAAGTCAATTACAAATAACAGCTGAGAAAATGTTGGTTTAATCCAATGCAACATAACATGTACAACTGAAGGCTAAAACTTCTGAAAAGTTACTAAGTCCATTCACAGCTAATTGAGCTGTCCATTGCAGCAAAAAATAGCTAGGGAAAGGTTGTTTGTCTATTACTTGGAAAAACGTAGGTGCTGCCATGCTTGGGCTCTGTCTGTGACCACTTGTTGCCTAGCAGCTGTCATTTTGTTGACAAAAATAAAATCTACCTGAAGTGAACTAAATATATTCTAAGGATTTGGGAAACATTTTGCAGACTTGTGTCTGCAGATTTTAAGAAATTGCTGTTTGTCCCCCCAATGTCTTTTCTCAAATAAATGTTTGAGTTGAAGGGTCAGCCTTCAGTATAAACACCTAAAAAAAAGTCAGTGTTTGGAAGAGGACAGGTCACAGAGAAACTTTCCTATTTCAGGGCCTAAAACTAAACTTAGCTCAATGCAGACAAAGCTTTGTCACAATCTCACACGGAAGAAATGTCCATTACTGTGATACTGCAATGCAATTGTTTGAATGAAAAAGTTTTAGAAAATTATAGCAGCAGATGATTAATATAGAAATGTATCTAATATAACTTTACATTGTAAAATTGTGTAGCAAATAAATGTGCAACAATTATTGTGATAAGGTGGGGAACCATCACGTACAACAGGACAGATAACCTGGCAAATACAACCAAAAAATCTTTTTATAGTACGGACCGATGTTTTGGGATGCATAGTAAGATGGGAGTGCTGCTTAAGGAAATAACATAGTCTAGCATTTGCTTTCCTTGCAGCTCTCACATGACAAGCCAAGTAGAAGCTAATTAAAGACTTCTCTCTGTCATCCATTGCGATAGCAGGTCTGAGCCATAACAAAATTGCTATATAATTACATGTGTCAATGACTATGGGTCCCCCTTGAATGGTGTCTGAATAGTGAATCATTTACACTTGAAGTTGTCAGCTGACCATACATTCCTAGGGCTAACCTGAGGAGCAAATGCCCCCTTGTTTCTATACCTAGTCCTCTCCTGATGTTGGGCTTAAAGTGGAATTAAAGGCACATAAACATGATTTTGTTTCCTGAGATGCATACTTAAGCTACATACACACATGCAATCATTGTCCTTGGAAAGGATCTTAAACGATTCTTTCCAGCGACTAACGACTGCACGATGCATGAACGAGTGCTTTACATACAGCACCGTGCTGCTCTATGGAGAGGGGAGGGGGGAGAAAGACGGAGCGGCACCCTGCTGAGCGCTCTCCCCCTTCACTTCCATTAAGATCGTTCGTCATCCATTGTCCGTAGATCTGTCAGGACAGTCATTGGACGATGGACGACACGCGCTGTACACAAGTCAGATTCTCATCCCATATCGGCCCTGAGCCGATTATCGGAAGGGAACCATTGGACGTGTGTACGTAGCCTTAGCTTCATGATGAAGTCACCTGAAATGGTTTTCAAAGTCTTGAAGGAGTTCTGGTGGGCTCTAAGCAATAGTTAGCTGCTTTTTCATTTGAGTTTAGGGCAGGCAATTGTGGAGGCCAGGTCATCTAACACAGCACTCCATTACTCCATGTCCAATCAGCTCTTACACAACCTGGAGATGCATTTAGAGTCAGTAGAGGTCCTGTTGAAAAACAAGTGATGATCCCACTAAGGGCAAGCCAGATAGGATGTCATGTCACTGCAGAATGCTGTAGTAGCCATGCTGGACAAGTGTGCTTTGAATTTTGAATAAACCACCAAGTGTCAGCAGCAAGGCACTCATACACAGTTCATCACCTCCTTCTCCATGCTTCACGGTGTGACCTACATATGTAGAAACCTTCTGCTCATCTTTTCTACATCTTACAAAGACATGGCGGGTGGAACCAAAGATCTCAAACTTAAACAGATTTTACTAGTCTGTTTCTTGAGTTTCTTAATCCAATTTTTTATTATTGTTCTTCCTTATAGTGGCTTTTTGCAGCTATTCTACCATGAAGGCCTTTTTAAGGCAGTTTCCTCTGAACAGTTGATGTGGAGATACTGCTCTGCTACTTGAACTCCAATTATCTTATCCCCTGCAGCAGAGGTGACTCTTGGTCTTTCTCTCCTGGGGTGGTCTTCCTGGAAACTAGTTTCATCAAACCATTTAAGGATACATTCAAAGTGTGTGTAATTTCCTGAACTGCCTAACTTTTATGCCTTAAAATAACAATGAATTGACTTTTCTCCTTACTTAGCTTCCTGCAATAATATGGAATAGAACTGTAATCCAATAGGGCTATTTACTGTATAAGCCTGTATACTAACCCTACATCTGCACAGTTCATCAACTCAAATCATAATTACATATGTGTTCTTTCATAATTTCAATATCTTCAATAATATATATAAGGTTTGGGCACATAAAGTTTGACCTATAGACATTTAGGTAGCTAGCTTTTTCAGAAGATCAGCAGTGGCACTATATATTTCTCTCACTTCAAATGTGATTCCACCTATCAGTAAAGGAGTTTCTTATTTTTAAATAATAATTTATGGTCAAAGAGTACAGCAAATCATTTTCTAACTATTATATACATATAACAACCAACATGAATGTCAGTAACAATTTCTTCACAAGTCCAGAACAAGAACAATTTCTCAAACAAGTATTTATTAAATACACAAAAATGTTCATTTCATAAAATCCAATCAATCAAATAAAATTGTACAATATCCATAGGTTTCTAAATATACAAAAATGTATACATACATTAATTTAATGCAACAAACAATTCAGATATCAGATTCAGAAAAGTGATGCAGAATAAAACATTTGCAGCTTAAACACAATTTGCAGGTTGTAGTGAAACTGTGTATGTATGAACAATAGGAATATAATAATAAGTGCAACTCATGGCAGCCAATAAGATTTTACTTAACCTAACTTAGAACAGAGCAAAAAATGGTAATTCCTGGGGGAACACATTTGCAGGTCCTAACCCTAATAACTTTGTTTGTTTCCACCTTCCAAGGGCAGAAATAAGCAGTTTACATATTTGTTACAGGATTAACTACACGGTTATCTATCACTAAAAATGCAAACATGCGCAGTTGAGCAGGAAATGCAGATATACATGACTACTACTTGCAGAACACAGCATGTCATGTTTTTACCTGGTAATGGAAACTAGAGTTGGTGACATAACCCCTACTTAATCAAGACAGCACGTGGGTTGAGAGATTGGGCACTGGACTTCAGAACTCTAAAAGGCCATTAGGTCAGCATTGGCCGAGGTAGAGGATGGAGAGGTAATGGTGGGCCGGGGAAGGGGTGGGATTGTTCATGCAGACCTTGGGCATAGTGGCAGTAATCTGTAATCTAGCCCTCATACAATTCTTTTCACATGCATGTCCTTTTTCTTTTCATCATGGATGGACCTCTAGTAATTAATTTTCATGGGCCTCTTACAGAAAACTGAAAAATGGGTATCTTGGCACACACTAAGAACTGACACAACCACAGTCTCTTGTATCTAAACCTGTGAATGCATGTAGAACTGATGTCTTGATTAAATATTTCATTAAATATTAATATTCATCCAGCACTTTCAAGATGTTTGATATTAATATCGCTGCAAAGTGTAAAATGTATTTTACTATAGGCAGGGAAATGCACCTCACACAAGCTTATAAATATTTATCTTTTACTATGTAATACATTATTAATTCATACTATATCATACTGAAACTAGTAGTGTGTTCACTCTAATCTGAATTGTAGTGTACAGTCTATCTAAATATAGCCCAAATAAAATACCAAGGCCCAAATAAAATATTAAATACCCTTGGAACATATAGAAAGAACATTTTATTAGATCTCCTGAATCTAGTGGGTTACAAAGGTATATATGATAATCAAAAATGTTCGTGAAAAATTGGAGACATTGAAGAGCATGAACTTATAATTGTTTGTTGGATTTTTGTTCCTTTGTAGCATGCAACATTTTGTTTGTAGCATTTTAATGCTGAAAAAACTTTTTTCTCAGAAAGGTTTTATCACCTTAAACAGCTCTTTTTTTATGCTTTCATAAAATAAAACCAGTAATTATTACTGGCCATTATTTTATGCAGCAAACTCCAACTTTAATTTTTTTACAACTTTTTTTGTTTGCAATTATAGAACTATCTTGTACAACATCTCTAAAGTCACATTTATTTCCACATTTTAGATTTATCTTAAAATATGCCACTGACAGTACTGCATTGCGTTTTTACTACTCTTAATTCAGGCTTCTGTTATAGTTATGTCTACTGAGGTGCCTGATTGGGTGTCTACTAGAAAAGAGAGGTATAAGAAGGTGACAGGCCATGTAGGTTCCTTTTTCCAGTAAAAATCAGGTGACACAGATTGTAAAAAAGCTTTTTGCAAACAAAATAGGTCTGATTTATTAGCGCTCTTCAAAACTGAAGAAGATAGACCATAACGGGTAAACATGGGTGATCCCGCAAACCTGAAATGCATTTCTACATTGCTATTAGTTAACAAATGTTTCTGATCCTGGATCAGATCAATTCCAGGTTTGCAGGTTCTCCTATGATAGTCTATATTCTCCAGTTTGTGAGAGCTTAATTAAATCAGACCCAATGTGTGAACCAACAATTCTTGGTCCCCTACTGATGGGTACACATTGTGTCGGAAGGAGGGGGGGGGGGGGATTAGGCAAAAAAATGTGCAGCTAAGAAGGGGAAAGTCGCTGCATGGTTCACTTTAAAGCATCTGACATTTAATTTTACTTTAAAAAGTAAATAACAAAAGTAGTTTTTGCTGCAATATTCAGCTTTAATGCACAGACTTGCTCCACAACAGTTTTGGTTACTAACATTACTCAACATTCTTATCACCCCAATACTTGTCAGTATAAGTGACTTGCTATTTTTGTCTGCTTTTTCCTCTCACACTCCAGCTTTCCTGTTCAGGGACTGCAGGAGGTGGTTATCAGGTAATATTCAGGTACTTACATTGTGTGTATTGAAAACTGAATTGATTGCAAGGCTGCACTCATTTTTATATCTGCCTAGATTTCATCTTTAAAGTATAGTAATGAGCAATGTAACTATGCCCCATACTTCACAGATTCAGGATTTGCAATACTTTGCACAGCAACTAAAACAGTGCTCATTAACTACTAGAACGCACATAGTGATTTCAGCTAGTTAATGAAAATAGCAGAAATGTTTCAGATTACCAATAAGAAGAAGAAAATAGATAACGATTTGGGCTGGATTCACACAAGTTGCAGTGCATGTGTGTTGTTGCACTGCTTTGAATGGAACGTTTACTGCAGAGCACTGCAGTGGTAACTCAGGATAATTGGTATGCATTTTGGTGTGCTGCGTTGCTATAAATGGTATACCTAGTACAGTAGGCTTTTTTTGTGCCCAATGGAGGGGGGGAGAGTGTTACAGCTGGCAGTATAGGCAAGGCAATGTGTACAGAGGGTATGGGGTGTGCAGACGCTATGAGGACAGGCAATATGTGCATGAGAGGCGTAGAGAGTGAACAACATGGGACAGTATGTGCAGGAAGGAAGTACAGAGAAATGAGGGCAGGTAGGATATGCAGGACAGGTATGCAGAGTATAAGGGCAGCAGTACGTGCAGGAGAGGTGTGCAACAAATATTAGGGCAGAAAAGGGGCGGAGAGAGTATAAGGGCAGGCAGTATGTTAGGAATATTTGTGCAGAGTGTATGAAGGAACGCAGTATGTGCAGAAGAAATCAAGAGCAGGAATAATATGGGGTGCTAGAGGGGAGGAATGGGTAGGGTATGACAGTAGGGTAGTGTGTAAAGGAGATGAATGGGTAGTGGGTAGGGTATGACAGTAAGGTAGTGTGTAAAGGAGATGAATGGGTAGGGTATGACAGTAGGGTAGTGTGTGTAGGAGATAAATGGGTAGGGTACAACAGTAGGCAGTATGTGCAGGAGAGGTGTAGGGAAGGAAAGTTTCCAGCATGCGCAGGACAGGAATGGGTAAGGAATGATAGCAGTCGGTATGTGCAGAGGCGTAGTGTGAAGGGCATGACAGTGGGCAGTACAAAGGAAATATAAAGAAATAAAACTTTTATAATGTGTTAGTAGTAAAGGCTGTGGTGCAATAAAATGCATGAAAAGTAACTTTATAGGTATACTTTCCAAACAAGTTAAATATAAAATTCCAAACATGATTTGCCTTAAAACACATTTAGCAATTATTTCTCTGATGTGGCTCGTAAAGTTTAGAAATAAATAAATCATCTAAATGCCTCTCAGTTACACATTTATCAATAAATATATTCATGTTTAAAATATTACCGAAAGGCTAACAATTTAGGTCATCTGGCCTTTATCATAATTAGAGACAGATAACCAAATACTGAATTGCTTATAGTTACATTCGTTATACTGATGTGAGACTTGAGGGGACATATATGCTAAGTATACTGCTGTGAAATGCTGAAAATGTTCTATCAAAATTAGGTTAAACTCATATAAGATGTATGATTCATTATAATGTGTCTGGAGTGGGGCTGACCTAAAAATATGTTCTCGTTTGTTAGAAAATTGGGCCAAAAGGGATCTGAATCTGGTCAGGCTGTGAGGTTATGTTGAACACGTATTCAGCTTTCTCTTAAGGAATCTTCAGCATTTAAAGAGAGCTCCGGGCAAATGTCAAATCATTGATTTAATTCCCACATACTGTGTATCCACTAAACAAAAATGCTTAGTCTACATTTTGGACTGTACCAGAGTAATGGGCCTGTTAAACCACACTTTGCTCATCCTTTGAGATGAGCATATATTGGCACGTGACAATGCCATAGTTTATGCACCTGAAAATATTTGGGAGATGTTTGGACAACATATTGAGTTCAGGATATTTTTTTTTTAAAGTCAAGTTAAGGATACATAGTCATAATTGCCCTATAATAATAATAATTATTATTATGTACAAATATTACAGTGACTGATGCACCTATCTGAAGTTGAACTCTAGCCTTCAACAAAAGAAGCTTTAGATGCAGCAGAGGTCTTGGGCCCCCGTCATTCCTTGTTGGTTGAACTGCAAACATCATAAAGCCCCTTGTCACTGGTTTGTGCTGTCTCCTAATCTATTTGCTTTTTCTTTCAGTCATCTAATCTCATCAGTGTCATCAGTGAGCAGTACTTAGAGCAGGCTGCATGCAGGAACGCTCACTCCTGCAGCCTTAAACTTATATTCCAATTGATAAACATCTGCATTAATTTGTTGCACAGTTATGTGCACCAGAATATGTAGTGCTGTCCTTTAAGATTTTAGTCATGGATTTAAGACTAAGCAGTGATAGTTTAGCTTTGGTGAAAGTAAATAATAAATATATATTTTTTAATGTCAACAAGTTTTCCAATCTGCACATGCAGTGTTCTGTCTTACTGACTGCTAACCTCTGCATGATAAGGGCTACTATGCGCAGGGGAAACAGCTATTAATCTATTTTTTAATTCTGACAAAGGTTTACTTTACAATGGAAGACCGCTAATTAAAAAAAAATGCAACTGTGGGAGTGGTAACAGGACAGAACAGCTACAGAAGAGATGACATTGGACAAAAGATCTCCCTTGTCACTACCCACAAGCCTCCTCCTCCTCATTACAGGTCCCTACTCTGCCCCAGGACCTTCCATAGACATTGGCTGGGGGATTAAAACATGACAGGGAGGTTAAAGATTGGTTTTAAATTAAAGAAATATTTTTTATTCCCTTTTAAAAGAAAACAGACAAAATGCTGAATGGACAATACAAATATGTAAGAGATGGAATATTCTATTATTGATAGTTATACCATCTATTGCAAAATGACACATCGATTGTGTACATCTCAGATCACTTCTCTACATTTAGTCAATCCTGATATTGCAATAGAAGGTAAATAAATAATACATTTAAAATATAGCATCAAAGTGGCATTTTGACCAGTGTGTATGCTGATATAGGACAATTCATTCTAAAATCAGTAGATCAGTTAAATCTTGCTGTACCAAACCATTGTTATCAGGGTTCAATAAGTTACCTGTCTCTTCAGGTAAGATGCATAAATAGAATTCATCTGCATAAGAAAACCACTTGCACCAACAAGGCAAATGTTCATAGGTCAACCAGTTACAGTTCATCCATCTCAAGGTAAGTATTAAATCCATTGGCAGTAGTTCTTTGATCTGAAGTCCTTGACAGATGTGGTTGTAAACTGTCCACTGAATGACATTGGTATTGAGTACTTTCAAGATTTAGAGGTATAATTTGTTCTGTTCTGGGATCTTTGCGATCATAATACAGAGCCCACAACAAGGTAATAGTTAGAATCATCGCTAATATCTGAGTAACACCAATAGAGATTCCCAGAAACCTTAGCACTTGCAGCTGTTTTGTTCCTCTCAGGAAGCTGTACATTTTCCTGCTGCAGCCCTTAAATAAAGCAGATACACACTTTAATTTTACAATTAAATGAGAGCCTTCCAACCAGTGTACATATGTAATTATTCAAGCGTCAACATAGCTACCAACAAATGATAACAGGGAGGTTACATTGCAATGTATGCAGGGGAGTATCATGTATCTTGGGTTCTATGCAGCAGTGGTCACCAACCTTTTCAAACCCACAGACTAGGAACTTCCCCCATACACATTTGTATTTGTATGTGTGTTGTATGTCATTCATATAGAGTGGGACAGGATAAGAATAAAGTATGTACTGCTATCCAGTGCTTTGTTAGAGAGATTCACCCCTTCTGTCTTGCTGATGGTGGTTTTATCAAACAGGGAGAGAAGAAAAATCTGAAACAGATCTCTACTCAAAAAAAAAAAACTTTTATTTCTGTTTGTGTTACTGCTGAGGTTTTCTCACTTCCTATCTGTTAAAACATTGAGAGAGCTTATCTGGAATTACTCCCTAACAACGTTTTCTGACTGTAAATTTTGTAAAATGTTAATTCAAATTCAGTCAACTTAGTCACTTTAGTCAGTCTATCTAAAGGAGCTGCTTTATGTATAGAATCAGAAAGGGTACGAATCTGTAACATTTTTTTTTTGAGAAGAGAAGAACCCCACTGGAAAAAGTCACCATTATTCTTATGTTATAACATGTTTTTATGTGTATTAGTTTTTTGTTTTGTTTTTTTGCTATTCTATATTCCTATTCTATATTCTTACAGCGACAGGGTATATTAGGAAATGTTCCTAATTAGGAAAAGAGACAGGAGTGCCTAGGGGCCCTATTATTAAGGGATGAACAGGCTGTTTGCTATACAAATTTAGTTATTTATACATATATACATATATGGCATTTACAAAGTAAGCAATCAGTGGGATCACCACACTAAAAAATAAGCACTGAAAAGACTGATTGCCAGTTAGTATTCCCCACTTTAAGAGCGGGCTACATTATTAGAATACAATTATCAAGTATTGATAGGGCATGGAAAAATGGCAACAATTTAAGTACATTGAGTTTCTGGTTGCCAATTTTGGGTAACTGGCAATCAACTGATCACCGCTGTGGAAAAAAAAACTGATTTCCCTTTCATAAATGTGATGTTATGAAAGTGGTAACCCAAACTGAGAAAAAAAAGGTCAACATTTATCACTGTTTGAAAACCTACCCATATTTTGAAATTGAGGAAAGATTAGAACCATGCTAGGTTTGTATGTCCAATAACATCCTTTATCTTTATTTCTTGTTCTAGTTTTACAGAAACAAAAGCCATATGGAATGTCTCCTAATGGTCTCACACATGACAATTAAACATGGCACAAGTTCTATCCCTATCCTATTCCA
This sequence comes from Pyxicephalus adspersus, assembly GCF_032062135.1. Classification (NCBI taxonomy): domain Eukaryota; kingdom Metazoa; phylum Chordata; class Amphibia; order Anura; family Pyxicephalidae; genus Pyxicephalus; species Pyxicephalus adspersus. The sequence goes on from NC_092859.1 coordinate 96,148,211, forward strand.
AGACTAATAAGACACGTTGGCTAGAAATAGGTTTTATGCATTTCAACAAAAGATAGAAATTCTAATATATGTTCTGCTCTACATTTTCTTACATTCTGTATGTCAATCAAACTGTGCAGAATTTGCAGTGTGACATTAGCACATTAATGTGACTGGTAATGTCAACAAAATCTTGCACCCAGAAGACAACAAAATGTGGAGCTGACATGTTCTCCTAAGGGATTCCTAAAATATGTGACCCTATTGCTTATGTGTCAATTACGTACACAATACTTTCACAGGTTCAGTGAAAATCTATGTTCCCCTAAGGGATTCCTAAAATAGGTGACCCCATTGCCTATGTATCAAGTATTTCAAAAGTAATGTGGAAAAACTCAAATATTATAACCAAAAAAGAAAAGCTGTAGACCATGCTGTGTAAACATAGCATTTCTATCCATGAAAGTGACTTAAAAGGATCTAATATAGCAAAAATATATAAGGAACCTAATTTATGGAGACAAACATTCAGCAGTAAAATATCCCTGTGCATGAACACTAAGCAGTAAAATGCCATAAGGGATATGACTGAAGCTATTCGAATATTAAAGTGATTCAGTACAGGCTGAAGATTCTTGTTTGTGAACTAATAGTAAGACCTAAGCTTCCACTATCTTGCCAGGAATAGATTTTCTATATTAGTTCCATTATTCTATTATCCCATAATGTCACTGCTGCAAGGAATCTAGATACCTTATTGTATTATAATTTAAAAGTGTCACCTGTTTGTTTGCAGACTGGAAAATTGTATATATACACACACAAATGTTTTTAATCCGCAGCCCCTCAAAGTATTAAATTTCGACCATAATATTATGCTCTGGATTTTGGTTGTCTTATCTATAATTAGATCTTAACATTCACAGAAGAGTATACTATACCATCATTTCTTGCATTCTCAAGTGTTACTGCTATTGTTAATAAAGCTGGAGGAACAAACTGCAAGATATCTGAAACCCTGGTAATGCAACTGAAAAGATAATTAGCTAAAGGCTTCGGTGCAAAAGTGCAGCTACAGCCTGTCTGAAAACTAGAAGCCACAAAAAGAACTGATGGGACACTGAACTACTATCCATATACATTAGCTAACATTAGGAATTCTAACACAATATATAATGTGTATGTTTTTGACACAAAGGAGAATTACGCATTTTATATACTCGTATACCCTCCAAGAAAAGTTATTTTGTCAAGCCCACCAAAGCCGAGGACCTAACATTTGCAACCAAGGAAACTGAGATTAAAACTGCCAAAGGTTTTGTAATTGTTTCTCGTCAGTCCTTGTATTTATAGCTTTCTCTCAACATCCGAGCCCCCCAAATGTTTAGGGACGGCATGGGGTCTGGTTTGCTACAGGAAGGGTGTGAGGGCTAAATAGAAAGCAACAGGAATCAGAAAAGTTGGGAAATTGTTGGTGGAACACATTCTTCATTATTATTTTTGTCTAAGTTCAAAATAATATTACATACAATCTCTATCTATTCATTTCATTACATAAATAGCGAATCTAATTAAAAGGAATTTATTGATCATTGAACACTTTATTTTTTACTTTTAGTGTGTTTATGAAATTGGGGAAAATAATTGATGCAATAAATGAAAATCTTTAGGAGTCTTTACTCCTGGACATTGGCTAAAATTAGGAATTCATGCAGCTAGGTACAATCTACACTACAGGTTGTTCTGTATCCAAAAATTGTCAGGTTTGGTAGTAAGCCAAACATTCATTCACATTCATCCATTAAAGGGTAGCGTGTTTTGTGAAACTTTGTTTGCAATGTGATTTTAGCCTTCTGAACATTTAGCTCCAGCAATCTTGCTAGGATATAGCAATTTCCAGTAAGACATCTCGGCAATACCAATCTCATTTTGGTCTACATTTTCTACCTATTGAACACAGTGGGAATTTGATGAATTACAGCAGAATTGAACACTAATCCTAAGAGAGTTATCATGAGCCTGCTTAGTATTGGTCTCCAATATTTGCTTTGTAGTTCTCTGCCTCTGGGGAGTTTTGCTATTTTTGTATTGCTTCCCAACACGAGGCCCTGGAATCTTGATTACATTCTTACTTAACTTCAACTGTAAGAGAAATTCGGTTGTATTGAATACAAAACAGGTAAATATCTGTGCAGTAACAGGATGAATGCACATTTTTTTGTTAAAGTAACCAGGACAAGATACTGAATGTTTGGCCTATTTGTAGACAGATATATAAAAGGACTGATAGAGGAACATCTGACTGGCACATGGTAGACACACCAAAATCGATAGGATCAATGTTGATAGGTGAAAGAAAGCAAAGAAAGGTGAGACTGACAAATAGGATGGACAGAGAAAACAAGTCTGACAGTAAAAGTTAAAACATTTCACCTGCCCCCCTTAATTCATCTCCATTGTCCAAGCAGCCCTCTCTGTAAAGCAATTACTATTTCTCTGTCCTGCTGTCTTTGCCAGTCTGCTTTTGGTTGAAGAATAAAAACTGTAAAAGTATCTACTTTTAGGAGTGTCTCATGATGACATCCTCCAAAATGAGTTATAATTTCCCTACTGGACTCTAGGGGGACTTTTTATAAAGCACTGAATCTACCATTCACTAGAATATTCCCTGGTGGAGAATTAATTACTGCCATTTAAACACATGGACAAATTCTCCACTGGGGAATGTTTTAGTGAATGTCAGATTGAATGCTTTATAAATAGACCCCTAGGTCACTACAGAACACAGTAGTGATGTAGGAGTCCAGAAAAGAACCCACAAAACAGGGAAGGGAACCAAACATCTGCTACTAAATAAGGATTTTGCCCATAATATTATTTTACCAAAACTTGTCACTACAAAGGATCAATAATTATTTTCAGCAACAGTACAATAAATGAGTATGGGCAGCACCGTGGCTCAGGGGTTAGCACTCCGGCCTTTGCAGCGCTAGGTCCTAGGCTCGAATCCCAGCCAGGACACTAGCTGCATGGAGTTTGCAAGTTCTCCCAGTGTCTGTGTGGGTTTCCTCTGGGTTCTCTGGTTTCCTCCCACACCCCAAAAACATGCAGTTAGGTTAACTGGCTTCCTCCTAAAAATTGACCTTAGACTACGTTAATGACATATAACTATAGTAGGGACATTAGATTGTGAGCTCCTTTGAGGGACAGTTAGTGACATGACTATGGACTTTGTTCAGCACTGTGTAACATGATGGTGCTATATAAATATTGTGTAATAATAATAATAATACTCTAAAGATGCATATTAGCATCCATTAGAGGTCACTTTTGTAAGTTGATAAGTAATTCGGCAGGGTGGATCAGTTATCGGCATGGGGGGGGAGGAGACAGAGGTAAAGATCCTTTTTTAAACTCAAGGTAATCATGAATGGTTGCCAAAGGCAATTCAAATTTGTAATCTGTACACCCTGTTAGCATATAGCCTTACTATACTTTTCAAGTGCTTCTGATGTGCCATTTTCTTGTTATTTTGTCCGAACTGGAAGACTGTTACATATGAAGAGGGCGATGAAGGGGTCTGTTTGGATAAGGTATTTTGATGTCTGCTGTTTCTATTTAAACAGTCTAAACACTGATGTTATACAAAATGAAATCAGAGCAATCAAACAGAAAAGAAGGAAAAAAGCAAGAGGAAAACACAAGTAAAAAACAGATTTACAATTCAGTTAATACAAACAGCAAAGGAAAGCAGTAACAATAGGAAGATAGAAAAAAGACTTTATAGGCTGTCCACCTTATCTAAAGTTTGATTTAATATCTGTGTCTGTAAATCATGAAATATTAAGAACCCATGTCCTATCTATATTGATTATATGAAAACAGCAGCATTCTAGTTTGACATTAATAATAAAGTGACAAAAGCAAATATTTTTTAACTCTGAAACAAAGAAAAGGATTTCTGAGGTCTGTGGCTGCCTTGTCCAGATACTTCTATATTATTATTTGTTCACAATGATAACATGTTGCTGTTTTATGAAACTCTTCAGTGAAACACTTTAATGTAAACTACATACAGAGCAACATCCCTAAATTACAAATGAAATATAATCCTTTAATAAATAATTCTCATTTATAAATAACTCCTCTGTACAATTCATATCTGCCTGATACCAAGTCTTTTCCACAAATATAAAGCAGTCAGCCTGCTATTTCATTCCAATTTTCTGCAGGCCATATAACATTTGATGAGAATATCAGATATTGATAGAAATTCCTACCTCCTGATACAGATCGCTGAGATCTCCATGGTGTGCTTGTTTGGAGCATCCTGGGTATTCTTTCACACAGCATGAATCAGGGGGCCAATCCATCTCTGTCATCTCCAGCCAGTCAGTCAAATACACCACTCCGCAGCACCTGAACTGTTACAATTAAGTCAATACTATTTATCTCTCATGTAATCATTTTATACGCTATAAGAAATAAGCTGCAAGGCAAAAAAAAAAAAAAGCCTTCCATGGATTGACAAAACCATTCTGCAGTAACAGAGAGTAACATTTTATTCTTAAATACATAATCATTTGTTAAAATTTAGAAAAAATGCAATTTATCCTAACCTAATCAAATTCATACCTTTATTTTATTTTTATTTTTTTTTAACATCCTTAGGCTGGATACACATTGTTTATCATTATACTCATTAACATGCAATCTAATAAATAAATCATTTTGACATTCAATGTTAGGGCCAATACAAAACCACAAAAAGTAAAATATGAAAAGGCAGCCACTAGACAAGTCAGAAATAAAAGTTGTATCCATCCAATATTATCACTTAAACCAACCACCTGCATACCTTCAAAACTTTAGTGGCCACTATTTCCATGCCTAAGCTGTTTTTTTTTAGTTGACACCATGACACATATTTATAATGTTTCCAAGTTCATAATATACATAAGTAGGAAGGATGGTAGAGAACTCACCTTTTTAAAAGAAAGAGGAAAAAGAAAAAAGAAGGAAAAAGAAAAAAGGAGGAAAAAAAAAGATAAGAATGCCGTCACTTCGATTACAAAGTGAAAAAACATGGCATGTTCTTCCAACATTTTTTTTTCTTTTTTGGACTTTGCAGCAGTAAGCTGCACAATTTTATACACAGCCAACTATATAATGCACTGACATGCAGAGGCTGATGTATATGCCTGGTTGGGACCTGCCATAAAGCATAATGGCTACTCATCAGTCTGTGGCTCAAGGTAAAAAGGAGGTATGCCAGTTGAATGAAGCAACCTTCAATAACTATTGCATATGCTAGGCTCTGTACTTAGAACCCGATTGGATTGGAGCACAGGCAGGTTGGTGTGGCAGTTGTAGGAAGACAACACAGTGCAAACAAGACATTATTAACAGCACATGCATAATGTGTAAAGCTAGGTACACACTTCCAAAAATGATCGTCAGAAAACGAATGATTACAACTGATCAACATTTATGTACGATTATATTTAAACGTTCGTATTGTGCACAAGTCTGTATATGCTGTAACGATACGATCGTTCAAATATAATCCACCAATACTGTACACATGCTAGATACAATCCTTTGAACGATGCAGGGAGTGACATGTAAAGGAGAAAGTGTATTGCAGAAACATGCACGATCACTGAACGACCGACCGTACACACGATAGATATAGAAAGATCGTCGGCCAATCAGATCCACAGTGACGGTTGTTCATTTCCAATGACAATCCTTGTTCATTGGCGTTGTTGGTCACCTTTTTTGTGAATGATTTTCGGCCGATCGGTCGTTCATCATACGTTTCCAACGATAATTATTGGAAGTGTGTATGCAGCCTAAAGGGTTCTCTCCCCACTGCCCCCCCATAGTCCCAGTCTTGATGTAGTTTTCGTAATTTTTTTCAACTGAAAATTATTTTTAACCCCAGATGCCTTTCTTAGATATCTGGGGTGGGGGTTGGGACAATAAGGTAGAGGGTGGAACTTTTATGTCCTAATTCTTACTTGTTATTTTCTATGGTGGATGGGAAAGCTGACATAAAAGTCATGAAATTAAAAATAGAAGACTCAAAACTGGTAACCCGATCAGATTACTGTAATCCAGCCACTTTTACTATAATAATCATGCATATGTAGTTGCAAATATATAATGTATCCTCTAACATTCTATGTTACTGCTACATATCCACATGTCAGTTATATGAATACTTAGTTATAGTTATAATAGTATTTGTAGAAGCGTATGATGGGATTTTGAACCTCTTCCAAGAATATTTGAACTATATGTAGTTTTAGCTGTGCTCACTACATTTACTATACTATCAGCATCAATCAAGATCTTGTATTACATGTGTCACCTCGGTCATACCCAGTAGGTGGCACTGGAGAATCACCAGCTTACATAGCTAACATATAAAAGATAATGTCTAGGTAGGACAAGATCCCACCGGTCCAACATAGTAAAAATAGTATTTTGTTTCATGGGGGAAAGCTAGCTCCTTTTTGCCCCAAATTAACTGGTCTAAAATATTTCAACTATCCCTTGAAATAAAATAAAAAGAGAACATCTCTACCTCTATGGATCGTAAAGCTGTCTTTCAGGCAACTGATGTGTCTTTGTCCTTGCAAATTTGACAAATCCTTATACCAACTTTGGAAACATGTATGCATATTATTTCAAATATTTCCAAAACTGGTTTGCTCCTGTGTACTCATAGACACCCGAACCATCCACTGGAGTAAATAACATCAATAGGAATTAAATGGGGCCACAGAACAATTGGCTCTGCAACACACTGTACTGATACTGAAATTAGCAGAAATATGAGTTTTACTATACAATACTGCAATGGTTCTATGTAAACAAATCCCTACTGGTACAAAGTGCTGATGTAAATTCAAGTTATGGGTTTATTAGTGAGAAATATGGTTACACCTAATGCAGCAATATTTACATTCCTGTTCAAGGAGTCACTAGAAAGCATTGTCCAATTATGGAGATTATAAATATATAAAATACTTATTCCAAGAAATGTACCTAAAATCTATATAATAGAATTGGGAATTTAGTACAATTGAGTAGGCTTTTTGTGAGAGACCTGGGGGTACTTGCCCTGTACAAATAAGATATATTGGGCTGCTGCCATGTATGTACAAATTTTGTAAGTTAGAGCTCCTTTAGAAGATGACCCACAGTGACAGCTACTGAGCGCCACGGAGCTATACAGCAGATGGCAGGTTGATTTTATATATGATCTCTCCGATTTGTCTGTCTGGATTAAATCACACGTCAGAGATCCAGCTTTTTATTTCCTTTTACCATAGACAAGTTTTTTCAATGATGGTCTATCATATGACAACATGTTCTCTTGCTCTCCTTTCCTTTTGAGGTATAAACTTGCTTTTTGACATTGAGCATATCATACTTGACAGTTAACAAAGTAATGCATTGGGGGACTTCATGTCTGTTTTAAACAATTCTCTGATGATGGAGGCAGCATGGCCTGTTAGAAAAGCTAGCGGTAAAAATGAGCACAATATGACATGAAGGAGAATATAGAAATGTTGCTAGGGCTCATGTCATACACAATTTGGATAGCAGACAAACTGCTCTATTTATATCACTGGGTCTAAATTTCAGAACAGTGGTGTTTTGTGCATAAATACGTATGTGTTTCATTTTTATAATAAAGTATTTTTAAATAAAAATAGTATTTTTAAATTTAAAAAAAAAATAAAATTCAATAAAAAAAACAGATGTTCTTTGAGAACTTTAAGAACAAAAATATGAAAATAATTTGAATTAGCACAGCGATGAATACTCAGTGAATGAACAGTATAACGTATGTGGGCAATGAGAGAATATTCTAGTAGGCAGTAAAGAATTATTGTCATGGAGACACTCTTAATCATTGTGCAGTTCTGGTACTTATTTACATCCAAGTGTGATAAATCTTTCTCAACATCAGTGTTACAAAACACATCTTCATTCGTCAATGTCCTGAATCTGATGTATAATTTACTATAATTACCAGAAATATCTCCAAACTTTAAACCCTTTGAAAGTGAGTAGATGAATCTGTTGCTAGTACATTGGTTGTGCTATAATTGAAAATCTGTATCTCATTGTTTTATGATTCAAATTCATTCACAAACATACATCAGGGCAGAGGCTGGTGCAACAATTGGAACCCTGCACACCATTTATTAAGCATGTCTTGTGTATAAAACACGATCTTTCCAGCGTGGTGACTAATATATGGGCAGAAGTCTGTGATTTACAAGGCAGTCACTCATATAACAGTCTTTTGCTAGGTAATATGCATATCCCATTATAGAAAAATACACAAACCATTTATATTCATATTTTTAATTATGCTTACCATAAAACAAAAGCTCCTTTCTTTCTTTTTATTACAATTATTTAGACTGCAAGTTCATTAACATCACAGCAATGCCATGGAAGGTGCTGATAAATTTTGTTTAGAGCGGAATTACAGTCTGGAATAACACACAAAGTAAAGTCTCCCAGCTCCTTATTGCCCGTATAGTTATCCTACCTGCCTTTGTCCCAAAGTAATGTCATCTGTGTAGAAAACACTATACCCCTGAGCACAAAAGTACTGGAAGCAGCCATTATGTATGATTTAGATGAGAGCTGTTTAAATGAGAAAAGCATATTGCTGATGAGTGCAGCACACTGATCACAAAGGGCTCACAAGGCAAGTGAAAGAAAACCAGGTTCACCATCATGGGTATGGTTTTGTAAAAATGATTCTGTTTCTACAAGTAACAATGGTGTAACAAATCTATTAGAAATTGAGTGAAATCCTTAGTATTTACAGTTTAAAAAAGCGGAAACAAAGGTATTGTTTTCCAACAGCGGAACTAAATTGTAAGCAGGCAGGGATTTTTTTACTTGCAAAAGGGGCATCACCTGTTTACTTTCCTGTTCACATTCTTCATTTTTAAACTCAGTGTAGGATGCTGGGATATGCCGCGTATTGCATACACGTGCAAAGCAGTTATGTCATCCCAGCCTGGCCAATCAATATGAGCAAAGATCCCATACCTGGGAGAGAAGCAAAGGAAGATGGCATTGTCCATGACGGAACAAGGACAGGCCAGTAAAAATAAAAAATGTAAATCAAGCAGATACGTTTATGCCTGGGTGCATTTTTTTCTTTTCACAGCAGAACTAAACCTGCATTTACTCACCTATCCCTTCCACTACAGGGTATTGCCATCTTCCTTTTTCTTTTCTTCCCGTAGATGATCTTTGGCCATTTTTATTGGCCATGCCGGGATTTGCAGCTCAGCAAAATGTGACAGCTAGGCAGCGATCAGGTAGGTAAGAACAGTTATTCCAGAAGGAACATGGCCTATCTCTTGCAATAACCACCTGCCTGATTCACAAGTTCAAAGGGGGACTTAGATTTAGTTCTGCTTTAAAGCTAAAATTGCTCACACCTCAAGTGGCACCAGGGGTTGTTGAAGACTTGATAGAATTTTATTTTAAATTAAACTATGAGTGAGTTGAACACAAGAAGAGTTATTCATAGCATCCCCATCTTCCTTACAATATAGGCAAGGTTTCAAATGATTATGTCTATTTTACTATAAACTGCCTATCTACCACCTATACCATAGTATGTAGTGATAACATTTCAATAAACAATAAACCCAATAAAATGTATTCTCTGAATTATACTTACAAGAAGTACACTTTAAAAGGTGCATTTAGACTAATTTAAAAATTAGACTATTTAAAAACTTACAAACATCCTTACAACCTCTGTTTGAGTTTGTAAGCATTTTTATAGGTGTTAAAAAGGTATAATAAAAAAGCCCATGAACACCCAAAAGTCCCAAAAATTAAATTGCCATAAATGTTTATAAACCCCTCATTTATTTAAATGATGGGGGGGGGTGTTTGGAGCATTTATGAGTGTTTTAACACTTTCTAAACACTGCAGGGTGGCCTAATGAAATGAACAGGAAGATCAAACTTTTCTACATTTAATATGCAACAAATGGAGAGGGTGGAAAAAAAGCAGATGGTGCTGGACATACTCTAGCATTAACCTTAGTTCAAAGCAAATTTGAACCAATGTATACTGATATCTTTTTTACCTAGAAGGGTCGCATTAGCTTTTCAAATTCTGCAACCATGACCTTCTAAGTGGACAGTAAAGAAAAGTTAACACTTTGTTCCTGCTTGTGGCTACTCCTGCTCACATATATATATTTATATATATATATATATATATGAAGGATCCACCCAAAATAGGCTCACATGATGCAATGCAAACCTAAATAAAAATTTTATGTGGAAACTATGCTGTCAACCACAGATAGTATATGGCAAAATATATGGCAATGGAATATAAATTAGCAGCTTTTAATGGAAAGATCATGGGGAAACGTTTTAATTGGTTGGATTTAGTTATTTAAACAGCAGCTTGAAAAAATACTGATTTTTATTTGAAGTTCTCCTATAAAATCTGTGACAAACAGTGCTTACTAACTATAACAATACACTAGCAAGGAAAGTTTGGGGGGCCACTGTCAACACAGTGCACCAATATATGTCTTCTCTTACAACTGAAAAAAAGGGAAAGGAGTCACAGTATTGAAGACAATCTAATATTAATTAGATCTTGATCTTAGGGTCATAGTACAAAGCACTACATTGCAATTTCTGAAAAATACACATTGCCACATTTAGCTACAGCAAATAAAACATGTATTTTAATGTGTAAAAACAATGATAAAGATCCATAAGAGGAAAGAAATATTAACAGGTACATAGTGATTTATAGCGTGTTACACTGAAGCTGACAAATCAATGAAGAAGCAGGAAATGCTTAAATTAACAGGAAATCTGTGAAACAATGGATTTCTTTAACACTATGACAAGGCCAGCAGAATGATAGACACAGTATAGTTTTTTGTTTCCGTTATTTGGGCATACATTTGCATTTTGACATCTTTCCCTTGTGCACTTCCTTGCCTAGAAACAGAGGAGATGGGAGCTGTAAAAATGTACTGTCTTTGGGAAGCTCTCCAGACAGTACATACAATATCTTTTACACAGCTGAGAATACACTGCAACACCTAGATACTCTATAATTCCAAAACACACTTATTCAGTAAGGCAGTAGGGATGAACTAAACAAATAAAAATTGTTTCCCCTAGGAAATAAAAACTTAAAACAGAATTTCCAAAAACTTTCTTTTTGAAAGCCATTTTGCAGCTTCTCTAGGTTCAGTGAGAAATGATCCTTACAGCTTTAAGCTTTCCATCCATGTATATGAGGTTACAGCTCCATGTTAAAAGTTCTGTGTGATATTAATTATAAAAAAAAACACATCTAGGTAATAACTTTTTATTACAGTCGTTTTATGTTCATATATCCATATTCTTCCCAGTAGCCCAAGCTGCATTTGGGTTTTTGCTACTCAAAGTGTACCTATCTTCACATTTTTATGATTATATAAAAGGGTGGCTAACCCTTTTATATAATAAAAATGTGTTTGTTTTATTTTCTTTTTTTTAATTTTCTTTTTAATTTAGTTTTTTGGGGAGAACCCCTCCTCTTCCATCTCTACTACTCGGTGCGTGCCCAATCTCAGGAGCAGAGGGGGCTTTCCCACACTGTGAAACGTCACCTGATCATTCGTCTGTGCGGGCTCAGGTGACGTAAGAAGAACCCGGATAAGGATGGTGGCCCCCACTGTCCAGTCCGCGCCAGAAAAAAGATGGGACGGTGCAAGACCAACTGTAATCAGATTACGGAGCGATTGGGTGTTCTTCGAAAAATAAAGGTAATGTTTTTTTTTTCTTTTTAAGGAAAGTTCCACTTTAACTTATACATACCAAGGACAGTTTCTAGGGGAGCCAATAACCCAAATTTTTTGGAGATGGGGGAAGCTAAAAGGAAACCCACATAAATACAGGAAGGACACATAAACTCCATACAGGGCCCTGGCTCGGATTTGAAACTGGAACCCAGCGCTGCATGGACAAGCGTGCTAGCCACTGGTTAGATCAAACCACTGCCTTTGTATTTGTACCTATTTTATAATATGACACATAATATGAGTCCAATGAAATTTCATTTATCTTTTTGTAAAGAAAATACTATTCATGGGGAGTCCACTATCAGCCCAAGGCATATGGAAGAACTTAAAAATGTAGGACCTCTGTGCAGCCTCTCATCTCAGCACACCAAAGGACAAACTTATTCTGGACAAGATACCAAAGAAAATATTAGCAGCTTTCTGGGTATATTTCCAATGTTACAGCAGTTAGTATGATACTATGTATTAATGCATATCCAATTTTCTTGTGTTATGCATATATTTTAAGTTTATACATTTTAATGGAAAGAAGCTGACAAATCCAAGCACATATGGTGGATTTTTCTTATTTACAAGTAATATACTCAAGATTTGTACTCTTTTTTTGTGGTTTCATTCCCTTGGCACAGGTCAGACATAGCACAATATACACATAACCGCACCATTAATTGACAGAAATGTAGACGCAGAGACACAGGCTCCTAAGGGGGATGGCTGCTCCCATAGGTGAGGAGGAGAATGGGGATCATTAGGAAAAACAAGGCAGGTAAAGGCACACAGACAGACATTAATAAAGCTGTTCTATTTACCTCTCTTTGAAAGAAATTCCAAGCATTAGTTAACCACTGGTATCTAGGCAGGCCATAGTTTGGCATCCTGGATTTCAAACTAACCATATCAGACCACTGAATTACTGCCTGCAATAAAATGAAAATTATATTAATAACAACCATAATCACTGGGACATCACATCTCATTCAGATGTACATTGACATGACATTTTCTGTTTCCTTTGTATTCCTTTCTGAAATATGAATGCTTAATGAATCACAGAATTCATACAGAGACATCAAATATCTGAAATAATTACACATTAGTTTAAAGTGTAGTGATGACAAATAACAAGCAACCATTTTTTATAAGTGATTATGGAAGCATGAAAACGAGCCACTTCATTCTAATTAATTACACATAGCCAGTGATAGAAAAAACATGATCCCTAAAATAATCAAGACCTAATCATTGTACTTGTATCTGAACTCTAAACTCCCTCTCTGTCACTTGAAATAAATGGTAAGCTCTCCATCTGTCATGATTATGAAATAGTATTTAACAGCAGCTTCTTAAAGACATAACCCAAATGAACCTGCTCCTACTAGCTTTTGGCTGATACTCTATACAAGGAGGAATTATGCAGATGAGAAGAGTGAGAAGTGCTTGCCTTTGCACCTAGTTTTGCAGTTTAAGCAGGGGATAACTCATTCATGGTTGACAACAATGTTTGCGATTTCATTGAGGCAAAGGTAGTGTTGTCAGCCAACAACAGGAAGTTGCAACTCAAACTCTAGCAGATCACTACTTGTCAGTGTTGATTTTTAAGAGTTTAGAACATGGTAAAATGTGCATATATTACAAAAGAATATATATTTTTGATTTTGCATGACAAAGCTATATGTTTGGTTTAACACAACCTTCCACAGCAGTACTTTTTCTTTGCTCCCTCTCTGCTCAATTCAGCCACACCAGGAGAAGCTGCCCTGTGTAAGCTCTCTAAGTACTTCCTTATATGACAGCTACAAAGCATTCATCAATCATTAGATCCGTCCCATAATCCTCCATGTCAGACATGTAACACAAACACACGGTAAATACTGTCAGGATATAATTTGGGTTTCAATAAACAATAAATGTACAAGTGTGGATGCATATCAGATTCCTATGTCAGGGACACAGTGGGTGCATAACCAATTCAAAGCCACTTGCACAAATATGTGCAGCCTCAAATACCAAATAACTATGTGCATTTATTTAATAAGGAAAATCCCTCCGCCACTAATCCACATAAAACATTTACTAAGAAGAGTTTATATGCAGCTTGTCAAGTAAATCTGTGTTTGTTTTAAATTCCATACATATGTAGGTGAAGCTTTCCTATCTTAGATTTTACATAAATTGCTGTTGGATTCAACTTTGGGTTCACTGGGCTAAATGCAAAATATTTAGTTAGTAAATCACTCCCAAATAAAATTACAATCGTTAACCAGATAGGCAGTTCAATACAATTAATACATATTGACAACATTGTCTTTTAATAATATAAAATCATAAAGCTTTAATACAGAACCTCTGTACTGATAACACTGCTCAAAAAAAATAAAATCCGTCAGTCTCTTTGTTCTTTCTTCTTTCAGTGATTTTATTATTTAGGTTACAGTAAACTAATATCCTTCACACTGTACAAAGAAGCCAATGTGCGTTACACGACATAAGCACATGCCACAAAATACTTTTATTACCATCTTTTCACCTGGAAACTGACAAAATGAAATATTGGCATTGTATTATAGACCAAGAAGTGTAAAGATACCACACTGTAAACCTACAAATTTTCTTTCCGCTCCAGGTTTTAAAGGAAAGTATATGATCTACTCATTTGAGTTTCTCTATGCCCCAAAATAGTGGAGGACAATAGGAACTGCTTTACACCTCCTTTGCACAGTGGTCCTCCAGCCCTGCAATAAAAGGAAAATTTCTTACAGGTGTCAATTCCATGCAGAGAATACATAATCTACATGGGCAAACCTATGTTACTATGTTATAACCTATGTTATGCTCACTTCTTTCTAGTTATTAGGATATTAAAAAAGCATTTTGAAAGTTTGAAAGTGTCTGGGTTTACTAATGACTGCCTGCAAAAACTGACTGCCTGCAAAAACTTAAAAACTCCAGTTCCAAAAAAAGAGACCACATTTTGTAAAACAGAAAATCTCTTGCTACCATACTTAACTTTCAGTACTGTCTCCTACAGAAAATTTCCTATGTGGCCAATCCTATTCTAGTCTGGCAGCCAGTACTATTAACCCACTTCCTATAAGTCTAGGCTGACGTCCAACAAAGATGCATTAAGAGATCAAACCGGGCTTACAGTACAACACAGAACCACCAAGGAACAGATCTGAGGACACCAAAGACAATTTGAGAAAGTCACTTGACTGGTGAAAAAATAGAGTATGTATTAAAGTTTAAAACTCCTGTTTGTATATATCATTTATAAGCATAAATGTACATGGGGGCACTATGTTCTGCTCAGTAGTAGTTGTCCCTCTGTCTTTGTGGCTATCTACCAGACCAATAAAACAATGTGACTTTATCTTAGCAGTTGTTGATCAAGGAAGCTGAGAAATAATAGAGAGATAAGGAGAGCAAAGAGAGGAAGAGTCTATGGAGTGCAATCTTAAAAACAGCAAGCTTTTAAAAATGCGAATGTTACATAAAAATATACAAAGATGTATACATATTAATAATAATAATAATAATAATAAAAGCTTGAAATGTGCACCCACTGAAAAAGCACTGTGGTTTCCTTTTAAAGAATTTGCAATGTCAGCAACCTAATAAGAATATCTCAAGAGTTAAAACGATGACACTCCTTTTAGATCTGATATTTGGTAAACAAGTCCAGAATTATTTAGAGACCAACAATGTGGTAACATAATCTATACAGCTATTTCCAGCAAACATGAGCACCAATCAGTCAGGTAACCACTGGCCTAGTGTAAAATCTGAAGGCACATACTAGGTCCTCTCACTCAATGAGGCAGGCTGGTAGTACAGATCACTAATGTCTTTCACAATGTAAGAATAATACGGACCTAAGTATGTAGAACAGGTGGGATCATTGCTAGTCCTGTGACATTACACCATGCTGGATACGGAGAGGAATGAAAAAGACATTGAACTTCCTAAAGAAGAATCAATTTTAAAATACCACTTTGGGGTTGGAAACTTTTCAAAATGTAACATGCAGACAGCCTGTGAAATACATTACAGTTAGATTTAAAAATGGCATGTTTACACAGCTGTAAAAAATTCATTTATAGACAAAGCAGGACACATTTTGTTTCCCTCATTTATGCTTTTAAAGCATGTCTCCCTTGCAGTGGGGCTACCCCCACACTGCATGGGGTGAAGACTTTTTATGTCTAGGCTCCTCCTAAAAAAGAACAAAAAACTTACCGTACTCCTTGTTCCTGACCCCTGCAGCCTCCTCCCTATGGTGCTCTATCCTGCAGTCTCGGACTGTGACACCATGACTACAATACATGACACGTGGTTGTGCACTATAAATGAGGGTGCTGAAGGCTCACCCACAACCTGGAGCGTCACGGGGGAAGAGAAGTGTGAATGAGGATGTATTTCATT
This sequence comes from Pyxicephalus adspersus, assembly GCF_032062135.1. Lineage (NCBI taxonomy): Eukaryota > Metazoa > Chordata > Amphibia > Anura > Pyxicephalidae > Pyxicephalus > Pyxicephalus adspersus. The sequence continues at coordinate 96,164,494 of NC_092859.1, forward strand.
AGGCACTCTCCCACATCACAACAGCTCTGGATTTTAGGTAACTCCATCAAATCACTGCTAGGCCTGTTAATGTTTGCTAACCTTGTTAGTTGTAGGCCATAAAAACTTCCTGTGTTTAAGGTGGAGTTCCACATTTTTTTAATAACTGACCCCTCCACCCCACGCTATGTTAAAAAGTTTCCCTTCCCCTCTCCACACTCCAATGCTGTCATTAAAATCCTCCTCAATTCAGGAGTCCAGGAGTGTGCTTTGGGGGATGGGGTTCTGAGTCTGGCTGGTGGTTGCAGAGTCCTAAACTCTACGTTAACCATACTTTAAAATGGAACTAAAATCACTGTTTTATTTTAGTTCTGAACTGGGAAACAGACTAGAGACAAATGTGCCTGGCAAGGTATGTAAAGTAAACTTTGCCCAGTAAGGACACAAACATCAATAAAACTTATTTCCTGGCCGTTCTCACCTTTGGATAGGTTTCCCATCGCTTCCTTCACTGACTTCATAGGGAGACATAAAAATCAACACAAAGCTAGAGTTCTTCTTTAAATGTGATCTTTATGGTTACTTGCTATACTACAAAACATTTTCTGTGTGAACAATCATGACATATTTAGCATTGCTTTTAGGGATAAAACAATGTCACGTCCTCTGTGAGCCTCGTTAAATAACATATTTTTGTTGCCAGACGTTTTCCTATCAGCAATGTGTGAGTAACAAAGTAAGCAAATTCTGTTTGACTTGGCACTACGGCTGATGCAAATAAACTGGAAAGGACTTGCGTGTTACAAGACAAGCTATGGTCTGCACAAGATAGATATAACGCTATACATGCTGTTTGTGATAGTTTGGATATACAAATAAGCAGGCCAGGATTCATAAATTATATAGATTATTACTGTTATGACAAGGAACTCAGTCTGCTTTTTAGGAGTCACAAGGGAACAATTACTACTAAAGTGACTCAAATCACAGCTTTGTACAATACACAGCAAGAAATCCACCCAAATGCACGGGAAGATCGCTAGCTTACTGTAAAACAGGCTAAAAATGGATTTCTGCTAAATACACTTATACAATTATAGTTTGCCTGTATATCTGGTACCTATTTATTACATGGACATTACAAGTATAGCAAACAAGGTGCCATCTCTGTAATGGGAATACACACAGAATAAGAAAAATTTCAGGAATTTCAACTCTTCTCCATTCTATCTCTACATACACCACTGCCCAGGTTATAGATAATAAACTTTTCAAAGATTGTTATCAATCAGTACAAAAACATGATTGAAAATTAAACCATTCTAGCTGCTTGTAATGTTAAGTTGTTCACTCTTATAGATCTCAACAATCCATTCATTCATTCTGTTTCTAACAGAATAACAGCTCTGTTCTAAAAGCAGCCTGCTTAATTCACTCTCCACTAAAACATATGCTCTGATTAACTGCGTTGTGTACTTTTTTTAAATGTAATTTCTCCACCATGCTTAAAGATTCAATGATTAATTAGGGCTTAGTTTTGTGGTAAGTACATAATATGTATATTTAGTGTGCACGATTGGAGCAAGGTTCCTTAACCTCCTGGGCAGTTAATTTCTGTTCAGTTTTTTTCATTGTTTTTCCTGAAAATCTATTTTACAGTATAATATATAAGTATTAGAGTGTATAGAGCAGGGGTCGGCAAACTTTTATGGCCTCTAAGCCATTTCAAGGGTGGGTGGGAGCACAGTAGGCCAGACTCTGAGCTCCGCCGTCATGGCTCTGCCCACCACCGGGGAATACCTCCTCAAGTGAAAACTCTTTCCTCCATATGCATTGCGGAGGAAAGGTATTCCCCTTCAGGGACCCTCCCCTATTTACTGCGCTGGCGGAAGTATCAACGTCAGCCGTGGTAAATAGGGAAGCAACAGCAAGGAGGCGGCACCGGAGCCATGGCGGCTCCGGCTCCGGTAGTTCCTAACGCCCTCTGGCCAATCCGCCCGGCAAAAGGCCGGATTGGCCAGGGGGCGTTAGGCCGGAACGAACTACTGGCTAGGCTGTATCTGGCCTAAAGGCAAGAGTTTGCTGACCCCTGGTTTAAAAAAGTTTGAAACACAAAATCATGTAAAAAAAAAATTTAAGAAAAAAAAAATATATATATATTTTTTTTTTTTTTTTTTTTTTTTAATTTAAAAAAAAAATTATTTACTCATACTATTATATTATACTGTAAAATAAATGTTTATGAAAGACAATGTACTTCTTTTACACATATAAATAGAATGAATTGCATTCAATACAGTTATTTTTTATTGAATGCAATACAAATAGATTTGAATTTCTCACTGACGTCACCGGAAACTCCCCGGTGACTCAACGGGTGCAGAAGACGCAAATAACGACAAGGGAAGCCGGCGGATCAGGTAACACTCGATTTACTATTGTTTCCCATAGGTTTACCTACCTATGACTTGGGGTTACCGCTTCCAGCTTCTTTTTTCTACCGCCCAGGAGGTTAAGTAAAAGTTGGAGTACTTATTTAAAACACTCCAGTACCAATATACTAAACCTTTTTTACCAGATCAGTTCTGACAGATATAATTTGTGTTTGACATTTAATATATTGTTCTTTTTAAGTTTAATCAAAGAAATGCAGTATTTTCTGACAAATAGGGCTGTTACTGAAGGTGGGTTTTTTTTACAGATATGGAGAGAATCCTCTACTTACAATACAGGTTTACTGGATTACCCAGGGTCACCCATGATAGTCTATCTTCTCCAGTCTTGGAGATCTTTAATAAATCATGCCCAGTGCATCACACTATTCCCCCTTGCCAGTCTTTATGCTATCATTATACTAGACATATACTGGGAAAAACAGACAAGGTAGGAGGAAAGTCTGCCTCATGTCCTAACCTAAACATCCACTTAATGGGTTAGTGCAGTTACACATTTCTTTTTGGCTGATAATTATTGTAATCTAAGCACTTAGTCATCATCTCTGTCTTTGCAAAGATACTTGTTCAGAGTTCAAGAATAGCTTTTTGGTAGTAAAAAGTACATACTTTTGGTAAATATTATTCTGTTGCTTTACATTATGACATATTAGGAATTTATTCAGACAAATGTATTCATTATTGAAAAGGCCACTTCACATGCTTTGTAAATTCCAGTAAAATCTGTTATGTTTTTAGACTAAAATTTTAAAGCTAAAATACAGGAAGGCTCAAATGTGTAACTTTAACCACAATGCCATGACTTGTTTGTTGAAAATATCTAGATAATTGACTGTCATTTTGATATAACATTTATAAGTAGATTGTAAGCTCTTCGGGGCAGGGTCTTCTCCTCCTGTGTCACTGTCTGTATTCGCAACCCCTATTTAATGTACAGCGCTGCCTAATATGTTGGGGCTATATAAATCAATAAATATTTAAATATTATTAATAATAAAGTACATTTTAAGGATAAACAATATAGCAGAATAAACATACTTTTCAGCATGTTGACCCAATTAATGTGTATCAAAGTTCCTAATATTTGTTGAAAGTGGAACTAGGTCTATGGCAGAGGGGATTGCATTTTTTAACATACATCTCACATGCCCTCGCTCCCTTGAAAGGCACTGCCATCACCACCAAGTCCTAATCTGGGATAAAGATCTTCAGACATCTTAATTGGTTGGGCGGGAATGACAGCCTGATCCTTCTTTAATAAATCATTTGCTTGCCCACATTTAGTTAATCTGTTTTTCATTTTTGGAACAAGTCAGAAGTTTTAGAAGCTCTGTATGGAATATATTACTGGTAAGTAGGCAAAGTTTTCACTTTTCCAGTTTTCAATTTTCAAAAAACATTGTGGCTGCAGTTTGGCTTTATGCACTTTGTACAGATTTTAGCATCACAAAAACATATTCACAACAGCAGAAAAAAGTCCATCTTGGATTTTTTCTAATCTCAAACAAGACCCAAATGTAAAGAGACAAATGATCAGATATCATTAGTGTTTAGCTAAAGGTCCTACACAATCATCTTCTGCAAATTCTGCATAGTAGAAAATTGGTAACTTTTGTTGAAATCTTCTCATTGAGCCCATCTTGCCTCTCCACAGATGTAAATGTTTACTTTTCTTTTTATATATTTGTATATCTTTAGGTTGGTCATGTTAGATGTGGAGGTTCTCTTGACGTGGAGGTAAGTATTACGGTGAGAGTTGAGCTAAACTATTTTTTACATAAGCATTATAGCTTAGATACAAAAAGAAACTTGTGAAATCTTAATCCCAATTGACGCTTCTAAATCAAAACTCTTCTTGCTTTACTTTATACTGTCAAGTTCTACAATGTGACCACAAAATAAAATGTCTGATAGCAACTTGACAGCCACTGGCACACACTGTTCTAATGCATCTAGTGTACTTGTGTTACAGTCCTCACGCATGCTCTAGTGATAGCTCCAAGAGAACTGTCAGGTAGAAATGATTAATGTAAGGCTTGATTGGGAAAATAAGCACAATTTATTCAATACCTTATATTAGATTGACGTTCTATTTTAATTGCTTTAATTAAAAAAAAAATTATGTTGCCTTGAGCATGTGTCTAGTTTTTCTATATTGTAAATAAAACTTTTGCCTGATTTGTGATGTTAGCTACAGCACGATTAGCTTACTTGCTTCGGGCAACTGATGTCTCTCATGAGGTTTGTGCAGCCGTACATCAAAGTGCAATGAAAGAGACTACTTCTATAGCACCGGGTATTGAGTGTCTGGAAAGTCAAGAATGGGAAGTGCAGTTGTACATAACACTAAAAGGAATCCCACTGGTTATCTCCTGGGGAATGACATTTGCAATAACTGTTTAAAGAACATAATTGTATTATACATGTAGAAACACCACCAAATGTAGCATTATCTTGCAAAGTATGTAGAATATTTTTTTTACCTTAATTTGAGAGAAGTTTATAACACCTATCTCTTAATATGTCATTGTTATAGCTTTTCAACATCTAGGAGGGACATATGACTTTGTTATATTGTGTGATATATTTTTGTATGATAACCTGGTAATAACTTTCATTTATACAGGGTCAGCCTATTAGCCATAGTTGGGTGACTAGCAGTCTATGGCTACGTACACATGTGCAATAATTGTCATTAGAAAATCAACGATTAACGACCGATTATTATTCACAAATATTTTGAACGATCGAATTGTGGACAACTCTGTACGATATGCTGAAATTATATGAGATACACAATAGATAAGATCGTTTGACTGATGCAGTTAGTGACATGTACAGGAGAAAGTGTATCACAGAACAATCCACGATCACTGAACGAATGTACACACAATAGATAGTGAACGATCATCGCCCAATCAGATCGTCCGGGGCGGTCCTTTGTTTCCAGCGACATTCCACGTTCATTTGCGTCGTTGTGCAATTTTTTTTAGTTAACAATTATCGGCCGATCGTCATTAGTCGTTTGTTTCCAACGATAAATATTGCACGTGTGTACGTAGCTTTTCCGTGCCTAACAATCTAATGTCTTTAAAGGCCAATTTTGGTGGATGACTACTTAACCTACCAGTATGTTTTTTGGATGTGGGAAGAAACCAGAGTATCTGGAGGAATCATACAAACCCATGCATGTAATGTTGAGGCTAAGATTTAAACCTGGCACCCCAGTGTAAGGCCAAAATGCTAGATACGGAACCACCATTCCACCCTATAACCAGTGTTTCTCAAACAGGGTTCGTCTAGAGGTTGCTGGGGGTTCCTTAAGCAATGAGCAGTTTGTGACAATTTAACAGATACCAATGATCTTTTTGCTTATCTGTAAGGATGGTAGCCTTCTCAAAGGCCAAAAATGTAAGAGGCATTCTTCCAACAGACTATCACTCTAAGATACTGTGGGCTGTGAATATAAAATTTATAGTAGCGGTTCCCTGAAGACCTGAAATTTATTTCAAGGGGCTTCGTCATGTTTAAAAAGTTGACAAACACGGCTATAGACTATATCATATTATTTTAAATGTGTTTAACATTTTACTTTGGGGAGAAAGTAGTTAAGAACTTAGAAGATCATGTAACAATACATGCTATGTTATATAAATTAAATATAAGCTTGTACATTTAGTAATATCACGTACCGTAACTTCCTGCTCATACGTCCAGACTCCACATGCTAACTCAATGCAGAAAATTACCAACAAGCTTCCAAAATACTGCAAAAGAAAAAGATGCATAAAAACAACACTTAACAGTGTAATCTGGAATACTAAAAGAGAAAAAAAATAAACAGGTAAAAGACATCAAATATTTATTTTTTAAAGTTTCCTATATTTTTCTATTAAAGTACTTAATAGCAAGATCTGATGGGTAATTTTTTTATAATAGAAGAGACTCTAAAGTCTTTCTTTTGATAAAATTGTGTTCAAAAGCCAGAGGAGTGCCATGCAAAACTGCAACTGTACTTGATTTGCTCAGTATTTAAAGCATCCTGACTGTGCCAGTGAATGGCCAAAGACTCCAAAACTGTTAGAAAATTGAGCCTCTAAAAATGGATGGCAGTGTCAACATTGCTGGCAGACTGGTTCCTTTTGGTAGGTAAGTCTGCCATAAAGTACAAATATATGTTGTGAATGCTTGCAAGTTAAGATAAAAACCTCTTAGAGCCCTGATACAACAAGGTTTTTTTTTTTGGACGTTTTCATTTTGCTTTAGGGACTTGATATTTCTGAATTTTGTAGAACCAAGGAAAACATAACTAAGAAATAAAAATATTATTTTAACACAAACTTTATCTCCTGGAAGTACAGCAGCACCGGAGGCCCCAGATTTACACCTTGGGACCACAGCTTGCTACTGCAGCTGAAGTATTATCCCTAAATTCTAAAATAAATGAAAAATCATAAAAAGTAAAGTGAGAAGGCTTAGTTGGGGGAGGGGGAATCTAAAAACTTGGGCACACAGATCTCAATGTCAGTGCCCCCTCAGAGACACCAATTATTTAGTCTTTTGGTTATGTGAAGCATTAAATATTTAGTATTTTACTGTCATTAATATTTAATTGCTACCAATTTTTAGTTTTAGTAAGTATATTTTCTGGAAGAAAAACACATAAATCACTTAAATGTACAATTAATTTAAGTGAATACATAATTTTTTATTGTATACAACAATAATGTTGCCTTGCCACCAGGTTGAAATTATAAACACTCCTAACCCAAGCTAAAGCTGACCAGGGCAATACAAACATTTTTGCAGCTTTGTATTTAAAAAACCATTACTGAACTAAATGTAATTTGCATGCAATGAATGTGTCTCGATATGATGGGAAAACCATAAAAACTGATTTTTTATGCACGTTTTTTATTAAATAATAAGGTAGATAATGATCCCTAAAACAATATAAATTAAAAAAAAAAAAGAATTTATGTGCATGATGTCTGGCTTTTAATGTATAGCTTTTTTGGTGCATGGCCTTTCCTATGCCCTGGTATAAAGGGGCAAATTCCAGACACTTTGTTTACACCAAAGCAAAACACTACAGACACTGTAATTTATAGCTGTTGGTTGATTATTATACAAAAAAGACACAAAACATAAAAAACTTTTAGGTTAGAGTATCACAGAAACAAATATTTGCAACAGCCAAGGGAGTTTTACACCAATTAGCAATAAATAGGTCATTTTTTAGCTTGTTTAAGAAATACTTCTGTAAAATGCATATCAAATATAATAAACTTGACGCATTCATTTCCCATTGCATTGGGATGCCACAGGCTACCTTGAAAAAGTTAAAAATATATTTAATTTCTTTTAAAATTTTTGCTTTATTTTTACTTTTTTAAAACATCAAGTGCAACTCCAGTTCTAAAGTCATACATTGCAGAAATAGCAAGGTTTTAACAGATCTTTACCTACTTAGTATACTTAATGAGATCTTTTAAAATAGGCGTTAATTGTAATACTTTGATTCACCTTGATTTATGTAAATATAAATTCTATTTTTCGTAATATTTTCTAAGAAACACTGCACTCTTTACATCAATGTACATATGCAAGATTCTTTGAGATTTGACTATGTGCAATGCAGTAAACCCAGGGGAACTACCAGTGCTGCCAAATTCCAAGCAACGATCAGTCCAATATTTGGCCACAAAGTCTGCTCAGACTAATATGGATTAGTCTAGAAATTATATATATTATATGCAGCTAGATAAAGATTCTAAGAAACCGCTTGCTAAAAAAATAAAACTGATAATTAATAAACATAAAAAAAGAAATGCTATTACAGCAATAAAAATATATATTATATGATATATATAGAGAGAGTTTCTGTTTTGATAAGTGCAAAAAGAAACATAAATGCTATAACAGAATATATATGCTGTGTAACCTAGCTCTGAAAGAATTGCAATGAACTTCAGAACTTTGGCAGATTTATCTAAACCAATAAAATCAAAAACCGTAAACATAAAAACCGCATATCCCATTTGTAGGTAAAGTTTAAGGCACATAAAAAAATGAATGACCCTACCTAGCTTACTGACCTTTCACACCTTCCCGAAAATCAACTGCTTTCATGTTAGCAAAACATTCCCTTAGTTCATATCTTTCATATGCCATATGCAAAATCTTTCATATGCCATTGCCCTTCAATCTACCACATTGATTTAACACAAATTATTGAGAATGCTGAGTCTCCTGGAATTATATATACCATATATTAGACATATAAATTAAGGCATTTACAATTTTAAGGTTCTGCATAAAGTGAAGTTATGTCCAACAGACTGAATTTAAGTTATCTACATAGCTGGAAACATGATGAATTTTGCTCAAAGTTGCCAGCTTTTTAGAATAATGACCAGAACCATGACCACCAGGTATGACAATCTGGCAGCCCACTGACAGTCAGAGGATGGATCATGGGGGGGGCTTAAAGAGACTGAATCTGCAAGCATATACATTTATCTAAACAGGCATCACAAACTAAACGCTGGCACCCTCAGACTGTGTATTTCTTGACTTTTGCAGAAAAAAGTTAGTATTGCTCTCTATTTTCTACAACTCCCCATCAGCCACTAAGGTCATCGATAATTTTAAATGACCACCAATGAGTTGTGGGAAGCAGAGAAGTGTGTAACAGACAAGTGCTTTATATCTTCTATTAAAGTCAAGATGTGCAGATTATAGTGGAATGCGTTTTGGATCAGTTCAGTTATGTTACCAATTTTTTTTATAATTTTATGTACTGAAAGATTTATTTTAACTTATGATCATACTTCACGTCTAGTGTACATGTCTACAAATTCACTTTGGCAGAATAAAGTTTTGTGGATGTATTTTCTTAAAAAAACCAGCCACGATAACTATATTAAATTTTGATATTGTAGCATTATAGCTGTAGGATGTTGTTTCACAAGAAACCAATGCTTTGAAGTGAAGAGCATCATGAAATGTTTGTTCACACACGCTTCCCAAGGAAACATAGCATGAAATATGCAGCATTTTGGAAAGTACACAACATAGTGAGAGTCAGGATAGAAAATCACAGCACAGTTCCCAATGAAAACAAATATTTATTATCTGCCAACAAGAAACTCATAAGTGTTTGTTAGGTTGGCTGCAAAAGGCCCAATAAAAGCAAACTATCTGACTGATTAACACATCTATTACAACAGTTAGGCTGTGTTGAGGTATGGAAATAAAAAATAATGGTCTTCATTACCTAATCTCTCTTTTTTATTGGAAAAAGGAAATTAAGCTTTTATTGCACTTGCACCTTATCTTGCAGTTGGCCAAATCAGGAAGGTTGCAAAAGAGCCCGGCGGAGCTTAGATTATTTGGGAATGGGTACCCTGCCTATAAAATCTTTATAAAACATTTGCTTACCATCCTAAAGAAGAACTAAAGCTTAAAATATTGCATTCAGGTAGGTCCCTCACGGCAGAAGAGGTAGGCTAATTTGCCGGTCAGGCCACAGGCCATTTAATAAAGCATTTACTGGTGTGTTTTAGGTATTATTGGATTGAAAGATCCATTTCCCCTTTAACATCAACTTTTAGACAATTGACCTTGTTTTTATCAAGCACACTTTGCTCTTTGCTGTTACAGATGATACCTCCAAGTTACCCCGGCCTTGAAGCAACAAAGCATTTCCAAGCCATACAATGCTCCACAGGTGGTGTTGCCTTTGGTTTGTGCCAACAGCTCTATTGCTACCGTGTCCAAACAACTGTATCTGTTTAGATTATGAGAATAGATCCACCAAGTCAATTGTATGGAAAGTTTGTTTAGGTATATCATTTTTTGAATGAAGCACTAATGATTTTTTGTTTTTTAACTAGGTGTATACATATAGGCCTTGTTTGTGGTCACCACACCACTAAACTATAGGAAAGGTAGGAAGGTGGCACACTACAAGATTTACTCAGTCAACGTTTTAGTAACGTTTTAAAGATTAAAAAAAAAAAAAGAGGAGTAACACTTCCTTCCTTTACTAGCCCATGCGTCACTGTATGAATTCCTAATTTAGAAACAGGCAACAATTGAGCAGACAGTGGTAGAATTTCTCAGAAAAAAAGACCAGCATGTTATGAAAACTAAGAACCATATAAGTAACTTCAAATGTCTGTAAAAATCAATGTCAAATGTTTGTAAAATAAAATGTTGCATATGTAACGAAAATTATGTTTAAGGTAACCTAAATCCTATATACATTCTTAAATGTGTGTAGTTGTGTATGTGCATGTATATATACTGTATAACTATATATACCAAAATATTATAGTTTTCCTTTAAGATGAAGAAAATTGTATTTTTTTAATTTCCTTAATGGAGATTGCATTTGAAAGGTGAACATGCAAAATACATGTTATGAATGTGACATTTTGTATCCCTTGTCTTACACTTTACTCTTCTATTCTCAATAATTCTGAAAATGTCATGTTGCTCAAAAGCTGCATTATTTTCAAACATGCTGATTGTTAAAGGAATAATATAGAGAACACAGACTTCTCCCTCCCATTGACAACTAATGCTTTTAGGAGTGCATAGGGCATGTTTTATACTTGCTAATGCCATTTACTAAGTGTAAACATCACTTTTATGCAGAAAACTTGAATAAGAAAGCACTTCATAAAACAAGGTTATCAGTGGGTAATACTGGTTAGAAGCGCTAGGCTATACTCAATGATTCACACATTTGCTCTTTTCTCTTCAACCAACGCAACATGACATTTTAGAATTCGAAGATTTGCAGAGCTGTAATTGCTGCCTTAGAGAGAAGAAGATAATTCACAGATTTTCCTTTGGTACCAATTTATCATGCTCCCCATGCTTGGTAAGACCACACAATGTGAGGGTGATTACCTTCTAGGAATATTGATCTACAGATAGGAAATACAATTGTATTAGGACGTTTAACTTCTGTATTGTTGGGTATAGGTAATGGATGAATTTCGCTACAAGTATAAAACATATATATGATTTCTACTATTCATTTTGCATCTAAAAGTAGTCTAGTTTTAGTTTTCTATTGTAGCATTTTTTTTAATGTAGCCATGACTGTAATTAAAATAAAAATAAATCTAACAATAATAAATGGTAAATGAAAAGCTTAATTGGCCCATGAAAGGCAGGAACTGGAAAAGAGTAAGGTAGTTTAAAAAATGTACTGAATTAAACGTGCCCACTACTTTGCTACATATGGCTCATGTCTGCCCATTGAGCTGCCTAAGTAGGTTTTACTAGTAGGACTGCAATACTGACGGAATAACAAAGGCTTACATAATTTTAAAAAATGGTGAGTGCCAGAATCACCTCTGGGAATACTCTATTTAGGGATGGAAGCTGCAAAAGTGGATCTTTGGAGTGGACACTGTAATCTTTGAAATGATTACATTTTAGCAGTGAGGTAGTTAGCGAATACATTTTGCAAGATATGGGAGAGACTGTGGAAAACGTTAGACCTAGTGCCCAATGAAAGTTTATAGTGTCCGGTCTCTATCTGGCTGTTATATGCAGGTTGAGATTTATTAACAAAAAAACAAATGAATAGTGAAACCTAACGTGGGACACTAAAAAGGAGAAAACCTAATCAGACAGCATAAGGAAAATGCTTTTGTGTTGAATCACTCACGTTTCATATTAAACATTTGGCTGGGGACACTGGACTAGAATGAACTGTAGTGGCCTTTACACTTACATTGCTGCACTCCACCCCTAATGACTGATATGCAGGCGACTTCCTTTACAGATTAGAAGATCTCTTAAAGAGGAAATTATGTCTCATTATGGGACATATCTTGTTACACTTAATGCATAACTAAGCATGTACTGAAATTGCATCAGCTCTAACTTTACAGCGGATCTATGTTTAAATGCTAATTCAAAGTAAAACTATATTCTATTTTAAGTTAATATAAGGTGACACGCTAATTGGTTTGCTTTTATCTTTATTAACCAGAAAAGCCTCTATGCTTTAGTATACTTTGTTAAGTGGGAGGAAATTCTCTCTGAACTATCATTTTATGGCTAATGTCTTCACCAACTTTTAACCTCCAAAATGTCCAAAAAGAATGCCTTTACAAGGATCAAATTGTCTTTCTGTACACTGGAATGCCAGTAACATGAAGTGGAGCTTGGATACTATGCAGAGAACAATAAGGCCTGGTAACAAAATTAAATAAAAAATGCCTGATATGTTGTAAGTATTTATATAGTGCCAACATATTACACAGCGCTGTACATTAAATGCTTTCACTATAGCTGACAATTAAATCCAATGGGTGCTAATTCGATAAGTAAGCTTTTCAAGACTGGATAAGATATAATAACCTAGGAGAACCTGAGTGATCCAGCAAACCTGAAATGGATCTGGTCTAGGATTTAAAACATTTGGCAAAAAATAGCATATTATTTTTAAGAAATCCTTTCCAGATTTGCTGAATCACCCATGTTTATCCATGATAATCCATATAGTCTATCTTCTCCAGTCTTGGAGAGCTTTAATATCAGGCTCTTTATGTTGGCTTGTGTCAGAGGATAGGGGTAGTGTTGACAAACCAACAGTCATGCTAGGGCAATCTGGCGGCTGAAAGGCAACACCACTGCCCAATATAAGCAAGATGACAATGTCTCTTGAATAACTTACTGGCTGATAAATTCTAGTAAAACAAATGTTCCCCACAGGTTCAGTCTGTTATTATTGAACAAAACGGCTTTAAACAAAGAAATGTATCTTGAAGTGCTGTTGTCATGAAAAATCAATTTAAATAATACAACTTCCCTGCAAAATAAACCATCCTTCTGTGCTGTCTGTCTCTGCTCATACAATTGTTTCAGTTGTTTCACGTTTTGCATTTTAATTTGTAAAACTAAGATACTGTTCCTAAAATGTTCTTTGTACAAATACAATTACTAACACTAACCAGCACCAAACATGTCTACATTATACCTAACAAGGAAGAAAATAAACATTTATGGTGTCAAGCAGAAATGAGATCCATAAAACCTTAACTTTATATTGTAAATGACAACTTGTGCAATACAGTGGCTTTCATTATTTTGGAACTGTATAGCAGTTGTACCCAACATGTCTACTGTAATACTTGGTAACCAGTCAGTTTTACTGTTTTACAATATAGATGGCTGGATTCAATTGTCTTAATTCACAGACACATGGGGCCTGATTTATTAAAGCTCTCCAAGGCTGGAGAGGATACATTTTCATCATTGAAGCTGGGTAATCCAGCAAACCTGGAATGTATTTCCTAAAAGTCATTTGCTATTCGTTCTTAAATGTTTTCAATCCTGGACCAGATCTATTACCCAGCTTTACTGATGAAAGTGTATTGTCTCCAGTCTTGGGGAGCTTTCATAAATCAGGCCAATGGTATTTGCCATCTCTCCCCCTATTCTCTTTTTATATTAATGCAAAAATACAATATAAAGTACATCATCCTTACAAAAAAACAAAATTATTTGGTGTCAGGTAAACTGATCCTAGAAGTGCAAATTGTTAATTGCTCATGGAACCACTAGCAACCTCTGAAGGAACCCTAAAGTTCAATGGAACCCTAGTTAAGTTAACATTGTACTGGATTAAAGCAGGTAGTGCTGGACAGAAAATTAGGCTTCTGCAGCGTAAGAAGGAAAGTTTAATGTGCATATAACTATATAATGTAAAACATTATTCTGGTGAAACTAAGACTTCCTAAAGGAAAACTTCTGTAAGATTTGGACAGTTTCCTCCACATGAAGATAGTATGACATTGATATCAGCTCCCTACTTTACAATTGCAGGACAGAACCAAAAGAGGTAAAACATGTCTGCAGAGATCTCAGACACTATGAGGCTGATTCATCAAGCAAAATCGGAAGCTCGCTCGCGCATTCGTATTCGCGATCCGAAATCCTACGCCGTCGCGCAATTCAGCAACTGAAAGCCCATTTTGTTATGAAGGCAAGCATCCGGCTTGGCAGTGAGGAGGCGAGTGTACGAGCGCATATGACTCCAGCCCGCGGTAAACCGGCTCGATATAACGGCGCGAAAGTACGCGCGACCAGCGAGCGCGGATTTCATTGATAAATTAGGCCCTATAAGTAAGGTAGTGGGCTGAATTTGGAATATACATAACAGAACTACCTTGTTCTCAGGGTTTCAGGGTAATCTAGGAGTTCAGACACTCTAAAAAGAATTTTTAAAGTGCTTGCTTTGAAAACATTAGGATTATACTGGACAAACTTTTCTGTTTGGATGGAAAATAAATAGCACATCTAGAGGGCATTAGAGATATGTACTATAGCAGTTTAATATTGCAAATTCACACTACTGGTGTGTTTACCTTACAAAGGTCTACAAAGGATCATAAATTATTAAATGATCTCTAGTCTAGGTGAGAGCTTTACTTTGTTTTATAATAACAAGCTGTTAGAATGACTAAGGGGTCTTTTTATAAAAGAGGGGAATATCGCTACCAGCTCACTGTTATGAAATTATGTTTTACACACATGGTGGCCCATCCCATTCATAAAAACAGGCTGCTGTGTGCAGGTAGCAATATTACTGCTGAATGGACGTATAAAACAACATTTATAATCTAAAATTTTAGACCCTCTCTTGACAAAATTAAAGTGCCTCACCACACCATCCACAAAAAAAGCATCTACTGAGAAAGTTATATATATATATATATATTTATTACCTTTCCATAGTTAGTTAACAGCACCAAGAAAATAGTATAATGAAAATATTTTTTTATTTCAAGAATGATTATACTGTCCTTTAAACAACTCATGGTCATCAGTAGACTGTCAAAAATCATTCAGGAATAATCCATATACTACAGGACATACTTTTGCAAAATAATTCCTGTTTGTCACAGTGTTTCAGCTTGAAATTGATGGGAGCTATAGCTTTTTCAGTTGATAAACCTTGCTCTAAATTTGTCAGGCACTTTGTATCCCCAACCACAAAGTCATCATGACCATTTCATGAAAATCAAAACAGTTTTGTAATAACAAAAGCCTTCACATACTGTTTGCCTATTTTCCGCACTGCATGGCTATAAAAGATGTTTATTGTGGTGTCTTTAACATAGCAATGGCATTACGCAAATTCAGAAGTTGATTCTTTTGCAGCATTTGTTTGTTCAATCTAGACTTTTGGCATAAAAAAAAAAGAAATAGTTTATGCTAAACTGAAGAGGGAAAACAGAATTAAGAACGTTTTTATTTTCTGATCCTGGACCATGGCTAATGTGGATGCATTGTGATGCTGACATATCCTACTGCCATATAGAAGGGAAAACTTTCTAGGTAATTTTTTTATCCTATTTCCAAAATATCATAAATTTGACACTGGTATTCACATAGGTGCAAGCATTATCAGGTAAAAACAAGACAACCAACCCAGTCCCGTGCTCTAAATAAATAAAAAAGGCACAAGAAAAAAAAGAAGAATAGGCTTCCAGGTGAGAAGTTTAATATTATTTACTTAAATAGAAGCATATGGAAAAACAATAACACAGACACATAAAGTCCAAGCCACCCATCCATTTGATGGCATTTTTTATCTTTTTAATATATGCCCCCCAATTAACACACTAATACATACAATTTAAAATTGTTTATGTACAGTACAGGAATACTTACAGAGTAAAGATCAAATTCTCTCTCATCCATTTCATAAATAACATATGTTTAATGATTTGTATAACACATTGAAATGTGCACTTATATAAGTTTGTTGCTCTAACAATAGGGGGCATTTTATTTCCTTAAGGTGAACCAGACAGACCATTTTCTTCAAAAATATACTGTGCAGAATTTGGAGCCGTTGCCCAGGAGATGCACTTCATAAGAATGAACAGCTGATTTCATTTTATTGCTGCAGTGAAAATAAAGTTTGACCAAAGTTAATTTGTCAAAATGATTTCATCTAAATGAGAAAAAGAAGTTTTTTTTAATAAGCTACATCTTGGAACAAAAAGATATTAGAAATTTAAAAAAAGAATAGCTGTAAACACTGGAGGTTGTTAGTTCGTATATCGGTGACCAATACTGTTTTATGCAGCAAATCCTATTTAAATTTGATAGCGAATATATTTTTTTTTTATTTCCAGATGCAATTGTGTTTGTCCATTCTAGTTCTCTTTCATTTGAATGGAAGGCTGGGATAATGACATTTGATGTAGGCAGGTGTTGTGCTTGCTCAATATACAGATCCTATTTCCCAGGGAGACAGGTTTCATTTCATTATATCCCCAGCTTATTATAATACACTGATTAGGACAGTGGAAAGCCTGCAAAGCCGGTTTATTTTTGCTCAGGTTTGTAGACTGTGTTTGTAGGCATCAAGAATGATATGCTCCAAAACATATGTATTGTCCTAAGGAAAATAGAGGTTCATGGCTCCTCACATTCAATCTAAGCAGAAAATAGTGTTCTCAGTCTGTGCTTACTAAATGTAAACCAAACAGAACAAAGGTTATCACACTGAAATTGTATACCTAGAGAAAAATATTGCCAAAAAAAATCTCATTTATCTGCTTAGCTGTAATATCACATGGAACTACAAAACATACACATGTGGAAGCAAAACAAAATCCCCTAATACAGAAGCAGATGCTTACCTTTCTCAACCACAGCCAGTTCTATGGATAAACCCCATAAACTGTGCCCTAGGGTAACAAGACAAATGAGGGTAGTTCCACTCTTCACACTAGTATTCCAACATATTCTGGCATGACCACTGTTCAGCAACCACCACTTCTCTTTTGTTTGCTTGGTGCTCCAAAATCCTTTACATTGGGTTCTAGTAGTTACAGCAGAACTAAAGTAAAGAAATAAAAAACTACTAACAGGCAGGCTGTTTCTTTGTTATTTTGTCTGTCCCTTCCGCATAAAAACATGTCTGTTCATAATTGAATTAAATACACTGAGCTCTCCTTGCTCCATTACAAGTGCTGCCATCTGCACCCAGTCCTCTTTTGGGTTCATGATCTTCCAGCATTTTGATTAGCCAGGCAGGAATGAAATAACTTCCACGCATGTGCACTAAAGTGAATTAATTCCCAGTAGCCAGGGGTATGCCAGGATATCTGGCTTTGTACACTGAACTGCACATGCGTACATCAAAGAATACAATGTAAAGAAGCAAGTAAGTTCCTTTATTGTGGAAGGGACATTGACTGGAAGCAGAAGAACAGAAGGCCGATGGCGACACGCAACAATGGAACATGGAAAGGTGAGTTTGCTGGGTTCAGATCTACTTAAAAACAAGCTTCTTATTTATTTATTTATCTACTTGTATTTATATATCGCTGACATATTACGCATCGCTTTACAAAGTCCAGTCATGTCACTAACTATTTCTCAGAGGGGCTCACAATCTAATGTTCCTACTATAGTCATAAACCTAACTGCATCTTTTTGGAACCCCTGTCCAGAGAACACCATCCTGCCACCCAGCCTCAGCTTTGACTTTCTATTACAAACTCCCAGCCTGTCTGTACACCATAGAACAATGCTGAGAAGAAGTTTATAAAATACCATAGGATGAAGACATATGTGCACTTTCCTGGATCATATCAACACACTGCATATCGGAGAAGACCCTTCTCATTTGACACATTGAGCATTAAAGCAAGCAGAAGAGCAATCACTGAAAAGGGAAAGGAGCAAAATAGATTTTTATGTTGTGTAAAGGCTGTGTAGTTTCATAAGCTGTACTGAAAATAGGCAAGATACTTCAACCATTAATGAGAGACAATAAAACTGTTTTGGACTTAAGCTGAAAAACAAATGTTGACCTGGGAGGGCAAAAATATTAAACCCCCTGAGTCTCTACGACATCTCTACTACATTAGTATGAAAGTCTTACTAACTTAAAAAGTTTAGTGCATAGAACTATTATTAGGTTAAAGATATCAACAGTCATAAAAGAAAGAAGAAGTGTCAGCTTCTTATGAGTCTTTGTTATAACTGGAGGCACAGCGAAGAAGCAGATTTAACAGCAATGGGTCACGTAATAGTACTCTTTTGTCTTTGAGCTGATCACAGCTGTAAACATTGTGAGTCATTTTTAAGTGATTCTGTACATTTGCATATTTGTATTCAGCTGCAACATTATAACACAGTTAATACTGACATATTTAACAATCGACATTACATTGTATCTAGTTGTAAGAAGTTTTATAAAAACTGTGCTGTATTGAGTCAAGTCCTTCACTTAAAACCTGGAACATATTTAGGCCTTTACATCAATAGTGTAACATTGAGGAAGGCCGCCTGCTACTTCTCAGAGGAAAAAGGAAGCCAGATAACACAAAATATAAATTAGTTCTTATCTGCACACAATAAATTAATGTAATGATGCGTCTGGGCAAAGGTCATGAAAGCCCAGAGAAGGAAGCTTAACACAGCTGCCTAATCTCTGCTCTGCAGGATGATATTTGCCAACTCTAAATTCCAAAAAATCTCTCAGAAATACACAGAAAATATCCAAGTAGCACTGCTCTCAGTCTGCCTTTCTGGAGAAGTGCCAGACGGCTATAGAAAAATGAATGTAACCCATGTAATATGAGTATACTATTGATGCAATTGAAGTTATCACGTCTATTAAATTATATATTATCATGTTTGCAATGACAAACATACTACTTGAAGCAGTTCTCTGTGACACTTGTAAGTCTGAGTCTGAATCTTAAGTAATAAATGTCAAGTCAATATTCAGAAAATGCTGAACCTCCCCCAGCAGCAGGAAACACAGGCTGCAAACAATGTCACATAACTGTTATAAAGTTTGCAGCTCGTATTCTGGTGTTCCAATTATGCAATTGAAAATATGAACTGGAAATCCGTTTACAGTTTTGCCCCACTAGTCTGTTCCTTTTTATATCATCTTTCACTTAACAGAACCTAGCTGATTAACCTACCAGCACAAAATAGGTTTTGCCTGCCGACAGACCATAGCAGCAACTAAATGCAGGGAAGTTCAAGAATCCAAAAGTGAAGAAAGATCAGGCAGAGCAGAGTTTTTCAAAACTGAAGCATTAGATGTGGACATTAATATTATTAAAATGTACAAAGAACTTAAGGATAGCAATATCTGGCAGAAAAACAGTATTTACTTGGCGTTTTACATAATAGATAATTTAGTCTCATGTAAGTGCAAAAACTGTGCTTTTCATATAGTACCCAAATGTTTACAATGAACTGCTTAGAATAGTATAATTTGTGGCCTATGAAAATACAAAAAAAAAATAAAAGTAAAAATACTAATAATGTCAGGGTAGATATGATTGAGATATAATGCTGTCATTTCAAAAATGTGGGTGAAGGAATAAATGTAAGCTTACCCAGGTAAGAAGTATCAAGTTGCTTTTCACAGCTCCACAGTAACCCAGCATGCCCACAATGATGAGGAAACAACACACAGCAACCATCACTGGATGGAACACAGGGAAGTAGATCAGGTGCACAGCTTCTTCCACCCTAAACACATGCAAGTTTCAGTTTTTTATTAGTTTATGATATGTAGCAAATGCATGTATTCAATCATCTCTAAATAATCTTTAGATGTTATGTGACAAGCAAATTATTCTTTACAAATGTCATATGCAAAAAAAAATAATTAATTATTATGGTAAATACATTTGGGCTTTACATTATTATACAACCCATACCAGAATTGTTACATTGATTCCTAATCATGTGACCCCTATGATGTCATATTGATCACATTACATTGTTTACAAAGAAGCCTATCACAAGGACAAGCACTTTGACATAAGCACTCAGCCTTAAAGGGACGTACTTGCAAGGCCCTGAAATGTTGGCAATTGTTTTGTTACAATATTAATTTACAATAAAATGTTGAAACTAACTTTTTGGATTACTAGTAAGTTTTGCAACACATCCATATGTACATCAAGCCACATTGGGTTCAGACCATTCAGTACATGGTCTTCAGCTTTCAACATGCTCAAACAAGAAATTATTATGTGTAATTGATGAGTGTTATATGTATAAGTGATTATGCACAAGGGTCATACATGTTCAGAATATAATAATGCCCCATTGCTTGCAGTTTGATAGAAGACACTTTATGCAGACTTAGGATCCCCAATTGCATTCATGCATTTATGTAATAAACTAAACATGCACCAAGGAAAAACATATGAAATACAATTGATTGTAATGCACTGTAACTCAAAATTAAGTGTGCTGTTGCAAAAATGGTGGGGATCAAATTTTTGGTCTATTGTAATGCATTGACAGTCCATTGCTATGAATAGGCTATGTGTTCACAAATAATTACCAAAATCAAGTTCAAGGAAAGAACAGTCAAACCTACTCCTGGACTAAGTTGAACACTTGGTTCACTGACTGCAAAGCCTAAATCAAACTAACTTTTTTTAAATATCAATATCCTGGAGACTCATTTTTCAATCAGAGACCTTGTTAGACATTTGATCAATAAATACAATATATGTCAATGTAAAGCATACTTGTTGTTTCCCTATTTTATGATTTATGATTACTTGTGATGATATACTTTTAAGTACATACCTTGAACACTATATAATGACTTTACATAAAAGTATTTACAAACAGGAGGGATTTAGCTTTTGATATACTTTTTTACCTTTAAACAGTCTAGCACAGATTAAAAAGCCCTTTCTACGATATTTCGCTGTGCAAGCCATTATTCACAAAGCTATCCCTACACCTTTTAAAGTACTATCATATAATAGGGACTTTTTATATTTTCTTGTTTATATATCCTTGTATGTTTATTGGCATTAAAGCATTAGAAATGATTGGTTGCAAGTATAACTAAATTTAAAACTTTAAATTGCAAAGCATAGTACTCGTTCAAAAACGTATTTTTTATGTGTGCATTTAATTATTTACTAGATTTATTATACATGCAAATCCAATGTTACTATGAGAAACTGTTATTTTCCTGGTGCAGTAAATAAATTTACTTGAGGTCAATTGTATGTCTTAGAAACTGCAATTAGACACAGTCAATTAATCTGCACCTTAGAAATGTCAGGAAAAGTAAACAGAAAACAATTTTCAGCAACACGGATGACAGGAGATGATCAAAGAAAACATCGCTGTGCAATTCCTAACTACTGTACAAAGCCAGTTTACGTTAAGCATGAAATATTTCAAGCAGAATTTGCCTGAACTAAACTATTCAATATGCTAAATAGAAGAAAACACAAAAGCTCTTCCTAGCATACAGATTATCATGATATTTTGTTTTTCTTCTTTTGATGCTGCAGTATGGTTGATTAGGAGTGCTTACCTTGTTTCCGCTGTTAGCGTAAGTACATTATTTATGTAGTCTCTCATCCATGCAGAAACCCCCAAAACACATACTGACATCAGCTAAAACAAACAGAGAAATTCTTATTAACATGTATAGTGACTTATAAAGGCAAACAACTCAAAACAGCAATTTCTTCTACTGAAATATATTCCCGCGGGGTAAGTACATACTTAGTCAGTTGTAGACTGCCTAAATTACATATTATTCTATTTAAAGTAGAACAGGGTTATGTTTTTGTATAAGTTATAATGAGTGCATACAGAAATAACTGAAGTTCATATATTCTCAACCTTTTCCTCACCTACGTCTTAAGGAGACATGCTGTCACCAACATCAAGTTTAAAATATGTAATGTAAAATGCTATTTGCAGTCTTCAGTTTGAAACGATACAAGTGATATATAAAAACTTTGAATTGATTTTATTAGAGCCCATTCACACCAGTGTGCTTTAACAATACACAAATTACATCAATGCACAGTAACATAATAATCATTGCAATGCATTGTGGTGCCATTCACTCTGCATTGTACCCCAAGGCACCCGTACAACACACTGCGATCCATTTGCAATGTAGAGCACCACAATACACAGATGAGTGCATCTGACTACTGAGCTGTAAAATATGTAACATGTCTGGTATTTAAGCGAAACTAGTTTCACTTTGAAAAAATTGTGATTAGACAGTGCTTCTTTGCAGAAAGGGACAAGTAAACATACTTAGCATAGCTTTCAACTTGAATTACCAGCTCAATACAATGCACGCTAAACACACTTGACTTCAAAAATACCTAGGAAGCCTACTTGATAAAGTCTGCCTAAGAATTAGTTTTTTGGTTTATCCTGGAATTTATCTTGTACAGCTGACTATCATGCTGGCTATGGGTGCCATTATTTTCTATTGCTGTCAGAAAAGGTAAGCGGCGGTCTGTTTTAAGACTTACAGCAAGTTGTAAAGTATGAAACCTCTGTCTGCTGCTCTGCCTGCTGCCTATCACTTCTTTCTCAAATGTCTGTTCTCTAAATGAGTATGATATAATACATTTTCCACCACAGATCTGAAGGCTTTTAAATACAACTAAATAAAACATTGCACATTTTATCACTTAAAGGAACAGTGGGCCAGATATAATAGCGCTCTCCAAGGCTGGAAAAGATACACTTTCATCAGTGAAGCTGGATGATCTTAGTATAATTTTGCAATTATTAACAGTACATCTGCAAGATCTATCAAATGCAAACCTGCATATTCCTTGGGTTCTAGAGACAACGTGACTGCAGAGCAAGGGGAAATTTCTAACAAATACATAACTAAATAAATTGTCCTTTCTTCACTTTCATTTATGGTCTACCATTGCTGACCTTCTTCTATACAATGCAGAGTTTGCCTTCAGTACATCTGAACCACAGACCCAATGTAAACTTGCTGCAAATGAAAGTAAAAAAAAACAGAATAACATTTCTATGCTAAACTGTGGCTTGCATTATTCACTCAGTAAGTATGGAATCCAAAGAACTGGCACAATCAACAAAACTAGTATTTTTTGAAAGAGGTCGGCAGTGGCAGCATATATTTTTCCCATGACAGTATCAGCATTTCACTTTACTTGCTGCCTAAAAGTGTTATAAAATCAAGCCACGTTGACAATAGCCTCCAAGCTTAAGGAAAGTTTTACTGGCAAATATTAAACTTTTGTATAGATGTGATATTTATATCTATATTCAGTATGCCAAGGTGGAAAAAGATCTTGAAATATTTAGTGCATTAAAATATATGTTTCAATATACAGGCATAGTATTTTAAACAAATTTACTTTTTTAGTTAAAAAGATTAGGACTGGATGTAAGGCTGCAAACTGTTGACAGCATTTGCCATATAAACTATGGTCCTTTCTACCAATGTTGATGTATATTATCCATAAATCACCTTTACTGCTTTCTTGAGAATACACAAAGGTTTGCAGTAGATTAAGGTGGGGAATCATGTCAAAGTTTCAGCAGATTTAGTAGCAAGAAGGCCATTAGGATTTATGATAACACAGAAATTCAGCTTTCTATAGTTCTGTAAAGGTCTACAGAAATTGTATCAGCCAGTTGTATCAAAAAAGTAAAGTATGTGAAAGAGAGGTGAGATAACATGGCTTAACACATATTAGTTACTTCTATTTATCTATTGAGAGGCACTGAAGAGAAAACAAAAAAGAAGCAGTGTGCAGTTACCCTAGTATCACACCCAAATGCAGCTCCCAGTAACAAATGCCCAGTAAAGACCCCCAGTGTAGACTCCCTAGTACAGTCCACTAGTACAGACATCTAAACAGAACTCAATACACCCCCCCCCCGTGATGGACCTCTAGTACAAATTCCCTAGTAGGGGTCTCCAGTACAGACTCCCAGTGTAGACCTAACCTGCGCAGACCCCCCAAGCAGATCCCCCTAGTGCAGATTCACCAGTGACAGACTTTACCCCACCCCCCAACCTCCCTTCCCCTTCTGTAGGGACTCTCAAGTGTAGACCCTACGTGCAGAACCCCCAGTGACAGACGCCCACAAACAGATCTTCCTAATGACAAACCTCTTGTCCCAGATGCCACCAATGAAGACCCCCAAGTACAGACCCCCCCCCCCCTCCATCACCAATCCTGCTGTTCTCTCCCTCTGGTAGGGAATTTAGCACCACTGCCTAACAGGACATTACAAATGAGTCAAAATATTAAATTCTGAAACTGACATTCTAAAAATGTACTTCTTTTTTAGAAAATAAATCATTGGGATGTACCACTAGTTTGTGGTCCATTCTTGGATCTCATGTCCAATATGCTATATCAAGTTCCAGTGGTTACAAAAAACATGAACCTGGATAAATCTTTAAACACTCCCAATGGTCTCCTGTTCATAGCACCAGCAGTACTGAGTTCATTAATGCCCCTTCTTACAGGCAAACAGGATCTATTTCAAACATGCAAAAACTCAGCACTACAAATGATATTAATATACATACAACATTAAATAAAAGGAATAGTAGTATTTTGTGTTGCATCTCCGCCCATTCACAAAAGTTACACTTTATTCAAGACAATCATACAGTTATCGTACCTAGAGCCACATAATTTATCCAAGAGTGTCACACTTACCTCTTCCCCTCTAAAGGACAGGCATTTCTCTCCTGCGCATGTGGGCAGTTCTGACTCATTCTCAAGATTTTTAAGCTTTGTCCAACTCGCTGGCCAATCAGGAAATAGCCTCTTAACCATCCGTGGCTATTTAGCTAGTTCAGACACAGCACTCAGCATTCGTGCAACGTGCCTCCATTTTGCCGAGCCCCTGGTTCTGTGAGCTAGTTCCTGTTCACCTGGTGCTTAAAGCGTACCTATATTCAGAATTTTTACTTTACATAAAATGGTAGAGAATCCTTTTATGCAGGGTAAAAATTCAGTTTTATTTTTTTAGGTGCAAAAAAAAGGGTGCAGCATCGCCCCCTAACTTTCGGCCGCCAAGAATGAATGGGAGAGCAAAGCCTCCTGGGATACTTACATCAGGCAGAAGGAGCCTTTTTGCTCAAAGAGAAAAATTTGCCGATCTCACGGATGCGCAGTTTTCATCCCGCGTCACCTGATCTCGCGCCTTGGTCGGGTGACTTAGGATGAAGAACCCGAAAGAGAAGAAGAAGCTGGCGGTGCTTGGAGTGCTGGCTCCGGGACGGTTGCCGGGACGACCCAGGAGCAGATGCCGGACACCCACGGAGTGATTGGTCTGCCCTGCGGGATTGAAAGTATGTTTTTGGGGGGGTTTGTGTTTTGAGTATAGTTCCTCTTTATTTCAATGTTTTCTCCAGCTCCTGCATTAACCCCTCATTTTCCAGATTGTTGGTTCCCAGCCACCTTCCCTGTGATGTTCCAGTGTTCCTGTCTGTCTGAGGATATCCCTGAGTCTCCTGTGCCTCCCGTTGCTTCCAGTGTCTCCTGTGTTCCCTGGGTCAGCAGTGGTCCCATGTCACTGGTGTCTGTCTCCTGGATCCCTTGCGATTGACCCCTGGCGTGTGACCTGACCTCTCTTGCTTTCTGCCTGCCTCCACCCCGGCCTTCTTCGACTATCCTTCAGCTTTGTGATTTGGTACCATGTTTTGCCCACCTTGGTGGGCACAGCAACCTGGCAGTAACCAGCGGCGCAACATCCTCACCATCAGAGGCTCTGCATAAAACCTGGTTACTGCTTAGACTCTGCGCCTTGGCCCTTCTCAGGGCTCACACCACCTCCGTGCAGGCCGTAGTGCCCCCTAGTGGTCCTGTCTCTCCGTGCGTGACAAAGAGTTAAACATCGACTGGTCAAAGTTGAGGTCAGCCAGTCTACATGCCAGAGTTTGTGTTAGGGCTCTAAGTTTTCTATTCCTAAACACAGTAAGATCACCATTCTTATGCAAAAGATGTTCCTACACAACACAAAACTAAGTGATTTACATGTTTTTGGCAACTTGTTGCACACTTCTATTTTCTCTTTAGGACAAAGCTATTAATCTCTCTGCAAGACTGGTTCTCTTGGTCACCACACAAGACCTTTGGTATGCTTACACACATACTGTAGCTTGCTTAGCTCAGATACTCTCTTACCAGTTTTATTCCCATCAGATTTCAGTCTTGTTCAACTGCACTCAGGCTGATCTCCTCTCTTGGGATAACTGTTCTGATCTTTCTGAGACCTTTTTACTGCCTGAACAGGCTTTCTTTCTTTCATTACTGTATTTGCTTGGCTACAGACAGTGCTTTATAATTTAATTATATACCAACAAATATCATGCAGTTTATGCTTTTGAAATGAATGTCATTGTGACATGGCATAAATTTGGGCTTTGTAAGCCAACAACTACCACTTTGTGCAAGTAAGTACCTGCATCAATATTTAGACTCAATGGAGCCCCTTATGTCCACACTGAATTTGGTTCTTCAGGATTTGCATCTCCCCCAAAATTACAGAATCTTCTCCACCAGACAATACCATTAATCAGGCAGTAAAGACATTGACCTTTGCTTTTTAGATAATGAGTAAGTAATCAGAAGGATCATATCAATCAGCCGTGCTGGATATATATTCTGATACTGAGAAAATGTTACAGTGGATATGTCTGGCTGCGTTGTACTCATTCCATACCCACCAATTTTAGTCCACCTTTAAACCTTCTATGTACTACTGCTTGGCTACATTTTTCTGCTCAAATAAATGTAGAACAAAAAGGAAGATAAGGGTTTCCAGCAAGTAAAACCAGCATCAGTTAGGAGAACAATGATGTCTGAGGTACATGTGTAGATGTTCAACCCGGACTACTTGACAAAAAAAGAAAGATTTTTACATACATTTAATAATGATTGCAAGGATTATCAAATTGTTACTACATATCAATGGATGATGTTTGCCTGTCTGCGAGCCTTCAGGATTTACATCTGCACAAATATGACAGTTTAACTCAACAAAGCATTGTGTTTTTTACTATAAAAAGAGGACAGGGAAGAGATTATTATTTTCGGGAAGTAGTATTTTTTAAGTTGCCTGAATAATGTGATTTGCTAAAAAAGGCCAGATTGGGGAATTGCTATTCGATATATAGAGGAGGGGGGCTTATAAAAGTGCATTCTTGTTATTTAAATTTTCTCTGAGATCTGAAAGATGAGGAGAGTCAGCAGGATCACGAGAGGATCATATCATGTTTATGAGTACCTGTGTTGAAAAATGCTAACCAGCCTCATTAGTGTTCATTTTATACTATAACTGTATTCTTTTCCACCAGAACAATCAGTACACAGAGAAAAAAAGTAAACTTTCTTTGGGTAGACAGATAATATGTCAACAGAAAAACCTGTCAACATTTTTAACAAACTATCTATTTCCAAGTGCCATAGAACAAAATAATTCAGAATGGACATTAGGAGTTTTTATTTCCTTGCTTGCATCATATAATTAGATGCTGGGTTCATTTCCTTGTGTTTTCTTCTAAATTAGCTCACTTTCAGATACAATACATTGTGAACAGTGTGATCAGCTGTGCTCTGCTGGAGATCAGCGTCTGCTAAGATCTAGACTCGACAGTTGTCATCAGTGGGAGAATGATGTTGTGGTTTATTAAATATCTCTGCTCTGCAGGGGAAAGAGGATCAACTGTACAGACCCTAATGCTATTTCTTCGTGCCTAATTATTTTTAGCTGTAATGTAAAGCTTTTAAGAGTATTTTTTTCTATAGGCCTAAAATACATAAGGAAATGTTGTTAAACTTAAATTAGAACTATAATAAAAAAAGAACTACATATAAAATGCAAGCTGTTGCTAGCTGTTTTATTAAATACACCCCCTGCCCCAAAACAATACCAATACCATAGAACTACCCAATTGTCTATATATATATTAAAGGAACAGAGGCAAATAGTCACAATGAGTGTGGAAAGTAAAAGTTATGCTGTATGTATTTTATATGGGTGAAGGGGGAAAAAATGGGGGACAAGTGGGTCCCCATGTCCTTTTTTTCCTACTCACAATGTTCCTTCTGCAATAAAATAAACTAACTTTCGCTGTGCTTAAAGGGCAGCATTCACTTGCTGATGACCATCTGTTTTTAGATCAAACCACTGCAGTAATTGAAAGAAAAAGTAAAACAAAATGCAACACCTTTTACACATAAACCACCCTACAACTCCTCATGATGCCCTGGCATTTCTGTTCTGTAGACTCCATAGAAATTGGGAAGATATAATTTCAATATAAGGGAAATGCCCTCTTACTTTTCCATACACACAGGTTTCACATTTTCTAAATAAATCCAGTTTGTGTAACTTCTGGGTAAAATCTGGGCAAATCTTGGGTGAAAAATGTATAAATACACCCCCTACACAGCTGTCATGGGAACAAGAGTCCCAATTGAAATACGTAATTCTTTTTCTTCCGGCAAATACAAATTTTGGATTTACCCTCATTTTGTTCTTTGTACTATTAGTAATAAGGGTCAAAATAGGGTGAATTTGGGAGCACAGGCAGCAATATAAACCTGGCAGGCCATTTTAACCATTCACCTAAATCTAATAAAACTGTTATGCCTTTATTTGTGAAAAGTAGACATGGCTAGTTAAAAAATTGGAGTGGATATTTGATTAAAGATCCTCGCTAACTGTATAAATTGTCCTAACCCTATCCAAGATTTCCCCATGTAGGCAATTCTTGTAATAACCAATATTACAGAAAGTACAAGACTTCCTGAATTTACTGAGAGACTTAACAGCTCTACTTTCTTGATTCCAAAAGCTTTTGGTTTGATTCCAAAAACATTTCTGGTATCACCTTTAGATTCATCCATGAAAAAGTGTAGAAATTTTGGAAAAAGCAAAGAACCCTTTCAGGTCCTTTCTTTTACTGTAGTATCTTTCAAAGTAGTAATTAGTAAATAATCACATACATTGTCTGGATTCATGGAGGAAAATCCATTAAAGAGAATCAATTTTATTTTATGAAAAATATTAATAAAATATAATAAATATAAAAACAACAAACATAATTATGAAGCAAATAGGATAAAACAGTCACTTTTGCTGTAAAAAGGTGATAACACAGATGGAAGAGCCAACCCCCAGGTAACCATGTTGTGTAAAATATAATACTAACAATATTGCAGCTAGCTACATCCGTGCTAAAGTTACCTAATTTGTTTTGGGACCTATAGAACAGATGTAAACAAAATGTTCTCAAAGTTACATTTAACAGACCAAAAAGGGACATATAAGAGTTTATTGTCAGGGTTTACATACCCTTTAAGTGTCTCTTCTACATCCTATGTTCTCTGCTACCGACATACTGAAACTGCTGTCTTATCTATCACTCATCTCTGCCCTGTCCCCTCTGATTTCTCTGTCCTCAGCCACCTTCACATGCACTTTGCTGTGATTTATTAAAGCGCTGCAAGGCTGGAGAGGATACACTTTTATCAGTGAAGGTGGGTTACCCAGCAAACCTGCAAGGAGTTCCTAAAAGTAAATTGGTATTTGTTAGCAAATGTTTTTAAATTCTGGACCAGATCACTTCTAGGTTTGATGGATCCCCCAGCTCCACTGATAAAAGTATATGGTCTCCAGCCTTGAAGAGCTTTCATAAATCATGCCCAATGTTTTGTCTCAGTTTCCGAATACTGTAGCCCACAATCCCCGTTAGCTCCTCTCCACTATCCTATCAATTCTGAGAGAAGCATACTTTTACAAACACCTGTAACACTGAATTGTATGCAGTACATCCATATATGCCATTATCTGGTTAAAAAGAACACATTTGGTAATCATATTTGTATAGAACCTTTTAAGATCCATATATCAGTCTGCTCCATGTCAAAGAGGGATTACCCCAGATACTTCTCCAATTTAAATGTCTGTTGCAGCATATTTTCTTCTTTGTATAATATATACAGAATCGTATATAGCATATACAGCTGGCTCATCTGTTGTTCCTAAACAATGCTGATGCAGAAATTACAAATCTCCAAACCACCAATAAAGCCTGCTCCTTATGTAGTCCGTCTGACAACAGGTATGCACACAATTAATTATTCTTTAGTTTAATTTTCCGGTTTAAAAAATAAAAGCCTCCCTTTCCATTCATTTTATGATTAGAATTATGTAGTCTTTCCTTCATTCCTGCTGTCCAGCTGATTATACTGTAATCACAACATTCTCCTTACAAATAAAGCAGACTCATAGCTACCTATATGTCTTTGGATTCAGGTGAAGCTAACACCTTTCATGAAAAGACAAACAAATGAAAGGCGAGTCTATAAAATCACAGAGATTTCCTGTCCCATTGTTAAGCTTGGAATGACTGTATTGTAAATTAGTGAATCCATCCTGAGGAAAATGGGATTAATCTGCGGTTGGGTATATTGTCTGGAGTGTACACAAAGCTCCGCACAGAAGTAGGACAAACGACATATCCTTCTAATATGAGCCAAACCAGACATGAAGTAACAGCACCACAAATCACATGCAAACAGTCTTAAAAGTGATATGCCAGGGATGAGACACTGAACAGGGCCAGACCTGAAGAATAATGTATACAACTATTAGGAAAGGCACAGGCAGATTCCAGTGTCTCAGGAGGAAAGTATTCCCTTTAATTCTATAAAGCTATTATGTAATGAAATAAACATTTTATCCAACTGTTACAAGAAGCAGGGACGAAGGCATGTGGAAAAGAACTGGATTTTACATTTTAAAAGTCAAAGAAGCTCCATCATAGACCCTAAACATTACCTCCACTGACTGGTATACATTCTACAAGAGAATATTCTGTAAATGAAATTATGTAATAGATGCCAAAGTAAATATTTCCACAAATAGGTAGGGCTATTCTCATTTATTACATGCCCTATACATATACACAAATTTATTTACTGCAAGACCATAATTTCTTTCAAATACAGGTTATTTTACCATTTTGTATCTAATATATATTATTAGGTGTACTGACAACATACTAAAACATTGGTTTTCATGGTACTCTAGGTACAACAGCATGTTAGCCTTTACCCTAGATATAACCTAGAATGCCTATTTAAAAAATAAAACATAAATCCTTCCATAATGTCAAAATCTATTTAAACATTTGCTAAAGATAATACATTCAACATGAAATAAATCACTTTGTTCTACTACTTATTGTTCTGCAAAATTATTTTATTCCTCATTGGCTTTAGATGTGGATGGGAAGGTGTACTGTACTATGTGAATAAAACAATAAAATGGTAGAAGCTTTTCAACCAGATCGATTAGGTATTTTCCCCAAGATAGGGATGACCTGCTTGAAAAAACTGAACCACCATAGGAAACTTTCGAATCCCAAAGTCCAATTACTGCTGTGAATCTCAATTTTTAATTTAACACTTAAGCTACGTACACACTTCCAATTATTATCGTCGGAAAACGAACGACGAACGTTCCTGCAATATATACGAACGATCGTATAGCACCGATCCTGCACATAGAGGTAACGACACGATCGTTCGTAGATATTGTACACACAATAGATACGATCGTTTAAGCGATAGAGGAAGATTGGAACGATAAAAATTGGAAGTGTGTACGCACCTTTACATCTATGAAGTCAACCCTGTTACAAGTTTACTGAGGGCAAACAGCACAGGGTAACACACAAGCCTTCATCCCAAATGCCTGGCACCAACGTTAAGACAGGCTGCCTCACTGGCCAATATAGTAGCACAGATATAAGTGGGACCTTTATCAGCATTTATTATTATACAGTATTTATATAGCCCCATCATATTACACAGCGCTGTACAAAGTTCATAGTCGTGTCACTAACTGTCCCTCAAAGGAGCTCACAATCTAATGCCCCTACTGTAGTCATATGTGGTTATTGTAGTCAATTTAGGGGGAAGCCAATTAACCTGACAGCATGTTTTTGGGATGTGGGAGGAAACCGGAGTACCCGGAGGAAACCCACGCAGACACAGGGAGAACCTGCAAACTCCATACAGATAGTGTCCTGGCTGGGATTCGAACCTAGCGCTGCAAAGGCTGGAGTGCTAACCCCTGAGCCACCGTGCTGCCTGTGTATCTCTGGGATTTAGAGCACTTAATAGCCAAAATAGGCTGTTGACAACATTAGATGTCTAGTGTGTGCTAGCTTTTGCAGTTTAATAACACCTATTCAGTTTTCGTTCATTTTAACACCATCACATTTTAGATACTTTAAAGTTCTTTAGGTACGGCTGCGTACATGCATCCAATGGATCTCTTTCAATAATCGGATCAGGGTCGGTATCGGACGAGAATCTGGCATGTGTACAGCGCCAGTCGTCCATCCTCCAAGCGGCCGTTCTGGCGGATCCACGGATGACGAACGATCGTAATGGAAGCGAAGGGGAAGAGCGTGCAGCAGGGTGCCCCCTCATTATTCTCCCCCTCCCCTCTCCATTGAGAAGAACGGTTCTGTATGTACAGCACTCATTCATGCATCGTGCAGTCCTTAGTCGTTGGAAAGGATCGTGAAAGATCCTTTCCAAGACAATTGCACGTGTGTACCAAGCTTAAGTTTTTTCAATGCAGTGAATCACCTAAAACACCGTACATTCTAGTCCTTCCAATCTAACACAGTTAGCTCTCTTTAGTATATTGACTGAAAACCATCTAAGACAGTTTAACAAAGGAAACTCTATTCTATAGCATAAGGATAATTCAAAAAGTGAAATGTAATATATATGTTATTAACTTCCTGCACCTGAATAAAACCAACACTTTTGTTGTTATAAGATCTCTTTTCCTGTAAATTCACTGACTCGAGTTACATTCCCAGTAATAAAAGGTGTGTCATGTCACAAATAATCTCTATACCGTGCATCATAAAATGACTGTTCCTGTGTGATAACCAACTGACAATATAAACATCATCAGGTCATAAACTTTATAAATCAAACAAGCTTCTGTGAAAAAAAACACATATAGAACATATATATTTAACATGTTTTGACTGTTTGGGACACATTCTTGTTTAAGACAAACCCCACTTCCGTAACTGAAATGGCACCAATAGTGCACAAAACATATCTATCAATGCCTTACATGATTTTACAACAAAGGGGTAAAATCTTTCTCCAGCACATATTTCCATAATTATTACAACACATATTGGCTTGTGTGCTCAACTTTCATTTCAAGGACAGGAATATTTTGAAATTCTTCTTCTCTGTCTGTGTATAGCCAGTTGTAGAAATTTGGTACGACAAAGCGCCTACAGTGTTAAGTTTTGGCAATGTCAGGAAAAGTTCAGGAAGAGATACTATAACTTACTAAATTAGCAAACTAAATTATAAACCAATAGAGAAATCATCTCTTATACTCAGGTCACACAGGTGCTGTGTCCTCATGTTAAGTATAAAAAGTATAAAAAAGTAAAATATTTCTTGTCATCTGAAATATTATTATAGTTTGTTACACACTTTACAGAATGATCTATGAGTGGCCAACAATCACGAACCAAAAATTATTTAGCAAGCATCCATCATACCCAACCCAAAAGAACAAAAGAGTTAACCGGTAAAAAACAGGAAAAATATACAGACTGAACTTGTAATTTTATTTATTTATTTTTTTTAAAAATGTTTAAAAATACGTGGATGCATTTTTTCACAATAATTTTATTGACCTTACTGCTGATTACAGATTTGAATTTAGCAGTGATAGTTTCATTTTGTGCCCTAGGTGTACACCTGAGTTCAAAACATTTCCTGTATTTTCAGATAAAAAATAAGTAATAAGTGTCTTGATTTATACTTGAATCAGTTTATATTCAAGTGTACGCTGAATTATACTTACTGATCAGCACTTTCTTGCTGCTATGTGCTATACGGCCAATCACCAGGCCTGAACACTGTCACATGGAAAGAGAGTCCACCCAGGAAAACTAAAACCCCAACAATTACTTCAGTTGGGGTGGCAGAGTATACAGGACTTGCTGGGGCGGTGAGCTATTAGTGGACACAATAACTTTGCCCTAAATGGCCAAAATGAGTGTCTCAACAAATAATCGCATTATGTAACCCCAATGCTAACAAATAAATAAAAATAATATGCTTTTTGTTGGGTTTGCACATTTCTAACAATCTTGTGCACCTTAAAGTACTGAAGAAATAACCCTCTGTCCAACTACATTTCAATATGTCACAACTGACATGTCACAGCTGTGAATGTCTAAATCAGGACCTAAATAAGCTATGATTGTTCTGATAATCCAAAAGAAATGTTTCTTTCTGTTCTTTATGGTGTGGGTTGGCACATACATAGCATGCTTTTCACTCCAGTCACAAACAACAAACTATAACAACAAACTATAACTATAAACAAACAGTGTATCTATGAGTAGATCAGCTAAAATAAGCATCAGATCATCAGCATTCACAGTGTCTGAAACCTAAACAAATTTATACTATAATCAAAACACAAAAACAACATTGTTTTTAAATTTCACTGACCCTCTTCTTTAAAGCTCAACTGAAGTACCATACATTTGTGTCACTTTATAGTCCTGTTTCTTTACATATTATTTAACCTCCCTAGCGGTTCATTTCTTTTTGGTTTTATATGTCTAAAAGCGGTACATTGTTTTTCATGAAAATTTATTTTACAGTATAATATAATAGTATGAGTATAATAAAGTTTGAAACACAAAATCATGTAAAAACAATAAATTGAATAAACTAGAAAATCTATATAATTAAAAAAAAAATTTTTTCTTTTTATTTTTTTTTAACTACATATTATACTCATATTATTATATATACTGTAAAATAAATGTTTTTGAAAACAATGTACTACTTTTACACATATAAATCCAATGTATTGCATTCAATACGTATTTTGTATTGCATGCAATACAAATTGGTTTTGAATTTCCCGCCCCGCCGGCAACATACACACACACCAACGTCACCGGGAACTCCCCAGTGACTCATCAGATTCAGAAGCTGGCCGGAGGAAGAAGAAAGAAGAGATCGCGGCGATGGACGGCGCAGGACGCGGCAGATCAGGGAAGTGCTCTATTTTCTAATCTTCCCATGGGTTTACATACCCTGAGTGTGACTTGGGGTTACCACTTTTAGCCACACTTGGGGTTACCTCTAGGGAGGTTAAAATAAATTGAAAGGTACTGTTCTCTGGAAAAGTACTTTCAACTTTCTGACTGCTAAGTTATGGCTGCACATCTTAACACAGGTGCCTACATGGTCTTCTAGTTCTAAGGAAGGGGAGGTTGTGTCTGGCCAGGTGGTTAAAATTACATAGTACAATGGCCAAGATAGTAGATTCTGGTACTTACTGGATAACTCAGACAGAAATATAAAAAAATCAAATTGTTCCCATTCAAAAACATTCAAAAAAACTAATTGTCTGGTATTGGACTATGAAAAGGTACCTATACTATAACTCCTAAATCTTGCTGAGAAGGATTAATTATGACAGCTCAATAGCACAGAATACTGTGTAAAAATTTCCCTTTAGTGTTTAAAACTCAAACACAACACTTTTAAAGTGCTTAGATAAACTCTTCTTCCAGCTTACAGAAGTTTATCAGGCATTTTATCTAGTCAAAAGCATATCCCACCAACTTCTGTCACTATTAAATTTCATTCATCAGGGGTTTGGTCTGAGTAAAGAAAGACCTGTCTGTGGCTACAATTCATGCTCTGTTAGGAAAAATCCTTATTTGTAGCCACCCTATTATGCTACAGAGAACTGAGACTACAAGTGTAAACACCATCACCCATGGTATACAATGCAAGGAATCATGGGATATGTAGTTTTCCTATGGGCAGGAAGGTGACATTAGACAATAGTGAAATCCTCTAACAATCCCTATATAGATTGACTGTATAAATTAACACTGCATCAAACTAAAACCACACACACTATAAGACTTACATGACTTACAAGACTTGATGGTCTACTTTTTGTTGTTTATTAACTCCTAACTGGGCTGTGATTTCATTTTTCTTTTAACTGTGTGAAATTACAATTTTATTGATTTTTTGCTTTTCAAAAATTAGAAAAAAAATTTTTGGTTAGTTTTGGAGTAATGAGCCACAATGCATCTATCATTGGATACATTTTTAGGTATTGTACAACACTTTCAGATATTCAGTACCAACTCATAACCTGGTGGTTCTGCCTTAAAGTTTTTCAAGCACTTTCTGTTACAAGATGACAACAATTTGTTTAGGACTACAAGTGGAAAAGTCCGCTATTGTCATCACCTTCAGCAAATCTGCCCTGAGATAACTCATGCAACCAAATAGAATGCAATTCAAATAGATCTGAAATTCCCGCAACGCCCCGAACGGAACGTCCGCACGCACTGACATCACCGGGAACTCCCGTGAGTTGTCGGATGCAGAGGACGCCGGCCGGAGGACAGTATTACTGTGCCAAAATACTGTACAGTATAATAATGTACTGTCAATCTTAAAAGTAAGATAAATAAATCAGGTAATGCTATGGAGAGAGCCTGATGTAAAATACACACTTTTTTCTTACTTGCCTAGTTTGTGGCCCTTCCTACTAAAAGAGTACTGTGCATTTTATTGATGTCTCTTCACAAAGATCTGTAATCTCTATTTAAAATACTGCCTTTGACTAAAAACAAACCTAAGGCTAGAGATAAAGGTTTACATAATATTCATATGTACCAGCCCTTACTCCCTTCAGCTAGGATAACACATGCACATGCAGCTGTCAAAATAGGATGAGATAAGTGAATATTACAAAGCAATAACAATATTTTGTGAAACAGATAAATAAACTTTAGCAAACCGCACATAAATAACGGAGTAGAATTGATTGTATCTTACTAAGTAACCTGACAATACTGCTAAATCCCTAACGGTAAATTATTACTGTTTTCAGTGTTTCATCTTCTCAGAGTTCAGGGTTAAACAAGTGTATTACAGATAAGAGAAATGTCTGGAAATACTAAAAAGTCTGATATCGCCAAGTAGAAAATCCATATGCATTACATAGGCATCAAAGGTTTTTTCATTAGATTATTCCTGAGACATAAAGGAGCATAATGCATTTTATTACTGTATGTTATTGGTGTAAAAACCTTGTTTCTATGTATAGATTGTAATCTTTATGAATGTGGTCAGTTTTACTTATTTCATATATAAGGGCTGCTATCTGCTTGTGTCCTCCTGCAAACTGCTTAAGTAGCTACTGTAGAACTTTTGTCATATTACAGACACACTGGTTCTATTGCTTCGTGAAATGTAATAAAAGATAAACTTCTGTAGATTATTATGTGACTTGTACCAAACCACCAAGACCCTAATAAAAGCATTATAAAAAAAGTTATTAAGTTGTTGCAACCTCTCAATGCCAATTCTTGACTCTCAATTGTGACTGCTGATGGATGCCTAATTGCAAATGTCAGGGCCGTTTCACACCTATGTGTGCTAATGTTTGTTTATTTCAGGAACTGCTGCATGTTGCATAAAGCAGCCTATTTCTCACTAACCCAACACACTACAACGCACAGTCTACTACTCCTGATTTAATAAAGCTTTCAAAGGCTGGAGAGGATACAATTTATCAGTGAAGCTGGGTGATCCAGCAAACCTGAAATGGATATAGTCTAGGATTAAAAACATTTGCTAACAAATAGCAAATTACTTCTTTGAAATCCATTCCAGGTTTGCTGGATCACCCAGATTCACTGTGGAAAGTGTATCCTCTCCAGCCCTGGAGGGCTTTTATAAATCAGGCCCACTGAGTAAAGGTGCATCTGTTTATAAAAGGAAACACTTCTCAAAGCAGAAATACAATGCATTCTAGTAACACCAGTGTTGTATTGCAAGTTGTAGCAAGCATCCTAAAAGAGTGTTGGGGCAATATTACTTTTAAGCAGATGTAAAGCAGCCAATAGAAGGATATTTTTGAATCAAGATCCGATCTGTTTCTGCTTGCTTTGTAATAAAAGTGAAAGCTATCCCCTCTGTTTGTTATTACCATGACTTCTTTTGATCCATACAAATAGCAAGGGTTTATTTTAAGCCTTCGACACACATTAAGATCACATGCAATG
Source organism: Pyxicephalus adspersus (assembly GCF_032062135.1). NCBI lineage: Eukaryota > Metazoa > Chordata > Amphibia > Anura > Pyxicephalidae > Pyxicephalus > Pyxicephalus adspersus. Next base: position 96,202,933 of record NC_092859.1, read on the forward strand.
TCTAATGATGTAGATATTCAATGACACCCTAGAACAGTGTTTCTCAACAAGGGTTCCTCCAGAGGTTGCAAGGGCTTTCTTGAGCCATAAGCAGTTCGTGCCTCTGGGGTCAGTGACCTAACTGACGCTGACACCAATGATCTCTTTGGCTGTCTATAGGGGTGTCATTCCTTCCACTGGCAAGCAATGTAAAATTGAATGTTTCCTACTGACCACCAGACTGTAGATATAGTGATTACAGAAGGGGTTCACCGAAGAGCTGAAAGTTTTTTCAAGGGTTCCCCATGGTAAAAAGGTTGAGAAAAGCTGTCCTACAAGGTTTGCTACAGGTTGCATGTTATGCAATTACAAACAATTACCAAAGAATTTTTTTTTTAAATGAGCGTGGTTAAATAGCCATTGTAGTCCTACTGTACATATATTTTACTTCCATTTTACACTTCTGTCCTCCATGCTATGCCTTGAAAAACAGTATAATACTCATTCATCTTTCCACAACTCACCGGTAAGCACAGATGGAGACTGTGCCATTGCACACATTTTTTTACCATTGCTGTTTGGTATTTTATCTGACAACAAGCCACCCACAACTATGGAAATGAGTCAGAGCATAGCATCATAGATGTGCCATGTGCTGCAAAGTGAAGGGGCTTGCATGTAAAACTGTATTGTTTTCTGTGTTTGAATCACATCTAAGTGTTCACCTTGAGTCCAATGCATTCAGATAAAAAGTTCCTGTTTGTATTTTTTTTTCTCATTTCATTAATCGTTGCTAGTGCAATGCTGAGTAAGTAATATAAACTAACAGCACCAAGGTCTGCCAAGCAGTGGTCACCGACCTTGACTATTTGAAGTTCTTCTTTTGAAATACTTATACACATGCAGTTTCTCGCTTTCAAGTGTGTGCTACCCAGAAGGCTGGGCAGGGCCTGCATATTAATTTCACACTTAAGAAAGTAATGAATAATTCTAACTATGACTATAAAGCATGTGACTGCGCCCATTTAGGAGTGCGATGAAAGAAACACACTGCTTCTTTAATACTGGGGCAGTTATTTATCACCTCTTCCCTTTGATAAAGGAGAAAAAATCTGGCACAAGAACTGGCACATGCGGCAGCAGTGTATGTTGATCAAAGGAGCTAATAGAAGACAACCCTTAGATCTTTGGAAAATACATAGTAATCCTGTTAAATGAATTCATGCTTAGCTGTGCCCTTTGGTGCTTTCTCTCTGGGCCAGCTGAAACCCGAGTCGAGGTATTGCCACCTGCTTGACAGACTGGAACTGCTTGGCCCTCTTGACTCACCCAGAAAAATAAATTGAGGGCGTAGAGCAGACAGCGTAGCCACTTCACAGAGTCCTCTCTGGCCATTGTGCAATCGTACAGGAGAAAGCCCCATCCTTTCACCACTTCATCCTCTCCAGGGACTACTGTAGATTTGCAGCACTTCAAAAGGGAAAGAGGAGAAAGAGATCAACTTGCAAACAGTTTTATTAAAAGCAAATCCCAGTAAAGGCTATAACTATGTCTTGTAGTACATGAAAGACAAGTGTGTTTGTTCGGAAGGAGATTGTGCACTGATATTCTATATCTACGTCCGAATCTCAGTGTCACTTGTTCTTGTTGTAGGACTACTTTGTTTAAAATCAGAAAATTTTATGTGATACTCATATTGAAATGTTTACTTATTTGAACTCATTGCCCAAAAAAGGTGCATAAAGTATTATTAGCAACAGTAGTGCATGCTAAAGTGTGCTATGGATAGGTGTGTTAGGGGGGGTGTCATTCAACAACTCACTGTCATTCAACAACTCACATAACATGCGTTATCACAACACAATAGTCCAGCATAACAGGATTCTGCTCTCAAATACACATGGGCTTAATCAGTAAAGAATGGAAAGAAACAATAATATTATGCAAAGTGCAGCAAGCATACCAATCAATTAGATATCAATATTGTGTAAACAGAATAGCCCAAGCAATCATTTATGTTGTGTAATCAGAATAGCCATAAAATGATTTTTGACTTTGCAATTATATAATTATTTTCATTAATATTATTATGTACTTTATAGACACGTTTATTCAGGTTCTCTTTGATCATGTAACTGTGGACCAAGGCCTCTCATGCAAAGCAACACAAAGTTTAAAATCAAACAACAGGCATGATGTTTGTGAAATACAAAGAAACATATACATCTGAAGGTATACTGCAAGTGTAACGTTCTGTATTACACCACTTTGCCTGAGGTTTTTCAGGCAAAAATTTCCTTTAAACTATAATTGAAAAAAATACAAAGTTTGCTGAAGTGTCAATATCAATAGTACAGAAGTTGTTAAGGATCTGCAATGAAGTTCATAAAAAATCTTAGAGTTCAATGGGGTTGGATTTTCTTTTTCCCCTAACAAAAAGATAGCTTAGTTTTTATTTTAAAATGTTGTCCCCTGTAGAAAGTAGTTAAACATTTTGCACTGGTAACTTGATGGCAAATAAAAGGTATTGTCATATATACACATAGATGTGATGCCATGTAGATTGTGTTTATTTGCTGTCTAATAAAAATGAAAGAAAATAAAACCTTTATCTGATCTTTATTTTCCACAAGAATAGACAATCTCAGAATTCAATATATTAATCATATCATTTGTGGTTTTGCTGGAACAACCTCAAAGGTACTGTACGTGCTACTCATGGTCTGTAGAGCGCTACCCCTAGTCATGCCCACTGCTGTCCAAATTGACAGTGCTGCTTTGTAGCTAACTCACTCCCAATGTGATCAGAAGTGTCTAGGAGGGAGAGTGTGTGAGACAAAGTGAAGGTGGAAGGAGAAAAAAAATGAGAAAAGCCATATTTTAAATAACTACATTCATTGTGTGCATGCTGTATCTGCACCTAAGCTACAGCAAAATAGACAAAAAAGCAGCAGGTGTTAGCAACCCTTAGCATATAACAGACATTACAATTGCACCAAGTCACTAAATACATAATACAGAAGAACACACATTCTTCTATTCAAGGCCAAGTGAAGATGATTTATAAAACACACTAAAATTTAAAGTTAGGCCTTTTTCATTACCTTTACTCAAATTATGCCGTTCACATGTTTTCTATACTATAATACCTGGGAATTGTTTTATTATAAATTGCCATCACCCTTACTTAAAAAGCAACTGCTTTGTTATATTGCATAGAAGTAAAATTCATAAAATGAAATGGTTCACCTATTTAGGCAAGGAGAAACAAAAATGTAAAAATTTACACCAACCAATCAAAAGTCACAGAAGTTGGGAATGCCAGGTTTCTCCTGCAAACAAAGCTGACGCTGCACATGCACAGCTCAGATTTTTCACATATTCTTGGAGCGATCAGGAAGGTAGGACATGATATTGCAGAAGGGACAGCGCCAGCCCAATTCTGCAATGCCTGAATCACTAAAGTTCAAAGTGGGACTTTAGTTCCTCTTTAATATTCACTCCGATATTTGCAAGCAATCAACAATGGAATAACAGCAGTTTTGGCACTTTTAATTTAAACATCTAGAGCGCATCTGATGCCCGGCCAATCTGCTTTGTGCCAGGATTTTGCAGACATGTATTAAACATGTCTACACACAGCCTGACACTGTTATTATATTAAACCAACAATCCTGGAGACCACACTCCGCAGAAAATAGGATTTTATTTATTTAGTGATAGTCACATGAGACAGGTGACAGATTCTCTTTAGAAACAGATTCAAGATAATTGCCTAAAACTTTACACAGGCCACCATATGCTCCAAATGTAAGTCTAGTACTCATAAAATACGGAATGTGTGAGTGTAATAGGATTATTTCTAAAGTAATTAGTATAATGGTTTCATACTGGTAAAAAAAATAACACTTACTGGCCTCTGATTATCACATTGCCTACAATTAGACTATACATATACTGAATTTATGAGTTATTGTCACAACATTAATGCAGTTCAGTTTTAGAATGCAGCTTTTAGAGGATGTGATTTCTGCAAGATGCAAACTGAGGCAAAATACAGTAGACAATTGTCTTATGACTAAAAAAAGGACAAAGCTGTGCTATTATCATTAAAAGATTCCTAATAATACCCATATTATTATCAATAAACATAACACTAAATTTACAACTACAAAAATCTAGAACATAAACATCCACAAAAACACTAACATGGAATATAACACATACTATAGTACACATGGAATAGAAGACATACTATAGTACACATGGCATAGAAGACATACTATAGTACAGATGGAATATAACACATACTATAAAACACATGGAATAGAACACATACTATAGTACACATGGAATATAACACATACTATAGTACACATGGAATATAACCCATACTATAAAACACATGGAATATAACCCATTCTATAAAACACATGGAATAGAACACATACTATAGTACACATGGAATAGAATACATACTATAGTACACATGGAATAGAA
>NC_092859.1:96209387-96212118 GCF_032062135.1 Pyxicephalus adspersus
ACAGCACTGGAATGCTGGATTCAGAGACCTGCAGGGTATATAGTAGTGATCTTGGGAATGTGACCATCTATAGCAGTTTTACTCAACTTTTATAACATCAGGCAACCCCTTTAGGTCTGCACAGAACCCCTGCAATAATTGCTATTATATACTATAATTACTATATCTCACATATCACAGTATCACAGCGGGGTAGCCAGTGGGAAGAATTTTGCTTACTGGCCAGTAGTAGTGATCCTATAGGCTGCACACAGCACTGGAATGCTGGACTCAGAGACCTGCAGGGTGTTGGTGCTGCTTGTTGTCACTGTATAGCAGTGATCCTGGGAATGTGACCATCTATAGGCTGTAGTGGAATGCTGGATGACCTGCAGCCATTTGTGAGCAAGCAGCTGTGTGTCAGAAGAGAAACAGATACACTTCCAGCCTTCATGAACTCTCTCATTCATTGCACATCTGAATTAGTAACTTGCACACAACTTCCCACAACAATAGGACACATATCAGGACATGTACATGCAGAAGACACACACACACATTCCTCATAACGATCGTTATGGCACTTCGCTGAACTTAGTGACAGCTCCCACAACTTGCACACACTTTGTGACAACTCCACTTACATTAGGTTGAAGTCATTTTCATTGCAGGAGGTGCTGGAGCCTGGGAAGATTGCTGAGTGTTTCATGCAGTACGGGGGGCACATTAGTGACATGTGTGGGGTCCCAGCAGAGCTCTTCTTGGAGGAGCCCCTTGTGTTCTGTACAGCTCTCAGCTGCTCTGCCAACACAGTCCGAGCAGGGGAAGGTCTGTCCGCGCATGCGCACACCGCCCGCTCCGCTTATTGTTGGGTCCTACAAGATATTTGATAACCGCAGCACACTGCTAGGAATAACTCACCCCACAATTCATGGCCAGGACTTGACACAAGACTTTTCCCACAGTACTATTTTCAATTGCATGCCTGACAATACTCACACTACATTTCCAGGAACACATTACCATATAGATTCTGGAAATGCAAATACAAATTGTCAGATATTTTACTTTACTTAGGCTACACCTAATGAGCAATAAGTAAAATAATGATTTCGTAAATAACTGTGATCTAGCAGATCTTATATAAACCCTAACATGTTGAGGGGATACATGTTTCATTGTGGATCTATTAATTATAGCCTATTATACATATATCACATTCATTTAATAATTTTTTTATTCAGATTATATTTAATGATCAGTTAGTAGAACGGTTTTCTTTATTATATTTGTTTATTAAATAATTGTTAAAAGATCCTGCCCACTACCCAGACAGCAAGAGAATAAAAAAATTAACCGCTAACTATGTGACTATAATTAATGTATCCCAAAGGACATAGTTATTATTAAAAAATCAGGGGTCACCCTAAAATTACATACTTGTACAGTACTTCTCCTGACACCACAGCCAGAATCTGTCCTATTTATCTATACAATGTGCATTCACCCTTCTTACTCTCCCACTACCCAACTATCTCATGTGCTGTGCTTTAATATGTCTAGCAGTGTATTATTCCTTTGTTATTTCTAGCACATGGTTATAGCCTATTCTTCATATATTTCTTTCATTTAATACAATTCCTATTAGTATGCATCTCTCAAATATTCATAAAGCTTTTTCCACTACATATATTTATTGCATATTACTGTATTTTTCACTCCTTTTCACAATCACTATATCATCTACATAACTGCAAATTTCACTGGATCTAATAAATATTTTTCCTGCCTGCCTTTCTGGATGGACTTGTTTAGACCAACTATAAATAGCCTGCTTAATTCTGCTCCTAATTGCAACCACTTTTCCCTCCCTATTCCTTATTTTTATATTGGTCTTCCATATCATCTGAATAAGGTTTAATTTTTTTTACATTACAGTATGCGTATTTTAAGCACCTATTTCTGTTATCACATGATTGCCTAAAGACAACAAATACATATACAGTTCCTGGTCAATCTCAGAAAAATGATCTGCCTGATCATAAATATCTGATTGGATGTACTTTTATCTGGCCTAATGCCACGCATATACTGTCCTGAATATTTCAGTAGCACTTCATACCATGTTTAATATAAGTATTCCTTGGTTGTTTTCACAAATAGGAGGGTCTCTTTCTGAATATTGTGTATGTGATGCCTAGCTTTGCATCCCTTGACTTTCCTATACTTTAGGTGAATTAAATATGTCTTCAGTTCATAAAGTTTGTTTACAATATTTATATACAAAGAATATTGAAATTTCACAATTACATTTACTTAAACATAACACATTTACAATATTGCCCTCTCCAGCTGCTTTAGTATTTTTAATTTTCTTTATTATGGAACTCTTTTTTTGTTTTTTTTTTTCTTTGCTTTTGTTTTCCAATACATTTTGACAATTTCTTTCTGAAAGTAGTTCCTCAAAATATTTAGTTCAGCTATTAGTATCTTGTTCTTCCCCTTATAGGTCTGCATGCGATGATGCAATAATTGCATGTAACATGCGTGCTAGATTGTGGTGATATACACTTTGAATGCGCTGCCTTAATCAAAGTATCTTAACACATAAGGTGTGTTACTGCATGTGTATTGACATTCCACACAGATCTAAATTGACCCTTGTACGCTTCCTAGCTGGTCTTACGTGCCTTTTGTATTGGTTATTATCTTTTTCTCAATATATGACTTGAAAATGATTCTGTTTTTTTTT
>NC_092859.1:96214600-96231737 GCF_032062135.1 Pyxicephalus adspersus
TCTTGCTGATTCCAAATCAGGGTACTCCCACTTTTCTTGTAACGATTGAAACCTTTTACATTTACAGCACAAAAATAACAATCATTATGATGGTTTTTGGGCTCTCACCATACCATAGGTACACCAAATTTCAAACTTTTCATTTTTCCACTAACGTAGATACTCAGCACAAGTTTTGCATACCTTATGGGGAGCTCAATACTTATCTTGGTCCCCCAGTTTAACACCAAAATATGCAAGATATGCTTGTTTCACAAATTCTGTAATGTTTCTTCTTTTTGCTGAGTATATTTACTACAAATGTAGCAAAATACATGAGGGTCATTTAAACAACTTCTTCTTGAAGAACTCATATTTCTGTAAAAAAAAGAAAATGTATGAATAAAAAAAGTAAAATGAAAGTTTCATAAAAATAAGGCTACATTTAATTTAATAGAATGCAAAACATCAGTGTAAATAAAGACTGAGATGGGATTGGAAGGGGGGGGGGGGGGGGGGGTTGGTGGGGGGGGGTCATCAAGTGCTAGGATGGTATGTACTAGGGAAAGAGGTACGGGGGTGGGGGGGGGGGGGGGGGGTAGTGTCCACATCAGGAAGGGGACAGACTCGAGGAACAATGTGTGATCCATGGATCCCAGGTAATTCTTGTTTTATTTTTGACAATTTCTTTACATATTGTTTTGACTGTTCTCCTTTGTTCTCTACAATATTTTTTCTCTGGCTATATTTTCTATCAAACCACTCACTCATTTCCTCTTTCACCTCCATTTCTGCTATCATTTTACCTGCAGTTTTCTTGATTGTCTCCTCTGATCTCATTCAATCTGTATCTCTATCTTTTTGATTCTCTCCAATTTGAAATATAAATTTCTTTTTGACTTTCTATGTTCCACTTTTTTCCACTTCTTTTTTTTTCTATTTTACTATACCCTATATTTTTTTCCATATTTCCATCTATTCTGGTTAATGTTTTCCCTTTATCCTAACCAGCTAGTGATCTAAATCGCAGTTAGACCCTTTGATATCAATAATAAACAATGCATTGCATGCATTTATTAGTATGTGATCTTATTAAAAAATCTAGTTCCATGCATTTTCCAAGTTCCGAAAGTATTCTTAACAACAAAAACCCGATGCTCAGCAATGTTTACTGATGTATTATTGCTGCTATACAAAACTAAAAGCTATTTTATTCCTATTTCCCAGTCTACTAAAAACATTTTTATGATAATGTCTCAATCGGAATGATTTTACCTAACAGTATTATAGCATTTATAAAACCTTCACCCAGCATTCATTCATACTTCCAACTAAATCCAGTTTGTGGATTGTGAGCGAAAATACTTATACACAGACATTTAAGTGAAGAAAATATTTCCCAACTGGGAGAAAGCAAAAAACTGTTTCAAATAAATAAATACAACTTCAGAGAAGTTTTCTGTGTGCCATGATCAATTCTGTTCATTTGGATTTCAGTGGTTGTAACAGTAAATATGGTGTATTTAGCATCTTGGGTGCCAGATTTATTTCAATCCAAATTACCATTAGACACTGTAGGCTCATACCTATAAGTGAGAGGGAAAAGGCAACTTTTTCTTGTATAGTCATTTCAACATATAAATAATAATTTTCTATAAGCATATTTAAAAGTGCTGCTTAGAGAAAGGTTGTGCGCCTATGTGCTCTGTTGCTGGAAATCTGGCTCCACTGCCAGCTCTATTCAGAAAATGTTGACAAATATTTTTATCAAACTCAAAATATAAAAAGTTATATTGTTTTGGGTAAAGTAAAAAAAAAAGCAGAGGATTTAAGAACCAGCCATTTGCCAGAGGTGGTATGTGCACTGTAATTTCCCAATATATGTATTCCTTCCTACTAAAAAAAAAACGTAAAAGTAATATGAATCCAGGAATTAGCAGTTTTCTATCCTTAACGAACTTTATTTCTATTACATATATAATCTGTGTACCTGGAGATATCATTATGTCACATATTTTCTATTTTTATCTATTGTGATACATGGAATTAAACTGCTTTTCCTGTAGAGCCTCATCCTGTAACAGGTTTTCACAATATAGATATTTTTCTGCAGACGGAGAAATTCATTTCCTTCAGATTTATGCAGAATGACTTTAGGAAGCTCAAGTCAATATTCAGTCATCAGATATTTGGTTAAAAATATATTGGGTGTAGTAGCAAAACAACTTAGCTTTTATCCACCCAGACAGCTCTTCATTTACATGGCTTTTTAGGACAATGAGAGGACTTGCATGTACATGCATTGGAAACAAATTTAAGGAGACCCTGTTATCAGTTTTAGATTCCAGATAAAAGGACAGAAAAATCACTTATTTGAACTTTTTACTTTCACTGTGCAATTTGCTTTTAGACTTGTTAGAAAATATTACTGCTCCAGGAGGGTCAAAGCTCTCTCCCTCCCTGCACGCTAACCTTTTATGTAAGCTAAGTCCGCTAGGGCAAATACCATTGCATTAAAGATGGTGGCAACCATAAGCAGCATCAGGGCTTATAAATGTCTACACAGGTAAATAACAGGCATTAACATAAGGTAAATGCAAAAATAATCCTATGAGGAAATTTTTGTTAAAAGTTAATAGTCTGGTGCAGGGGTCCCTTTAAAAAAAAAACATCAGTTTCAGGGTAAGTACAATTTAAAGTAAAATCTTTACAGCCCGGCAAGAAAAAAATTAAATTTCCTGTAGAATAGAATGTATCGTACTCGTACTGTGAGAGCAACCTCCCATTTAGTATAGAGGCTTGGGTTAATTATCCAATAGGAACAAATGGTCCAGTGACAAATGACCAAGACTGGAATTGTACTTCCCAAAAATATTTTGATATTCATTTAACTCTTTCCTACTCTATCTAAAACTAATGATGTTTTAGTTGTGAAGTTTATTTTATTGCAGAGAAAACATATCATGTCTATTTTGCACTAAAGTTCCTGACTGCTCACAATTTTTTTGATTTAAATTCAAATTTCACTTTAAAGTATTTAAACCCTCTACCCTAGATGCAATTAACGGCTGCAATGTTTACATCCTGAAGGCACACAATTTCTTGCCCAGGTCATGTTTGTGCTATGGGTCTTCATATACCTCTGTGGGATTGTATTCCCTGTGTCTGAAGATGTGGCCTATAGTAATCAGCTGATGGACTTTATTAGAGAGAATAAAGATAGTGTGCTTTAGAACCCTGGGAAATATTCATGCAACAAAACAAAAGCAGTAAAAGCCAAAAAGTTAAATTGTTAACTAAATCAGAAAAACACAAGCAGGAAATGGATCACAGTACAATACAAATATAATTTGAAGATGACAATGGAAACTGTTAAATCTGCCAAAAAAGGCTTTAAATGGCAAAGGACATCAAGTCATTAAGGGAATATTAAGCCATTTATATAAATACCTTCAATGCTGCTAGATGAGGCAACTAGTAAAACAGAAAAAGTGATAATGATTAAAATATATAAATGTTTTATGGTTATTTATGTGGGGACATTGGTTGCAAAAGAAACCCAGGAAATTGCAGGAAACCCAGTAAATGCATTTGAAGAAAATCTTAACCCTCTACCAAGAAAAGAATGTGGAATGCAGGATGATAAAACTGATCAAGATAGCAAAAGCAACAAAAACATCTTCTGAGTACCTAAAGCTGAACTCCGGGATCATGCTGATTTTAACTGTTTACTCCCTCTTCCTAACATAAGTCAAACTTCTGTATTATTTAAAAAAATCTTTACTTTATAGAGGGAGGAAATTCCTTTACTAGATGGGTTATTGGACTGCATGTACTTCTTGCAACAGCTAGAGTTATATTAGGAATATTAGTGTGCACATGAACAGGGGTTATGTCATTACAACGTGGCCAACCAAGATCCAAGATGACCACCGAGTGAAGATATACAAGAAGAAAGTACGAGTGAAGAAAGCTAGTATAGTTACGGTAACTACTCTGTATGCTTGGAAATGGTGAAAAAATCACAGTTAAGGAATTTAAAGGTATAGGAAAGGTTTTGGAAATGAATGTATCATACCTAAGTTCATGTACGTTTAGAGATCATTTTCACGAATGACTAAGTTAATGTTTTCTCAGCTACCTAACTACTGGAAAGCCCCTGCCTGGAGCTGAATTCATGGCCACACATAGTAGACAATGGAAACACCAGATACATTTACATGGAGCAGTTTTATAGGAATTTGTTTAATTTTTTTTATGGTTGCAGATATAAAGTGTTAGAAAACTGTCAAATGCAGTGTCTACTTGATTGTGGAAGTCCAGGAAATGTCTAATAAAAATTATGTCAACTTTTTTTTGGCATTTTTTAGTGTCTTTAAGGTACAACAATTAGGAAATGTCACACCCTTATAGCTGGTGCTTACACATCAGTGTGAATGTTGAAAAAATGCCAGATAACTTCTGGAAAAACACTGAGAAAACACTTAAGTTTCTGCCAGTGTTGGAGCTGAATGACAAGTTACAGCTCGTTTAAATGCAACCTTAGCCTCATCCATCTAAAACTGTATATAAAAAACTTCATACAATCTGTACCTTTCCAGGTGGTGGAATTGCTGTTCTGCATTAAGTAGTAGGTGTCTGTAGATCAGCAGCAGAGGTATCTGGTTGGCCGGATTTGCTTCAAATATAATTATCCTGTCTGTATCTTACATTCACAAAGCGTGTTTGCATTTCAGTTTACCCATATGTCAGTACCATGCCTGAGGATTTTGTCTTCTGTCATCATTCTGTTACCTCGCTCCTGAAATGACTACATAATGTACTTTTGGTTTCTCTGCTCCAGTTAAAATGCCTTGTTTTATATAGTTTACATTTTGTATACTTTGTTTCCTAGCTATGCATTTTTATCATTTAACATGTAGAACACATTTCCTGCTATTTTGCCTTTCCCACACTAGAATATCTTTTTTTTATTGTTTTTTTCCATATATATCAATTGAAAACATTTGCTAACAAATAGCTTGATTTTAGGAAATCCATTCCAGGTTAGCTCAATTACTCGGCTTCACTGATAAAAGTGTATTTGCTCCAGCCTTGGAGAACTTTAAAAAAACAAGGGCCTATGTATTGCCAGCGTGCATGAACACTTTACCATGCCATTTTATAGTGTTTGCATGCAAAAATCGGCTTTATTAAACTAATGTCAAAACACATCTTGCCTTTGGTGTGCTTACTATAATATGTTGTTATTAGATGTTTGCTTACTGTTAAAGGTATTTCTTTTTCTTTCTTTCTTTAGCTACTAAACATTGCTTCATGTCTCTGGGACCTTTGTGTGGAGCAATTCGAATAACATTAACTTTACATTCAGCCATGTGGACATGGAAAATAACATATACATTCTTATATTTATCTCCATATTTCACCCCTCATATGGTAAATATCCCTTATTTGATAATAGATCAATGGTGAATACAGAGACCACACATGTATAACAAACCCTCACAGGGATCTAATGGGCCATTGCTAGATCCACACAGGACCACTGAGAAATACTTACCAGGCATCGGATGTGCTTTTGTCATACCATTATACAGAAAATTTATACTTGTCATTCGGAATATAATCTCTGTTAAACTTTGATTTATCCTCAAGTGCCCTTATGAAAGCAGCCCATGGAGGACTTTACACTGGTTTCCAGTGCATTGGATGTATAAAATGATAACTATAAACTGTACACAGATTGCACAACCCAAGATTTTTGAAGAATTTGTGCACAAATTTGTATTTCTCATGTTAACATGTATTTTAATAAAAATGGTAAATTTTGAGAATCTGTGACAGGCGACACCTATATATTGTAAAGGGTTTAATTTTGGAGTTAGCATTATCACATTTTCTTTTGCAATTCTAGGATTGGGACAGTTGAATATGCTTTAAGGGGATTAAAAATAGATTGCTTTTTCATTTTGTAGTGTGCATATATTTTTCAGGGATGAGCAGTCAGTTAAATTACATGGAGCATATAAAACATTCACAACAAAATCAACAGTAATTGATTTAATTTTAGCAGTGATTTTTAAACAAGAAATGTAGTTACTGCAGTAAAGTTTTTATTTCTTTGGGAAGGGTGGAGGTACCATTACAACTTATTTCCAAACAAAAGAGCAAGGATAGCTATGTACACTACTGATATTTACACTGATACTTATATCCTTTCCTAAATATGGTAACAATCTGCCCTTTAGCCTAGTGTGATCATTCCAATGACTCCTAGAGCTCCCCTGGACTGTGCCCAAGTAGATCTCCTCCTTATCTGGTCTGCCTGAGATTTCACACTCACAAATCCAGAACTGTTTAGAACTAAGCAATTGCAGGTTCGTTGAACCCAGGATGGATCAGGAAATGGATGTTCCAAACTCTCTGTACTTGCCATGCTAAAAGGGATCCGAGGGTTCCAGATGTATCAGATGGGGTACAGAATGAAGGCTACTAGAAGTGATCAAGTTTTATAGTCACTCAGATCACTTACAAAACAAAGAAGATAGCCTGAGGATTAATTTAAAAAAAGTTTTGCAATTGCAGTCATGAGCATTTTTTAACCCTTGTTCCACCATGAAGACAGACCCTTGGCGGTTACAGGTTTTTTTTTTAATTCTAAAACACATTAATCATATACTTATAAATATACTTCTGAATATTAAATATCAATAAAAAGTACCTCACTGCATCCTACCTTTCCCATAGCTTTGAAATTTACCTAAATTGTGTCAGTTCAAAAAACAACATGTGCAAAGCATAAATAAATATTTTGCCATGGGGAAAATAGAAAAAAAATATGCCAGCACTTACAGGGTTAAACCTATGAATAATTAAATGGATCAGCATTTATTATCTCTTATTAAGCTTTCTTTTTCTTTCCTCTGGACTAGCATTTCCACAAAATATTTTCACAACATAATATAAAACAATAATTCAACAAGTTATTATAGAATGCTTCAGTTTTGATGCACCAGTCTCTAAGGAAATGAACTAAATTCTAAAACATGCTTGAAATCTAAAATCTCTGCTAGATTAATCTTGACAAAGGTTTATTTGAGTCAATTAAAAAAATATATAATATAAAAATATAATGTGAGTTCTTGTTGACATTGAAATTCTGCAATTTGTCACATGAAATGTGCAATAGTAGAATTAGACAGAAAAAATATCAACAGTAATTTGCTTGAGAATTTCAATAATGTTTAATTATACATTATTGCTTCCATTTTTCTAACAGCTGTCCTGGCATATGCCGTCCAGAGAGAGAAGATGTGAATCAAATAAATATGTCACATTTGAGAGCACAGCAGTTTCCTCAGGAAGAGCCAAACAGATTGCATTGCATCTGAAGAAAACTAGTAGGTTTTATAAAAGTAGGTTTGAGACTCATGATTCTGGATACACTGGTCCTTGTAAAGATATTACAAGTGTACTTTTCAATAGCTACTAGAGATTAAAAAGACATTTCTACAAAGGCATGAAATTAACAATATTTACAGGCTTTGATTGTAATACAAAAATTTACCATCAGCACAGCAACACTGCAGAAAAAAACCTGGCATTGTAATCCATCCATGCCAGTAACTGGTTATTGTATGGGCTATGTCCACAATTATTAGTCCCCCACTTATGTTAAGTGTGTACCCAACTCTTATTTCATATTGAGCTACATGTCAAGATTGTGTTACAAATTCTACATGGGGGCACATTGCCATCAACTAGAGTGCCCTGAAAATAAACCAGGTCAAAAAAGTCATAAAGAAAGTACACTTTATATTCTAATGTTTTAGGTGTTGCAATGGCACAATAAAAGCCTGAACCTGATTGAAATGCAAGACGTGGCCTTAACAGAGTAGAACAGGACCTTAACAGGACCTCCCATAAACCTTAATGATATGAAGTAATATTGTAAAGAAGAGACAAAATTCTTCCATAATGATGTCAGAAACTGATAAAGTCATATAGAAAACTATTACTTTAAGTTATTGCTGTTAAAGGTGGTTCTGCAAACTACTTAATCATGGTGTGTACTTTTGTGTAATGTAGTTTTTCACAGATGGCTTATTTTTTGTTAAAAAAATAATGAATCAGTGGAACCTGTTGTGTGCGGTTTACACCTGTGGTTGGAATTAAATCCATTTAGAACCTGTTAAGGGCCAGATGATTTATTTTTTGTTATATCTGATATAAAACCTTAGAATTAAGAGGGCATACTTTTTTCCCATGACTGTATGTGCTGACCTGTTCAATAAACCTTCAGGGAATTACAAAAAATACATATCATTAAAATTAAACAATGAAAATGCCTTAAAAGGCTGCTTAGTTAAACAAATGATCAGACCAACAGGGTCTTCTTTCACATTTGCTCTTGAGTGTGTTAATTAACATGACTCTGAATTCTGGATTGACCTTGGACTTGTACTCTGTAAACTTGACTTTGCTGCATGTCCTGAATTATTAAACTGGCTTTAAGTTGGATGGTTGGAAAAAAAAACAATCTCAAGGCCAGCTATACAGCCTAACCGCTTAATATTCTATTAACCATTTATTTCCTCAGGCAATCAGAGCACACTGAAGGTTTTGAATTGGGAGACTTGTAACCCATTTAACCTCCAGTGCCGGGGATCGCACACTGAGCTGGTCAATAAATGCAGTCCGCGCTGCATTCATTAATCAGCGCTGCTCGCAATCTTTTTTTTTTTATTATTAATTTTTATTTTTTTATTAAATTAGAGCTCGATCAGCGAATTTACACCGGCCATTCTCGCTTACAATTTTGGTAAGCGAGAACGGCTGAATTCATCGCAAGATCGAGTTTTAAAAACTCACTCGCTCATCCCTAGTCTTCCTCACCAGTTCTCATCAGGAACATAGGGGAAACTGGAAGCAAGAGGTGGCACAAGTGACACAGCAATATCCACAGACAGAGAGGAACACTGGAACAGTACAAAGACATTGGCTGGGAAACAACAGACTAGACAACAAGGGGTTAACACAAGTGTTGGACAGGGGAAGCACTGAATTAGCCAACGGGTGTACAGGAAAAGCTCAGCAGAGATGGGGAGGTCAGCACTAGTGGAGACACGTTGTATGAACGTTGAGTGCTGTGGCTGAGCTAGCCGAGGAAGGTTAAGAGGCTATTTCCCGATTGGCCAGCATCATGGGCGAAACTGCTATAACTTGGAAGAGCAGACAAAACTTCATGCACAGGAGAGAGGCGCCTGCACTTTAGTGAGGAAGAGGTGAATTTAACAGACTTAATAATATTATTAATAATATATTAATATTAATTTTGACCTACTAATATATGAAGAGGTTGAAAACACTCTGGTGAGTGCTTACTTTGTAAAGTGATACAAGTGTTGGTGAATTAGGAGAAGATAAAAAAAGCTGCGTACACACTTCCAATTTTTATCGTTCAAAATGAACGACGAACGAACGACGAACGATCGATTGGGCAAAAATCGTTCGCAAAAAAAGTAACCAACGACGCCGACGAACGAGGAAAGTCGTTGGAAACGAACGACCGGACCGGCGGGATTGGACGACGATCGTTGACCATCGTTCGTGTGTATGATCGTTCGTTGATCGTCCATGGGCTGAGCATGCGTGACGAACGAACGTTCCTTCACTTCCTGTCGTACACGTCACTCCCTCTATCGCTCAATTGTGTGTGTATCGTGTGTGTATTGTGTATCGCTCTATTGTGTGTACAATATCTACGAACGATCGTGTCGTTATCTGTATGTGCAGGATCGGTGCTATACGATCGTTCGTAGATATCGTGCAGGATCGTTCGTCGTTCGTTTAACAACGATAATAATTGGAAGTGTGTACGTAGCTTTAGGACATTTATATTTGAGATTGGGGATCACTGTGAGACTGTGAAAAGTACAGGCCCTTAATATTAATTTTACACAGTATTTATATAGCACCATCATATTATGCAGCGTTGTACAAAGTCTATAGTCATGTCACTAGTTGTCCCTCAATGCGGCTCACAATCAAATGTCCCTATCTCAGTCATTTGTCTTTAATACAGTCTAAGGTCAATTTTTGGGGGAAAGCCAATCAACCTAACTGCAAGTTTTGGAATGTAGGAGGTAACTGGAGTACCCAGAGGAAACCCTCACAAACACGGGGAGAACCTGCAAACTCCATGCAGATATTGTGCTTCTCTTGCATAGTAGAAACAAACCAAAAAAGAACAACAGTACATTGGAGCATCACCTGTACAATTGAGATTGACTGATAAAAAAGGCAGCCTTGTCACTACCCTTGTGGATACGTATACGATAGCATCTAGAACCTTGCTCTTTAAAAGACCAACCTTCTAAAGTCCTAAGCTGGCGTTGTGTTATTATAGGTCATGTTTATTATGTACCAGGATGAGTGCAGAAAAAAGGACAGTACCTCCTCCTTTTCTGAACTCGAAAGAGTCATATCAATAAAGCTGAACCATTTACTCAAAAATTTAGATTTTTGTTTGTCTTCCCTGTTTGCCTTTCAGCAGATCCGTATTGAATATCGTAAGGCCATCAGGACCTGAGGCCTTGGCATTAGCCTATTGGGATATCGCCCTGGTAATTTCAGCATCTGATATTGTAAATTTATTTGATCTACCTGTTCCCGCGTTAAAGAAGACTACAATTAATTTCCAAGTACATTTCCAGCTTGCGATGAGGGTTTGAGTCCCTTCGCATACAGGTTTGTATAAAAATCCGCCAAAGTAGCCGAAATTTGTTCTGGGTGAGTCACCTCTAATCCACCGGCAGTGAGCAAAACGTAAATGAAGGTTTATGTTTGTATCTTATGTGTCTTAATAAATTAGCCAGAAGTTTACCCGCCTTATTCCTAAACTTGTGTAATTTCAAATGGAGATGTTTGCCTTCTAAATTGCTCATATCTCTCCAACCACGTGTCAAACTCCATTTTGGCTTTCAGCCGATACGATCTAGTTTCTCTGGTTGGATTCAAAGTTAACCTGGTCTGGGCCTCCCTTAATCGTGTTGTAGCTTTTAGGTATTCCTGTTTTGTTTGTGATTTCCGGGTTGATTCATAACCCATAACCCTCCTCTAAGATAGGCTTTAGCCACCTCCCAGATCAAAATTGGGTTGTCTCTACGTATAGAGTTATGGGATACGTACTCAAACCATGCTGGTTTCAATTCCGCCTGGAACACAGGGTCAGAATATAAATCTCCATACCCATGCCTCCCCTCTAGGGATATTGTCATGAAGCTTAAATGTTATGGGTGCATGGTCTCATATAACCAGTGGCAGTATTGCAAAGGAAATCCACCCGGTGTAGAAGGGGGTCAGTGCAGAATATGTAGTCAATTCTGGACTGTGATATGTAATACTTGGTGTCACCCAGTGTAAGATGAAGCTTCACAAATCTGCCCTCTTCATCACTTTGCACCCCTGCCACTTTACTTTGCAGGTTTCTGTGTAGCAAGATTAGGACCCCTGCCTTTCTCCCCACAGCCTGGGGATCCCAGAACCTCTCCCACCCATAACCTCTGCATTCTGGAGAAATCTTCTCTGCCCAGGTGGGTCTTCTGGAGTAAAACAATGTCGGCTCCCAGGCGTTACAGATGCCAGAGAACCGCCATCTGTTTGTTAGGGGACCTAAGTCCCTTTATATTCTAGGAGAGCCTACCTGTGCCAGTCTCTTGAAACCCATGGGGGGCAGCCAAGGCTTTCTGCATCGTATCAAAAGAGTATAGTTCAGTTTAGACATAGGTGCTGGAGTAAGTTTTTAATCCAAATGTGTGAAAAAAAAAAAAGGTTGGATAATCCAGGGTGAAAGGGAGAACAAGGGTTATTTATACTGTAATGGTCTTACTTATTTCCTCAAAGGACTCATCAACAATAAGAAACATAAAAAAAAGGCTCACACCCAGAGGGCATCATGCAACGGTTCTACATGCAGCTTCTGGTGATTTTCTGTCTGCAAAGATTGCCAGGTAGCTCGAAAATAACAAAAGATATCTAAACGACTGACTTTTAAGTGGAGAGAGATAGGCCATGTCAGGTTTTATCCCTCTGGTGGCCAACGGTCTTCCATAACGAAGCTCCCTTGGCCATTTTCTTCAGTGATGCGGAAATTGACTTCTGGGAGACATGTGGGGTTGAGGGTTCTGGCGAAGAGGCTCTGTCAGCTTCTGCCGCTGTAATTTCCCTGGGTGGTGAGGTCAAGTTATCTTTCACATAATCCTCGGCATCTTGGGCGGACGTGAAGAAGTGATGTTCTCCTTCTTTGTCGTAAAAGTGTAGTGTTGCCGGGTAGGCTAGAGTGAATGTAATCCGCCTTTGATATAGCTGGGAACACAAGGATTGGAATTGCTTCCTTTTGCGGGAGACCTCTGCTGATTAATCCACGAAAATATGTAAAGGTGACCCCTTCAAAGAAATATTTCGGTTGGCGCGGTACGCCTGTAATATTACAATTTTGTCCACATAGTCCAAGTATTTTACTATCACCCAACGTGGTGCATTTCCATCTTTGCGTGGTTGGTCCAGGCGGTGTGCCCGTTCCACCCTGAAAACCCGTTGTAGGCCTAAAAGGTCTGGGAATATGGTAGCACAGAGCTATTGCAGCTTGCCTGGTTTCACTTCTTCCATTATTCCAATAATCCTCAGGTTATTCCTGTGATCCCTGTTTTCCATATCATATATATTCTCCATTAAATTGACAACCTTTTTCTCAAATGACATGATCCTAGTTGAGGTATGTAGAGCATCATCCTCCGTAGAGGAGATTCTTTCCTCCGCTGCCTCCAGCCTGCAGGCATGCTCTCTGAGCTGATGGGCCTGATTTATGAAAGCTCTCCAAGGCTGGAGAGAATACACTTTCATCAGTGAAGCTGGGTGGTCCAGCAAACCTGGAATGGATCTGGTCCAGGATTCAAAACATTTGCTAGCAAATAGCAAATGACTTTGAAGAAATCCATTCCAGGTTTGCTGGATCACCCAGCCTCACTGGTGAAAGTGTATTCTCTCCAGCCTTGGACAGGTTTCATAAATCAGGCCCAATGTGTAAGGATTGTATGCCTTTCCCAATTGCCTTTGCCTTTCCCCATTGAGTCTATAGCCTCCTGCATGTAGGTTTTAGTAAAACTACCACAGCGTCAGCAATGAGTGTATGATCAGGAGTAGGTTTGGCAGGGTCAAGTACTCGCTGGGAGGAAATGCTGATGCGTCCTTCTGGGTCTGATTAAAGTCGTTAGCCATTTTGGATTTGAGCGTGCAATTCCTGTCACACTGTCTCCTCAGGGTGGAAGGATCCTCTTGTGGCGGCTTGTCTAAAAATGTTTCCATTCGGATCGTGCTCCCGGTGGCAGGTAAGTATGTCAGTGATTCAGCAGTCAAAGTTAAAATTCTTAAACAACTGAGGGCTGCAAGTATAGGGGCAAAAGAGCCAACAAGTTTGACCTACCTAATTTAAAGGAACTTAGGATTCTGGGCTTTTTTTTCTATGATGATGCTCGAGAATGCCCGTGTGGAAATGCTTAAAGTGGAACTATAATTCTGCTTTCAGTGTTCTGGCATGTTTTTATTGAAAAAATGGACAGACGATGTCCTTTCTGAAATATACTTACCTGTCTTTTCACTGTCTTATTTTTAAAAATACCAGGGATGTGCCAGGTATATAAACTAAATAAACTCCTGTGTACATGTGTGGGAGTTATGTCCTCCTGTTCTGGCCAATTCAGTTGACCACAGGTGAGTGTATTTAGAAAATTGTAATCAGACAGGTAAGGTAATTTTATTGCAGAAGGGACATAGCCTAGGGCAGGACCTACTTGATTTTTAGTTTTTAGGTTTAATTCTGTTATAAATTTACAACAATAAAACAGTGTCTTTGAATTAATGGTAGATGTTGTAGTTGCTAGCTATAGGTGAAAATCCAAAACCAAACAAGGGATGCTGTCACAATAGGGAAGCATAGACGCTCTTTTCCACACGAATTTCCAGATGATGTTTGGGTTGCACAAGATATACCTGTTTCCCTTTCCTCAGAGAGAGGGATCATGAAAAGCCTGATGCAGTCCATGGTCAATAACGCTGCTAAAACTGACAGCTGAACGTGCTGTCATGGGATAGTGTGTTTCAGCCACTAGGTGGACCCAAAACAAAGAGCATAGTCAAAACAACTTTTTAAAATTATTTTTCCTATAATTTTCAAACCACATACAAAAGAAAAAAAAAAACACATGCACAAAACAGTTGAACAAACAAAAAAAAAGACTTCAGATAAATCATGACATACAATAAATAAAGGGGGAAAAAAACTCAAGCCCCCCCTTCTCTAATTGTGAAGTATACAGGGCACAGTATTAACTTGAGATTACATTAATATTAGAACAGTGATAAAGGGTATAACAAATCATAGTCATTAAATATACCATAACATAATATTTACAATATTCATAGATTAGCTCCAGCTTTACCACAAAATGAACATTGTTATAGGCAATTCCATAAAGCCATACATTAGTAATGTACAAGTGCCCACAGACTCCAAGTACACCACATCTTAATAAATTTGGTTTACTGACTAAAGCTGGCGTAAATAGCTTTATATGTGGATAAAAAGAAATATACAGAGCTTTCCATGCTGCTAAAGTAGACATTTTTCAGTTCAGGACCATGTGTTTCCTTGCATAGTGTTTGTCCTGGCAGGAAATAACAGCAAAAGTTTGGAGACGCTAACCCGCTTTGAAGCCACAGGAGTTGCAACACTTTCAAATAGATCATGGGTACCGCCCCCTGCAACAGAAGGGAAGAGATGTAACCATTCAATTTTTAATATCAAAGTAAATATAGTTCAAAGACAAAGACAAGTATACAAAATTTACTTGTACAAAATCTAGTATAAAAAATAACATCAACAATACAATTTGTAGGGTACTGCCTCATCCCTTGAGGTTAGGTACTCAAACATTTTCATTACCATCCACAGTACAATTAGAGAGAGAATAAAATATCTATGTCCAGTCTAGTAGATACATAACCTTAAGGAATGAGGTAGTACCTCTCTAATTGTACTGTGGATGGTAATGAAAATGTTTGGGTACCGAACCTCAAGGGATGAGGCAGTACCTTATAAATTGTATTGTTGATGTTATTTAATATACTAGATTTTGTACTAGTAAATTTTGTTTAATACAAAAAAAAAATGTTGCCAAAAACCCTGTCTTTGGATTATAGTTACTTTGATATTACATTAATTTCTAGGGTTGGCATAAAAACTATCTTGCCCTGTCGGGAACAAACATACTAGTCCTAAAACAAATTGTTCCATATCTGTCCCCCCAAAATTTCTTAAATCTCAAGTCATTCAATTTTTAAATAATAAATACGGGAATTCATACAAGATGGTTCTTAGGAACACATAAAATGAGAAAACCAGCTTATTTTTAATAAGATTAATACTGACATTAAGGAAAAAAGCAACATTTCTCCAGGTCAACAATATAGATCAAAAAAGAGAAAGCAGGAGTAATGTAAAGGGAAATCAAATCAGTACACTTCTAGGCCGTGCTAACACATTTAAAATCCGGGCATAACGATATTGGCGGCTATGACAATCTCTAATCGCGGGGCGGTTCCGCGAAAATGGTAGAATTGGATTAACTTTAGGCCCAGAGTAAGTGGTAAAGATCTACTGTGAATATTTCATACAAGAAGGAAGAGATGTTTTAAATAAATAAAAATATACATTTTTTCCTCCAACTTCCTTACTGGTAGTCCTTCTATGGAAGAGTTTTTTCTAATAGAAGCAGTGATAGGCTACACCATGAAGACAAAATCAGCCAGGGAAAGGGGGCAACCTTTCTTGGTTTCCTACCTATAGTAAATTCAGTGGAAGAGACATTACTTAATTATTGGCCACAGTAGGTATACCATATAACAATGAAATGCATTGGAGAAACACAGGGCCAAATCACATTTTCTGAAACACAGCTTGCAATTTCCAATCATAGTTTAATACAGTTTTAAGTTTGTGAAACAAAAGGTGAAGGTAGGAAAAAGGGGGAAAATCCTGTCCTAGTCCTGTTCCTGGTTCTGCCCCTTATACTCTTGTCCATGGTACATAGTTGTAGATAGTTTGCTGTCACTCTATGTTTAAGGGTTGTTTCCATATCCTCTGTCTGCTGTGTTTTTGAATGCATTTGCTTCCAAATAATGCAATTATCTTATCCCTGACTTTTTACTGGCTTTTACCGTATGATGCCGAAGCTAGTCTCTCTTTTGTTCATGTTGGTAGAAACCCTGACATAATGACAAGACCATATTGATCAGTGCAGCTACACTTAATTGCTTCTTGCCCTGTCTAATATTGAACTAAATCCTGTTGTTGATCAGGGAATTCAAAAGCTGAACTCTACCCGGTAGTTTACCTCCTAACCCTGTTGTACTTAATTGCCAATGACAGCAGCACTAGCAAAGTGCTACAGGATTTACAGTTCTGTTGAGACACATAGTAGACCTCAGATTATAAATCAGTTGCTCATAGCAACAACCAAGGACTATAGAATGTAAGCGTGTGCAAACTGCTACTGTCCAGCTTCCTGCTCCTGCTGCAGCTATTGAATTGACTTTGAGCCTGTTCCAGTTCCTGCCAACTATCTCGCCCACAATTTGAAGGCTGCTGTAGCAGCTGTCATTGCCCCTTACATACAGCAAATTGCTGAGTTGCAAAAGTTGGCAGCTATTTACCAAAAACAATTCTTGAAATAACAATTTGAAATAAGCCTTAACTCCTCCAACCTGGCGCACGACTGTCAGTGTATAACTGCTAGCAATTGGGGGTAAGATTTTTTGCCAGAAATTAGTTACATTTCATGTTATCAATTTAAAAAGTTTAAACATTTGTTCTTTTTTAATGCAGCAGTTATGGTGGTCCAAACTGAATATAGATTGCTGGTAATGTGAACCTGATTCTATCACTTTCTACCAAATTAATAAAAATAATAATAAAAATAACAACATAAGTCAACCAAGCATTTTCATTAGTGATAAGTTTGTGAGTTTTATAGTATTTTTCATTCTGGTTTCAATCCGTTTCAATTTTCTATAGCACATCTAGTTTTTATGCTGAAGGTAA
>NC_092859.1:96231999-96310591 GCF_032062135.1 Pyxicephalus adspersus
ATTATTGATATCATAATGTTAACATCAAATGATCACACAGTCATCCAGATATATTGGTGATATACCATGTAGAGTATTTGAACATTTCAAGAATCGAGGTGCAGTCAGTAAAGTCAGTCAGTAAAGGCATAGACCAAAAACTTGTACCAGTGTGTCCAGAAACGAGTGATAGAGTCATCGCCTTGCATTTTAGCATCCAACATCTCTCTGTGGAACAGGGTCTTCAGGGTGGAGATAACTTGTTCCAAGCCAGGGGGTTGGGGTTGTATCCAGTTTTGCATAATTACTCGCCTGGCAGCTAAAAGACAGATATTAGTCCAAGTTCGTACAGATCGAGGTATATTATCTATGTCGATGCCATCCCAGGAACCAAACAGCAACAGAACAGGAGTGGATGGTACGGTATGACCAGATACATTAGATATAAACCTAAGTATTTGAGACCAAAATGTAGTGATCTCAGGGCAAAACCATAACCGGTGTGACAAAGAAGCATTTGAACAGCTGCACTTGGGGCATTGGAGATGCCACGATCTAGGCTGTGAGGCCGATATGGAGGGTCTGAACACTTTGTAGGCCCTGTGCAGTAGCATAAATTGAGATTCTCTTGAATTCTCATTGACCATACTTTCTCTTACCGTTTGATAACCTTGTATATTACATTTCACTATGTCAGGATCTGGAAAATCTTTTTGCCACATTTTTACATTAGAAGATGACAGAGGTTTAGTAAAAATAGGCAGAAGGCATGCATATATATTAGATATATTAGGTGGAGACAATGTTAGAAGTTTGTCAAAGCAAGGTCCCTTTTGAGGGATGAAAGTTTTATACAATCCTCCCAGCAGCCAAACTATAAGCTTGGAAGGAATTCAAATGGTTTTGCAAAAAAAAAAACAAAAAAACTTTCCGAATAAACGTACGTCTCCTCCATTAAAGGAAGGAGTTCAGAAACTGCTTGATTCATATCAGAAACTGGGCAGTTGCATGTCATTGAAAATTCTCTTCTTGTGCTCCCATCTAGAAGTCTTTCCAGAAAATCTTGGAATGGTGAGTGAAGAGCAAGGAGAATGTTTGTCACTAGGATATTTAGTCAATGGAGCTGTTACCAAGGCTTATTGAAAAAGAGTATGATGGACGACTACTGCTGGATGCTGGACCGCAACATCCTGGACACACACATGAATATAAATGCTAAAAGCCTTTTTGATTTTGCACTGAATACATTGAAAAATCTAGCACAATATAAACTAGAATAAAAAACTGAAAGCAGATTTGATATCAATGTGAAAAATTGATTTAGAAAAGGATGTTTTGGTCTCCAATGAATTGATTTTTTTTTACTTTTTTCCTTGAAAAGTGAAGATTAAAAGGTGGGATTAGCTTTTTATTTTCCTAGTCAGAATCTCTACATTAAATATGGATTTAGCTGCAGCTCTAAGTAATGGTCCGTCAACTGGGGTCTTCGAACACAATCATTAAGGGCTTGTTCACATCATAAAACATTCTGCCATGTGTTATTAGCACACATTGCTCTGTGCGTATGTGATTTTTTTCTTTGACCTAATACTTCTAATATGGTCCTGCACTAGGCAAAGATGCTATTTCCTGTTTTCCTGGAAGGTTTGTAGAACCAGAACCATATTACATAAAACTACATCCTGATGCTGATAACGTGACCCAGATATTAGGGGCCATTGGTCCATTGCGGAGCATTAAATGCATGCACATGCTTCTATTAGGACAGAACCCACATTGGAATTGACTGTTGAACAAGGCATAAAAACTTTGACAAGCCAAAAAATGAAGCTCCAGCTTAAAGCTTACCTAAACTCAGACTTTTCACTTTACATAAAAGGATAGACAACCCTTTTATATAAAGTAAAAGTTCTGTTTGTGTTTTTTTTAAGTGCAACACCCTTTTTTAAAAAAAAAAAAATAGAGGGGTGCAGCACCACCGCCTAGGCGATCAACAATAAATGGGAGGGCAAAGCCTCCAGGGATACCTATGTCACGCATCCCGGGAAGCTTTTGGCTGCTCCTTCTGCACATTCCGAGCATCTCAGAAATGCGCAGGAGGGGCCCTTTTATCAATAGGGGAAAAATTGCTGATTTCACGCATGCGCAGTACGATCTGCAAGTTTTTTTACAATCTACGTCTCCCAATCCCACGCCTGCACAGTGCATGATGGAGTGACATAGGAAGAAGAACACAGAAGAAGAGAGGAGAAGATGGCAGCGCCTGGCACTCCCTCTGCGCTGGGCTGAAGACGGATACCGGGACAACGCGGGACCCGATGGAAGAAACGGCCCGACAGATAGACAGATCTGTGGGATCGAAGGTAAGAGTGATTTTATTGTTTTGAGTGTACTTCAGCTTTAATGCATGTATGCCCAGAAGATGCATTCAGAAATTTTCTCCTGTGAGACTTTTTGCACCTGTCAGCCATGCAGGTCTTCTGCAAGCCCTACTACTGTACAACACAGAATATACTGCCACGATAAATAAGGGGTAACATAATGGCAATGTTAACAAGCCCATACAAAGCTGTGTTTCCTTGGGCCAATTAAAGCCAAATAAAGGCTTGTAGAAGTTAATGACTTTGTTCTGTAATTTCTGCTGTCAGACATCATGACCGCTTCTTACAGACCAGGCCTGTCTGGCGCTCAGAAATACATCTCCCAGAATCCTCCGCGCTCCTTATACACCAATGATGTCATCACTTCATGGAGCCAATCAGAGGCCGTCTGGCGGCCCTCTCCTCCCGCCCAGTGTTTTAGTGTTGCAGAGCAGGCGCCATCTTGTCTCGGAAAAATAGACTGCTCCCGTTGTGTTGAAGGCGACCTAAGAGGGCAAGATGCTGTACCTGGAGGATTACCTGGAGAGTGAGTGGGGAAATAGGACGCCATGGCGGCGCGGGGTGCTCTCAGAGCGGAGGGGTGCGGGGTTTTTAACGTGAACGGGAGTGGCGCCGCCTAATAACCGCCCTCCTTGTCTCTCCCTCCCCTCCCGTCTCTCCGCAGTGATCGAGCAGCTACCCATGGATCTGCGCGACAGGTTTACGGAAATGCGGGAGATGGACCTGCAAGTGCAGAGTACGTGAGCGGCTCTTCCCACCCGTCTGCAATGAGCATGGACAGCTGGTTGTAGTGAGGCCGCCGGTTGTATTGTGTTCAAATGAAAAGACCGTGCGAGCTGCCGCAGGGTAACCCCGGCTTCCTGCTTGTTGTTGTATTACCAGAAGCCAACAGCAGGGGGCAGTGGTACTCCCGCCCATTGACATCAGTGCGGGCTGTACTAAAAGCCCAGGAGGCTGCAACCTCAAGTGAACTCATGTGACATGAATTTATGTTAGGGATCATCATCATCATCATCATCATCTTCATGTGAAATGTAGTCTCTTGTATCTAACAAATATAAATAGAATAAAATCACCACTTTATGCACCATCAACATACCATAGATTAATACAAAAAATCATAAAAGATCCTAATCCTACACACTCATGTTTATGAATCGGGGTGTATGCCCACTGACCCATCAACCCATCCCCCACTACATCCATTATAAAGAGCAGAGGTGTCTGTGCTGACACATCTACACCCTGCATTTGTTGCACAGGACCAAGCTTCTCATAGTGAGCATTAGGAGAAATAGAGCCCACCACATTTCCTGGCCGATAAACATCCAAATTCGTCTGGGCTTCTTTTGAACCTCGATCCGATTGTCCTCTAGTCAGTGGTTGCCAACCTTTTCGGTCCTGCAGACCACTAAAATTATCAGCTCCTGAGCCGGGTGTCCCTCAAAGGGGCAGAGACCTCCTGCATACTAATGTCATTATGACATAACCCCGCCCAGATCTGAGCCTGTGATGGGAGAGTGGGCGGGTTGTGTCCAGGGACAGCCCGCCCACTTCCCTGAGCCTAGGAATTGTACAGGGGACGTGCTCAGCGGCTCTGGCCAGTGCGTCCCTCCAGCGGGGTCCCCCGACCAGAGCCGCAGACCTACAGTTGGCGACCTCTGCTCTAGTCCAACCCTTTCATTCATTGGATTTTTAGATTCTGCATCCCATGTGGGCATTATCACAGCTTCCTGTTTTCAGAAAGCTATGTATAACACCCTGCTGATCCCTTCCACCAGCCATGATCTGCTTGCTTTTCATAAGGATGTACAGTATAGAGACACAGTGGGTCCAAAATAAGGTATGTATATAGGTCCAACATCATGGCGCTGATCAAAGCTCTCCAAGACTGGAAAAGATAGACTCTGGGGATAGAGCCTGAGGATTGTTCCAGAAAACCTGAAATAGATTTCCTAAAAAATTTTTCAGTCCTGGACCGGTTGCGCTCCAGGTTTTCTGGATCACCCAGGTTCTCCTATGATAATCTATCTTCTCCAGATTTGGAGAGCTTCGATTCATCAGGCTTATTATGCCATGATTATGACTTTTCAGCGAGCATAGATCAATCAGTCCCTGTCCTCTGAAGGCATTCACAACCTCCATTCTACACATACACTGGCAGTAATTTGGATGGAAGCCATATAATCTTCCAGTATTTTTTTGGATTATAGGAGGAAACTGGAACATCCGGAGGAGACCCATACAAATATGCATAACAGATCAATGCAAAAAAAAAAAACTATTCTTGAAATGAACTGGTTAGTTTTATCCCCCTTCTTTTTTTCAGGGATTCGCATCACCATTTTTTTTCAGATCTTTGCAGTACCCAAGAACGGTTTGCAGCCCCAACCATATCCCAAGAACTAAAATAGATCATATTGTCACTGCTTTTGCAAGCATTTTTGCACTTAAAAAAACGTCATTACAGCTATTGCTCACTTACCGACTTACCTGTTTAATGACGCCTCGCAGTTTTGGCCATCTCACTGACTAATACACTGTACAAGATAGCAGCGTGGCTTCTCCCCCCCCCTCATTCCTCTCAGCTCCGGCCTCCTGGACCCGGGTCTGCAGGCTGTCTGTAAACCTGTCACTCAGGCGGGCTGTACACACACAGGCAACGCAGGTGGCTCCTTAATTTGCTCCTCAATGACCAATTCACTTAAGGATCAGGTCATTGGAATGGAACCTGGTCTGTAAGTGAGGGGCTTCTGTATTCACCTGTTCCCTCACAGGGCACTGCCATCTGCTACATTCTCTTAAGGATCTTTGGCCACGTGATTGACCGAGTTGCAATGAAGTTACTGCACAAAAATTTATTTCCGGCATGTCCAGGGGAAGCCAGGTATATTGTCAGTGAGAGCTTGTTGAAGGGGTTATTGCATTCTTCTATATTCTCAGTGAATCCTAAAAAGTTGAAAGGGAAACTTTAATGCCTAAAGAAACTGAGCTGTTACTAATCCCGGAGTAGGTGCCGAGGAACATTGAAATTCATGTTTTTTAACCACTAGTCTGGACTAGAACCCTCAGGTTAATAGAATGTGGTAACAGAATTCCATAGGCACTGCCACTTAGCAAGAACAATTTAGTCCACCACAGGAACAGATCTGAGGAATCCCCAGGCAAGAATAGAATAGATTTATTTTGGAATAATTTGTCCATTCCTGCTCCCGATCTATAGCAGCCAATGTTTCATTTACTGGCATAATTCAGAAAACTAATATAACTGTTTTTTTTCCCGCCTTACAGCTAGCAGTTAAATTATCATTTATGAATTCTTGTTTATTTGCAACTGTTAACTAGTGTCTAAATGGTTTAATTATTGCTGTATATATTAAGACGTGACTTGTTTGAAACAAATACATAAGAGCAAACATATGACTCTCTACTTCTCTAACAACTTCATAATGCAGATGCAATGGACCAGTTAGAACAGCGGGTTGGAGAGTTTTTTGCTAATGCCAAGAAAAACAAGCCTGAATGGAGGGAAGAACAAATGACTGCTATTAAGAAAGTAAGTTATAGGTTTTTATTCTGAGGAGCACCTAATGGTAGAGAATTGGCATAGGTTCGGTGCACATAGATTACTCAAGGTGTTCATGTTTTGCAGGTAATGTGAGTTTGTAAAGAAGTTAGTGATAACAGTTTATGGCTCCTTGTGAGTGTTAGCAGAGGTCATCATTTCATGTTGTCCTTTAAATACAAGAGGTCCACACAATAAATAATCTTTTTAGTGTTAATGTAAGGACATTTTTGTACTCATAGTTTGTGATGATATAAGTGTGTGCAGCCATACTTGCATGCTGGCTTCCTGGTTGTGTCTTAATAAAAATTAGGGGCACTCTTAATCAATACTTGATCAATGTATCAACTGGACACTGATCAGGAAATCTCATATCAGGATGGAACCAAGTGATGGAATGAGAACTGCCTACAATCTGCTGTTTCCATTGATTACAACACTAATGAACACAACGGGCTGTAAGTCTTAGGATACTGATAAAAAGTAATGTTGGTTTGGGTGTATTCTGCAATCGACCTGAATCCTATTAGCATAAATGGATCTAAATGATGTTTGAGCAATCAAATTGATATCAAGTGCACGGAAAGCATGTATTTTTATGATGATCTACCTAATGCATGTTTACATATCAGGTCTTATACTACTTGAAGGTTTAACATAGAATCTTATCTGATATTAAATCTTATTTAATTAAGTCTTCTCTACTGCAATGTATTCATAAAATCTATTTTGTTTATGCAGCACACAACTAATTTAGTTCTCCCAGTAATTCCCGAAACTGTAGCATCGTACTCCGACCCCCTATACTTTGTTTTAGGTTTCCAGTGCCTGACCTCTGTTCTCATCCACAAACTGGTTTCCTTCAAAGTTTATGGTTCTGTCCTGAATTGGTCTCCCAAAGCACCCCCCATTCCTCTTTTTCCTATGTGGCACCAACTGTGGCAGTTAGAACTCTTTTGAACTTCCAGTTTGTAATATTCTAGGAAACGTGACATAATATTTGATTTGGAAGAAGTCCTCCCTGTCTACCCTGGTGACCTAGAAAGCCCTCAATAATGTGTCCCTACATTTGTAAATTACTTCTACTAGTGGAGGGCAAGTCTCACCACTTTTGATAGAGTGGGGGGAATGGGGATGAATGGAGTCTGAATAAAGTATCTCCATGATGTTTTGTATTGTCCAGTTGTTTTCTTTTCATATTAAAATGGAACTAAACCTACTTGGCTCACCTATCTGCATTCCAGTAAAGGGCACCTCTATCCTTCTCTTCTTCCTCCTACAGACAATCTTTGGCCATCTTGATTGGCCGTGCCAGGAAGAGGTAACTCCTGTGCAGGCGTGTGGGAGTTGATTCATCCTGGCACGAGCAAGGGAAGCGTGTATTGCTGGGTTTCCATGGCAACTAAAGAGGAATCAGCATGTGCACAGCTTGGTTTTTACTACAAGAACCTGGTGTGATCAGGCAAGTAAGACATTTTTACAGAAGGGACAATGCCTGTCCTATTCTGAAATAATGACCTGCCTGAGGATAGAAACTTAAAAATGGAACTTTAGTTCTACTTTGAAGTAGTATGGTTGTTTTTTTTTTTTTTTTTCGTTGTATTGCATTAAAATCATACTAAATAGACTTAAAAAAAGTTTCACATAACTGCAAATAAAGAAGGTGCTAATTTACTATTGCTATGTGACTATATTTGTAATAATTATTAATTTCAGGATTATTTTAAAGCCTTGGAGGATGCAGATGAAAAAGTGCAGCTAGCAAATCAAATTTATGATTTGGTAAGCAAAATTATAGTTCAGTTACTCACACTTTGTTGTTTTAATGAAAAAAAAGTGTTAATGGGAAATGCTTCACGCATTTAGCAAACAAATTACAAAATACTGCTTTTGATTTATGCAACAATTAAACTTGCATTTGTTGTAAAATTATGTCTGTCAGTTTGAAGTGCGAACTGGTTGGTACCTCTACTTGACTTACACGCTAGAATAGTTTCCCATTTATTTCCATATCAAGCTGATATGTTTTCATTTATGTATGTATGTACTGAGTTCAAGAAAATTCTCAAGATTCTGGTAATAATAAGAGATGTGATAACTTTGAGATGTATAAGTAGTATGGAAATGTTTACAATTTTCTTGATTTTAATGTTTTACAGGTAGATCGACATTTGAGAAAACTTGATCAAGAACTGGCAAAGTTTAAGATGGAATTGGAGGCTGACAATGCTGGCATTACTGAAATATTGGAAAGAAGTGTGTACAATTTTTTTTAATTTTTTGTTTATAATGTTACTAGTGTTTATTTTACATTTTTCACCTTTACCCCTCCAATTAAGTCCCCATTCTCCCCTTTGGTCTATCAATGGCATTTCACTTACGGCATTTTTTTTTTGTGAGCCAACACTTCACGTGGGGTATTTTGAAATGTCAAATGGTTTTGAGCATTGGTTTATAGAGAAGATTGTTTTGGCCATGAATTTTTGGCAGTTTAGGCTGTTCACCTAGCAAAGTAAATTCTCACTTGATTTGAATGTTTTCTTTTACAAAGATTACTCATCTAAATTTTAAAAACAACTTGATTTTACTTACTTGCATATGATTTGATGGTTGAAGTCCACAAAGCTAAGTTAAAATTCAATGGCAAGGTTATTCCTTGTTAAAAATGTCGAGAAACACTGGTCTACAGACTATATTTATTAAATCATCCCTGCTGTATCACACAAACATGACAAACAAAAGTAGTTTAAATCTATAATAATTTAGAAAAACTTTTTTTTTTAATTTTGCAAGGGAGGGCTAAAACTGCTCTCGTTTTGTTCTTTTGCAATTGGTGTCTCATTAGGGAGGACTGGCAGGAAGTGAGAGAGATTTCTTTTTACAGTTATCATAGAAACAACTGTCCTCATTGGAAGATAACCCTTCTGTGTACTTGGCAACTCAGAATGTTATTTTCATTTTTATTTCTATTGACCTTCCTGGTGCTTGTCAGATGATTAGAGAGAGTAAATTTACCTAACAAGGGCACAGACAAAAATAAAACCCTAATAGTCATTCTATCCTCTACCACTCTATCCAAATATTTTAAAACATTTTACAATATATAATACTTATTGCATAGGCGAGTGCTAAACATATATATGCTTTATAATGGATGTGAGACGTGAAGATAACATCAGCAGCACTAGGTGGGATTGCTAAGAAGATGGAAGATGCTATTTTGCAACGATCTACCTCTTGTATTAAAAAGGACTGGTATAGATTGTTTTGTTTGCTAAAATTTGAATTATTCTCTTCCAGGGTCATTAGAACTAGACACGCCATCTCAGCCTGTGAATAACCACTATACTCATTCTCATTCCTCAGGAGAGAGTAAGTACAATAAGTGTCGTCTTATTCCATTTCTAAACTGCAGCAGCCATTAAACGCAAATGCTTATGTCTACAGAAAGGAAGCACAATCCATCATCCCATCATTCTACTACAGACCATGTACCAGAGAAAAAATTCAAGTCTGAGGCGTTGTTATCTACACTTACTTCCGATGCTTCTAAAGAAAATACTCCAGGCAAGTTTTCTGTCACATGTACAAATGCTAGTTTGCAGGAGCAGACACATAGGCTAGGGAATATTACCCTTGTAGCAATCTTCTTTAGGGACCATACACTATATAAAAAAAACATATGTAGTATAATTTTGTTAGGTGAGCTTTCAAACCAACTAATTCATGATATAAAATAGGATAGAGAGCTGCTCCAAGGAAGGAACATTTTGTTAATGCTTTTGTAAAGTGAAGATAGTGGCGGCATGTCACTATATACATCAGGGGTCCTCAAACTACGGCCCGCGGGACGAATACGGCCCCCTGAAGTTGTCCATCCGGCCCGCCGGCTGCTGAGGCTGCTTCTCCTGCCTGAGTTCTGGCTGCCTGCCATCTGCACTCCAGGGAACCCGGTCACGTGACACCACTGTTGCCAGGGCAACGCTGGAGCTGTCGGGCTGAAGCCATCAGGCAGAGAAGGTATGAGCAAAGCAGAGACTCACTGCTGCCTTCATTCCCTGCTCACTGCTGCACAAATGTACATGATCAATGTACATTTGTAAATAGTATAAACATACTATGCACATTGATCATGTGCTGCAGTGTGATCCATGTATGAAGGCAGCAGTGAGTGACAGGTAGCAGACACTGACAAAGTTTTTTTAGCAGCCCTTTTATAATTAATAAAAAGTGTGGGGTAGTGTTGGGTGTAGGGTAGGGTGTATAAAAAGAAGCAAATTAATGAATTGCTTGAGATTATTCATTTGCATGGAAAATGCAAGATAAATTTGCATTTTCAATACACACAATGAAAATTCAAATTTATCTGTGCATTTTCCAAATAGGAATTGAGGAATAATCTCAAGCAATTTTAAAGCCAAAGTAAACGCCACTTTTTTTTTTTAATGATCGGCAAGTGTGCTGTACATATAGTATTGTTCTTTCATGTTTTTTATACAATAAATATGTTTTGTGCAGTGTGCCTAAGAATCTTCTCCTGTTTTTTTTCAAACTATAGTAAGGCCCCCCGACAGTCTGAGGGACCGTGAACCGGCCCCCTGTTTAAAAAGTTTGAGGACCCCTGATATACATTATATGCTGCTTATTGTAGAACTCTAAAAGTTGTTACTAGAATTTTTTTCAACATTTTACATCTCTAGTTTTACTGGTAAACCGTAATAGCTATCACATAAGCAAAAAATGTACACTTTTTCTATACTTCTTCTTAATAAAACAATAAAGCCAGGATTACAATTCTAAAGCAGTCATAAAGAAGCAGGATGGTAAGTAAAGTTCATTTTACTATGATCTTAGACCTAAGTGAAGAGTTAGACAATGACCTTACCAATCTGTTACATGGTCCATTACATGCACATTATATACTTGCTAATGAAGCTTCACCCTTTGCTTGCTCTAACTGATCACTTTTAAAAAGCTGTTAGTTTCATGTATGACATGCTTTTAAGAAAGTTAATAATTATGTTTTTTTATATATTTCTCTAGGGTGTAGAAATACTATGTCCTCTGCTACTACTAATGTTTACAACGTGAATTCCTCCCAGCCACTAGCATCATATAACCTGAGCTCTCTTTCAAGTGGAACTGCTGCAGGGGCTGGAGCTGGGGCCATTACCATGGCAGCTGCTCAAGCAGTTCAAGCTACGGCACAGGTACAACATATGAATTCATGCTTTAACCACATACATAGTTCTTGGTTTACTATTTATTTGTTTTTGTGTGAAATATGTAAAAATATCAAACTGCAAGTACTAGAAAACTACTACTAGATAAATAATCTTCTACTAAATACACACAGATGAAAGAAGGAAGAAGGACATCCAGTATGAAAGCCAGCTATGAGGCATTTAAAAATAATGACTTCCAACTTGGGAGAGAGTTTTTGTCTAGAGATTCAACAAGTTATTCCTCATCAGCCTTGGCTTCTACGCTGACACAGACCTTGACATCTTCAGCAACTACAGACGCGAGAAGTGGGCGAAAAAGCAAGTGAGTAAAGAAGTTTATTTAAAGTGGAATTTAATTCTGCTGGTGGTGCTCAGGAGTTATGCCATAATGTGCAGCTTTATCTGCCAAATCACCCCCTCCAAAGATACACAATAGCCCTGGTTCTGAGCGTTCCTCCGTCGCCACCAATGATTATTTTGCTCTGTTGTGCTCTAGGATTCAGTGCCTTCAACCCCCTTCATTGTCTGGGTTGGGGTGACACACCTCCTGCACATGCAAGACCCAGTGTATATTCTGAAACTATCCTATCAAAAAGAATTTTCTATATTTATAATAGAAGCAGTTATATTTTCCTATTAAAGATACTTAAAGTATTCATAAATCTTGCCATCTTTTATTACTGTTGCTATATATATCTGCTACATTTACTTTACCTTGTTTTCCAGATGTCATTTTAGGTAATTATTTTTGCTAAATATATATTTGACTGTTTTGTATTGTTATTATTCTAACATATGTTCTTTTTGCTGTGTAGGAGCAATAATAAATCTTCAAATCAACAATCCTCATCATCCTCCTCCTCCTCTTCATTATCCTCTTGCTCATCTTCATCAGCTCTTGCACATGAGCTGTCTCATCAACAGACTGCAGCTATTCCAGAGTCCGATTCAAATAGTCAAGTTGACTGGACATATGATCCCAATGAACCTCGTTACTGTATCTGTAATCAGGTAAAGTCAGCTGCTAGTTCTAGATTTTTACTCGCCAGTAAAATGTCTTGCTGGAATAATATGCTCTAAAAAAATAGTTTGTCTAGTTACTTTATCAATTTCATCAACTTGTTAGGATTTATGAAAAAAACATTTATTTTAACCTTGTAACTACTTTTAGGAATTACATTACTATACGGTTTTAAAGCAGAATATTAGTTTGTTGGTTTTGTAGTTCTTGTTTACAAAATATTACCTATAAATGCAAAATTAAATAAAAAATGGATTATTGCTTTTTCATTCCTAATTTGTGGTTTTCGTGCTTATAATTTGCATGGGTTCCAGTACCATAAACAGGGAGATTTATCAATTCTGTCACGCAGTACAGCATATTCTGAGTCATAATTACTTCTGCTGCCCTGAAGTATTACAGTAACAATATAAAACCCACTTCTGATCACTTCCTAACTGTGCATGTTTTTTTCCACTGTCAATACTCCTCTTACTGTTTCCTCTACAGTGCTAAATATGTTAAAGACATTAGCAAAAGTGTTGCCTGTCCAAAATTTAAATGGCATTATAAAACAAATTTTGTCATCAAAGTACTTAGTAAATGGCCTTTTAAGGGATTTGTGTGGGCCCACACAAGTCTCCCCCCCAATGTAACGCAATATGTTGACATTAATTTTGAATTGTACCCAATGCACTAAGGTGATGTGCCACTGATGCACAGGCTTTGCCTGCATGAGCAAAATGTTTTATTTTTTAGGCCTTTTGTTCATTGTTTGCCTATCTAATTTAAATACGCTGCCTTAATACATTGTACATTTTTAATACGCTGCACTGTAGGGTAATATGTAAATTAGCCTTTATTTCTACTGAATGTCTACTTGTGTTCTATTTTAGGTATCTTATGGTGAAATGGTTGGATGTGATAACCAAGATGTAAGTATATGTAAATGTATACCTGAAATGTAATAAAAATTTGGTAAAAGTTCAAAAAAGCTGCCCATCAACAACCCAGTCCCTTAGGCAGTCAGAGGTATACCATTTAATGCAGGGAGATTTTCCAGTGTGTTCAAATGGTTAGGCTGTGACTCTTCAAACATTTTTGTGTATTTTGCACTTTTAGTTTGGTGGATAGATAACAAACATAACATCCTTTCGTCTTTGTGGTAGATGTATGTTCATGAACTTCAATGGATAGTAGACTGTAAAGCTCTGTTTGCTAAAGAATTTGAGATTGTACAATAAATAATAAAACGTAACATATTATGTGCAAATGGATAATTGAAGTGAGTCTTCACACAATTTGTGTGAACATTCTCCAGTTTTTTTAGTAAATTAGCCACGATTTACACTGTCATTTGAAACTGAGTGCAGGTACAGTTTTTGTCCTTTGCTGTAGTTCTTGATATTCTTGATGCTTTTGGAGCAGTTTCCAGCAAGCATATCTTCAATGTGGAAAAATGACACTGCAGGCAAAATGCATGAAAATTATTTTTACATGCTACGTATAGCTGGGTCCTTTGTTGGGGAACTTACATGAATAATATTGTTTGAGTTTTAAGTGAAATTATATTGGTAAAATAGTACAAGCACAGGTGTAAAACACAATTTCCTTGTGAAAAAAGAACAGTTTGCAAGTATTTCTAGTAGCTGTAAGCAATCAATCAAATAAAGTCTCTTTATGGTTCAACTGTTCTCAAATCTAATTTCTTTGCAATGAAAATCAAGTTATATGTACTGTTTTTTATTGATTGAATATTCTTCCCCCATCCTTTTTATTTTTCAGTGCCCTATTGAATGGTTCCATTATGGATGTGTGGGATTATCAGAAGCTCCCAAAGGAAAATGGTATTGCCCACAGTGCACAGCTGCCATGAAAAGAAGAGGAAGCAGACATAAATAAAACAAAAGACTAACTATCTAAATTACACTTTTTTATTACACTGAAAACCTGCGCATCATTTCATATTTACAACAGGTCATTTGCTAATTGGATTGGACAGTTGCTGAAGTATTTAAAAGAATTCCATTTCAGTACATCATCATCTCATATGTCAATATTTGGCATTTTGAAATCCTATTTTTGTCTTTATGGGATTTCATTGCTGAGGGTTATCTATAGCTTCTGTGCATAATTTACAGAGGTATGTCTTGCACGAAATGAAAGGCTATAAGGGAATATGGTATGAAATGTTAAAGGATCTACTATTAAATAAGAGTATGCAGTACTTTTTAAGCTCCTTTTTATATCAATTTTGTTTCCTTCAGAAACATATCTCAGCTGGCTGAAGAAACGAAACGTATCTGTGTTGTTGGGCTGGCATCCATTAACTGTGTACATAA
The DNA here is from genome assembly GCF_032062135.1 of Pyxicephalus adspersus. Classification (NCBI taxonomy): domain Eukaryota; kingdom Metazoa; phylum Chordata; class Amphibia; order Anura; family Pyxicephalidae; genus Pyxicephalus; species Pyxicephalus adspersus. Next base: position 96,246,492 of record NC_092859.1, read on the forward strand.
CCTATTTAACCTGTTATGTGAGAGCCAATTTTGTCAATGTTACTACACAAACACTGCTGTCAACATCAGTGTGCTTTCTTTTTTTATCAAATGATTTCTTTGTGTTTTCAATGTAGTAGTGACAAGCTAGTTAAATAAAACTTATTTGACATTTTCTTATGAATTAACTCTGTCCTGGCATTCTGGATGATTAAAGAGTTATAAACACAAAAAAGTTTCTTTATATACGGGGGAGGGGGCATGTATTTGCTACCCATTGTTAACAGCCAGCAAGATTTCTTGCCTTGGAGCATGGTTTGGTTTTATTATTGTGGGGTACCCTGAGCGTTTTTTTATTGAAAAAAGAAAAATGACAACTTAATTACAATGGGTTTTCATATGTATCAAGCAAGTGTCCCCAGAAGGTCTACTGGGTTTCAAAAAAAATAAAATATTTTTATTTAAAAATGTTTTCATCTTCCAAAGGTTCCTCTATCCCTACCCACCTACCAAATTTTTTGACAATACTAGGTTCAGTGGTTTTGCAATTAACTCAATCAAAATCAATGAATGGCATTAAAAATGAAATTTTATGACTATATTTAAAAGCTAAAGTTTACTAAAAAAAAACAACACATCCATGAGTCTGCAATAAAGGCAGATGATGACTGGTATGAGGGTCTGGCATGGTGCCATATGTATCTTCCCTAAAAAACAGGAAGCTATGTTAAAAAAAATACATGAAATACTGGGGCTCTTTGAATGAACAAACTCTAGTCCTGTAAATGGAAGTGGTGGGTTGGGGAAAGTTTAGCTGGGAAGGAAAGAGCTTGATGCCTGGTGTCCAACCTATAGGCCTTTGGGACTTACTGTGTGGCCCCTGGGACTCTTGTAAAGTAAACTCGGTGCTTTTTAAAGTGAAAAATATTTCAGTGAAGGAAAGTGATTTTTTAGTCTTGCTGCTACTTAAGTTTTGCTGTGCTGTTCATCACTTCTCTCATTTTCTGTTTTGTAACTGATCTTTTATCATGGTTTTGCTGTGAGAAATATCCAATGTGGCTCAAATAATTTTTAATGTGATAATTAGCACAGATGTGCACTAGTTGATTTGTAAAGGGGCTGTAATAGCAGTGACCCCTAGTAAGTCTCATGTAACATGTTTCCTGTAGTATATCCCCTATGTCCGATAACTCCTATTGAATATCTGCAGTCTCTGACAGCCTTTTGAAGCACAACATTCATGAATTGTGGCCCTTTGCTGGTCTCCTGTTCCACACTTGAAGCCCCCTGAATAAAGTAAGTTTACCACCAATAAGCTAAATCATACTGGATGTGCATTAGCCAGTAAATATGTCAGGGTCTATCTGATTTGCTACGGTTGTTAATGCACACTGAAAAGCTGACACTATATGCAGTGAAAACAGTTTATTCAAGTTTGCCCACCCCAGCACCACCATCATTTTTGGTGACAGCGCTCACTTGTTTTTAAATAAAATGAAAAAGTCAGCTATAGATTTTCTGATTCCTGTTGGAAGCTGCATTCTGGTAAACTGGTGTCAGCCTTACCCGATTGTCTTTCTAAAATCTAAATTACTGACACCTTCCCCCATCCTTTTTCTCAACTTGGAGATAATTTGTTCTATGTCTTTATAATAAGACCTAGATAACAGAGAAAGTGTGCACAGGACAACTCTAAATTTCTGAGACAAAGGGTATTCTTTGCACTCAAACAGATATAATAAAACACTTGTAATATATTATTTAACAGCAAATAAGACAAAATCATTGTTAAGGACTGCATACACTTTGAGGTGAGAATTTACCAGGATGTAGACAGTGGAGGGAGCAGTGTTTGATGTCACACTTATACCTACATAAGGGCCAGTTTAGAAGAAGAAACAAACTACCACTGTTTTAGGATGATTATAACCTATTTAAACTCCATAAAGATAATATCAAGTTAAGGTTTAACAAAAGCTGGTTGACACAGACACTAGCTGGTTATCAATAGTTAAAAAAAAATGTAAATTTTGCATCCAGCTACCAAAAAAAAAAACTAAATGCAAAAAAGCTTTTATGTAAGCAGCAATGGAACTTCTCCATTATCCCTGGCAGGGCTGCTGGAACACTACGAAGGAAACCGTTTTGTCGCAGCATTTTTGATTTTACATATGCATTATCTTATATATTTTTCTTTATACTAACTGCCTAGCCGAGGACCCCGTTTAAAGTGTCTGTGTAGTAATTTCATTAAGTAATGTACAAACATTACATATATTATCTTAATGTATTATATTTATATCTCTATGCCATGAGTAGATGACAGATACAAGCCATGCATCACTAGCAAAGGAAAAGAAGGATGGTGAAAGAATGAGCCATAGAAGAACTTTCATGCCTCAGGATTTGAGACTGTGAATTTTATCTTGTGGGATAATAAAAACGTATACTGAAAAGGTAATTACCTATTTATGTCAAGGGGGTTACAGGGCAATTGTAAGCATGCCCTCGGCAGCCTCATAATGTATGACTATTGAGTCTGCACCAGTGGAGACATATGGTGGGTAAACTTTTTGTTTTAAATGCCATAGACCTCAATGAGCATTTAACCCTTGCTGTGTGGAATAGCCTCCCTGCAATGGGAGCTTTTCTAATATCCTAAAAGTAGAAATTAAATTTACCTTGGGTATATGTGAAATCATTTAAATAATACAGCCAATAATACTTTGTAGGAAATATTCGTCACAAAGCTTATAATGTGTATCGTACCGGTTACTGGGCTGTTTTGTGCCAAATCTAAAGACTAATCAGGGGCATAGTATGTGGTCAATGTGTATTTCAAGTTAAAAACTCATCTTACAGAACCCTGAGGCAATAAAAATGCATCCACTATAGGGCATAGTGTTATCAGAAATAGTGCAAGGGTACTTTTTTGCATTAATAGCCCATTAATAAAAAAAATGTTCTGCCTAAGGTGGATCTAAATCCACAATACCCACCCCATGCTCATTCCATTGCAGGACACTGCAATCTTCTTCCTTGCATTGAGACGATCCTCGACCATCCTTATTGACTGGAACAGGTTGAGGTGACTCCAATGTAGGAGCAAAGGAGTTAATTAATTCCTAGCATGCACAAGGGAACACTGGATTGCCAGCTATCCCTAGCAACAAACTTTGTCAAAAGGGCGACAATTAGGTAGGTAATTGTAAGAACAGTTATTACACAGGGCACACCACCTGTCCCTTTTTGCAATAAACACCTGCCCGATCAACAATTTTGTCAAAGTAGACTTTAAGGCAATGCGCCTAAAAACATGTACTATGTGTACATGCAAAAATGTGATTAAATTGTTAGTATTTAGAGAAATTCTTGACTATTTAAATATGTATTATCTAAACTAGTAGAAATACTGAGAAAATCTGCAGGTTAATCAATGCAAATATTGGTATTCTCTAACTTTTTTCTAAATGTAAACTTTAACTACAAAACATTTTGCAGCTTTAACAGATTAGGTATATTAGTATTTGAATTGGTATTGCTGTGACATTTCTATAGCTGGTATTCTTGTATTTCAGTGCATAAAGGACTGTCTGGAATAAATGAATGCAGCTGGTGTTATATAATTTCCTGTTATCCTCCACTGGTGATTCATGTAATATAGACCCTGCACAGACCTTTCTGTTTCAGATTTTACATTGTGTTCTGCACATAGAGATGCAGATGTTCACAAAGACACCAGAGAAATGTCTTTTGTCTTCATTGTCCATTAATATTCTTCCAGTTAATTACCTTTTATAAAATATCAAACTGTTCAGCACCTACTAAAGAGTTGCTGTTTCACTGAAATTCTCCAGTGGGCTCTATGTAGGAAATGCAACCTAAAGACGAGTGTTCTTGTCAGCTATACAAAAAAGAAAAAAACATCAGAGGTTCAATGTTTTGCTTGTGAAAGATTGAGACTGAAAGGAAATGTATCTGGTTGAAATGGACAATGTGAACACAATGCATGAGCCATGTCTATTCACCTTACCAGTGTTTTTATGTGTTATACGCCCAATACCCACCCCCTGAAAAGCCTGCTTCTGAAAATAACACAGCACAACTATAATATACCTCATTGCCTTCAAGCTAATCTCTAGACACAGTATTTGATGAAAAAGTCTCATTCTACCTGAGATCAAAAATTCTAAAGGGCCCAATTCTACTTTTTTTCCACACTTAAGTCTTTATTGAAATACAGCATCATACAACATAACATTTACATAATATACAACATACAGAAGCAGAGCAGCACATAAAACAAAATAGAAACAATACACATACTGTTAACAGGATTTGTTCATGACTACTTGCAATAACATGTCAATAATATCTATTAACAGTAAAGACCTCAAGATTTATGATTTGTCAGCTGTTTGTAGGAATATGAATAGTGGAACATTACCCATGATGCCCATGTTTGCGTAAAGTTACCTACTCTATCTAGAGAGATGGATCTGGATTCCTCCCTCAGGTATCCTGGGCCTTAGTGATCAGAAATATTGAGGATTTCCAGAAAACTGAGATCAGAATGCGGGCTGCATTGAGAAAATATAGAATTAATAAAGATGTGTAGGAACCCAAGGATTCCCCCGATCATGCAGTAGACATGCAGAATGGCTGCGGGGAAACAAAGTCTTAACTATGGGCCTGATTTACTGAAGCTCTCCAAGGCTGGAGAGGATACACTTTCATCACTGAATTTGGATGATACAGCAAACCTGGAAAGAGATTTCAGAAAAGCCATTAGCGATGGTTAGCAAATGTTTTCAATCCTGGACCAGATCCATTCCAGGTTTGCTGGATCACCCAGCTTCACTGATAAAAGTAGATTCTCTCCAGTCTTGGAGAGCTTTAATAAATCAAGCCCTATTTGTTGGCCATTGCTGCAAATTGCTGCCAGTAGGTCTGGATCAGCCGGCAGGTCCACCAAATGTGCAGTATTGAGCCCGTGGCCTTATGGCACCTCCAACACAAGTCTAAAAGACTTCAGGGTACCATTTGTGCATCTGATCGAGGGAAGCATACCATCACCGTCAGTACAGGACTAAGTGGGGGGGGGGGGGGGGGGGGCTGGCTGTGCAGAGGTTAAGCTCTAAGCTTAACATAAGGTGGGGAGGAAATGCTGTTAGGTGAAGCCTGGGACTCCTGGAACAAGTTTAGGGCATTTAGAATTATAATTTGAAAATATGACAAAAGATAAGGATACGTGGTTAAGGGGTTTATCTAGTGAATCTGCCTAGGAACCTTTATGTTTATTTGAAACTTTCGTAATAGTAAAGATAAGAATACATGTTTGGTCCTCACCTCTGAGAAATATCCTTCACCACCGCTGTCCATCACCAATTTTTGTGTGTGAAGATTCGCCTGTCCATACATACCAGATCTCCTTGTTTCCTGAAAAAGTGGACTAGATCCGCGAAACATGTAGATAACGGGGTGTATCCCTTTTAGGGAAAACCCCAATAGGAGGATCTTGTATGTAATGAAGGCTTTAAAGTTTGTCTGTCTGATTTGTTTTTTATAAGTAAAGATGTTTTAAGATATTTAATAAAGTGAATTTTATTATATGCAAAAATAGGATTTGGATAACTGATGGCTTTAAAAGTCCCATCATTTGGTGATTCACCTAAAGATATATTCTTACAATAGGCAATTATGATGTGGCCATGTTAACTTTTGCAGGTTGGGTCTGTTCTAAGAAGCATATCATTGGGTCAAGATTTTATAGGATATTTCTTGCAATTTAGTACTGATAGAACATTTGTGTGCAATAGTTCGTATATTCTGCCTCTGAAGGTCAGAAAATGTATTCTGTAAAGCTGTTTCCAAGGCACTCTCAGACCCAGTGTGGCCTGTGGAGTATGTTTCATTAGGAACAGTATATATAAAAGAGACAAAGTGTGGTGGGCAAAGTTACCCTTTATGCCCTATAATTCAAAGGCTGAGGGGGGATTTACTAATGTAACCCCTCATTCCATGTCTGCAATGTAATGCCTAATTTGTAGGTAAGACCACCAGGGAGGCAGGCCCCCATCAATCAAATCAACCAACCTGCTCCTGGTCACTATTCTACCTGCTGGTAAGAAATCTGTAACCTTAGGTGGTGTAAATATAGTGTGATATACCAATTCACCTCCTCTAATATGTAATGTGCTGCATACCCTGGTAGGTATATGGTAAATGAAGACAAGAGAAAAGACAGGGTATTTGAGGTGCAGCAATATATTAAAAAACTTATAATGAATCAAACATATACAATGTTAAACTTCACAATTGTATACATGTGTAAAATCATCATAGATTGTTCCCACTGGACAAAATACTGTGGGGAGTGTGAAAACTAGACAATGATTCCTTAATGAACAGAAATAAGGTAAAAGGATGGGTAAGTGTCTTGTCCCGACGTGTTTCGCCTATACTGGCTTCCTCAGGGGATTTGTGGACATTGGGGCTACTTGAAGAAAATCCTAAGAAAAGCTTCTTAAAAAGCCCGGAACGTATCCAGAGATAATCTTTTGTCTATTATGTCTAAAAAAATCAAGAACACAAGTCCTGTAACCAGGATTATCGCAACCTACAACCAAAAACACCAGTGCATCCAGGATATGTGCCATAAACACTGGCATATACTGAAATCGGATCCTACAGTAGCCAAATTCATAGGTCCCAAACCACAAATTGTCTACAGAAAAGCTTAAGGACTCACTTAAGGACCAAGCTCCATCACATAAGGACCAAGCCACATCTCTTCTAAACCCCCTACTGAACATGACACTAAAGGTACAAAAGGCAGGTGTGGCTGCTGCTCACAATGTAAATGGATACATGAATCAAAATAAACAGAATATCCTCCTTCCCAACGGTAGCCAGCATAGACCGAGACATTTTATTGACTGCACCACACCAGTAGTCATTTACCTACTCTTCTGCCCATGTGGCGCCTTTTATATAGAAGAGACCAGAAGACCTCTACGAAAGTGTATTTATGAGCATATCTATGCTATTACAAATGGAAAAATAACCACCCTAGTGAGCTATCACAGAGCTAACATAAGTTTGACCCCCATGGAGTGAATTTCTATGGCTTAGAACATATTCCTCCTAACCCAAGAGGTGGCGACATCGATACACTTCTTTTACAAATGGAATGTACGTGGATTCTCAACCTACAAGCAACAAAGTATCCAGGACTGAATGATGTACTGAGTTACAAACCCTTCATACCCAAATTATATTATTCTTTATTATACCACAAAATTCCTATTCTGTATACCATTCTTATATATATCATGACCATAACCCTAATGTCGTTTTGCGTTCCTAATATTTCTTGCTCAGGCACATGGCAACATTTAAAAGGCTACATATGCAGCACTATACCTACCTATTAATTATAAATACTAATTTTCATTTCCATGTATAATCTTTTTGTTCCACATCTACAACTGTCGTTCTCAATGCGTGACTTTTGCAACATCTGCAATATCTCCACAATTTTCCATCTGAGAATATGACAGCTGCACCATGTAGGTGTATTTTTTGCAATGCTCTCATGGTTATTGAATGTGTCCCCACATTGGATCACACCATATCACCATGTGTAATGCACTTTGTAAAATAAATACTTGTCATGTGTTAATATTAACAGATGTCACACTTGTTACACTAAGTACAGCTTTACACCAGTGTTGTCATCAAGACTTTTCTTCTGTAATGCGTCAACCAATTATTATGATGTTGTACTATTTTACATACTAATTAACTAATGCTTCTATCTTTATTGCTTATGATTATGGTACCCTATACCCCCCATAGTTTAGTGCTCAGTTATCTATTCCAATTTATTCCTCTCCAGCCTGTTTTGGTTCATATATTTTTCATTCCCTTTATTATTATTATGCTAACATCCCTATATTACCCTCACCAATTATGGTATCCCCTCTTTCTCTCCCCCTATAGTTAGCCAACTCCCCAATCTGACTGATACACGATTTTTGTCATTCAACACATCCTCCTGCTCCTGCGCAGCCGCGTTTCAGTGTACTTCCAACAACAGCACCACCATCAGGCTCCCCTGTTCTAAGGATCCACCCTATAACCCTTCAAAGGGTTTTCAACGTATATATCAATTACATTACTTATGCCTGCTGGTAATTTTATTGAAAACAATCTCCAATGCCCCTATGTATGTATATGTGTGTGTAAACATAAATAGGGGCATATATATTTAATAAAATTATATGTATGTATATATATACATACATATAATTTTCTTGTGCAATACAAAGACATATTTGGCTTCTGCAAATTCTACACCTATTTAATTATATTAATTATATTGATTCTATACCTGGCTAACATTGTTCCCTATCTAAACTTTTAAACCTTGTCACATATATTCAATACTTGCAGTAATACTTCATTATTGTTAAAGTATATTTTATTATTATTATCAACCAGTTTAACCTTACCCTTTATACATATACATACATATATGTACATGTAAAAATTACATTTGTACTTCCCCTACCCCACTTCCCATGACGCTATTATTCAACCTAATTATCCTATATTAATCTATGATTGCTAGTATCTGATTTGATGTCTTCTCATCATTTACTTGTGGTACTGATTCCTTTTAAATTTCCATGCACGTGCTTCTAATTGTAAGTACCATATTACCTTTCATCCATAATTAAGTCTGTACCATCATCAAAGGAAATTGTTATCCTAATTACCATATGAACCATGTGTGTATACAGTAAAATGTGCACAGTTTTATAGTATGCTTTTTTCTTTTATAGTATTTATAACTTTATAATTGTATTACTATTACTGTTAATTGCAAAGCTATTCTTCATGGCAAAGAGCATATGTACCTTGCAAAATCATAAACATTGTACTTTTAACCTGCTATTACATTGTCATTTTTCAACATCGTGTGTATATATGTAGATAGTCATATGAATTATTTTCTGTACACAGTTGCACTGTGATGGTCACAAGTCCCCTGAGGAAGCCAGCATAGGTGAAACGCGTCAATGTTTTTAGGGTTGTAGGTATATATTTATACAGGACCCAAAGGGATAGTACTACTGGTATTTTGCTAGCTGAGGTTTCCAGGTGATCCATTTCCACAAATTTGTGTGACAGATCCAATCCAACTTTTTTTTCAATTATACTTTTTATATGCAGAACAATGTCCCACTGTATATGGTGCATGTATACAAGTGGGACCTCTAAAATTTCTTGCTATGGACATGTTGCTGGGGTAAAGAAGCTTTCTGATTGGCTGAAATACTCTCAGTGGGCACCTGCAAAAAAGGGGTAAAAGTCAATTTTTATATAGCAGATTTATTTTAATTCAGTTCAGACTCCAAACTGAATATTCCGAATTTATTCCTAGCAGTAGCACCCTGTCATTTGTTTTCCAGATGGAGATTAAAAGTGTCTGTACCAACACACGTATTGTACAGGCATGTCTAATGTTTGATCTTTCAGACTAATTGTGTGTAAAATGTAAGCATGTGAGCATTTTACCAATAACCTGTATTTCAATCAAGGTAAATGACAACATAAATTATGGTTTGCCTTAATCTCCTCAGATTGAAGCAAACAGCTCTGGGCTGAAAAATATTTTAAAAATTGACGAAATCTGGTTATGGCTGAAATGGAATCTTCTGCCAGGATTTTGTTTTAACATTTTAGCAAATGTCTTTCGGTCTTTTTTTTTTAATGAAGACACAGTAAAATTGTGTTTATTACTATTTACAAACCCTCAATCTATTATTAGGTTCAGCATATTACTACAGTAAATCAATGTTAGCATGTACTAATATTTTCTAAATTCAAAAGCTGAAAGTAGAATGTTAGGCAGAGAGTGTAAGAATTACAAGTTAGACTGTGCTAGTGTAATCCAAACAGTAATGCCAGTGTAATACTAACAGCAGGGCTGGATGTGCAGAGTCTGCAGACTCCTTGTGGAAACATCTGGATTTGATTTTGAAACAGAATTAAAAAAAAAAAAAAGTGAAACATAAACGTGTGTAAAAAGTTATCAGATTCTTTCCTAATTGTATTGGGAGATCAATCCAAAACTATATTATTATGCTGTAGTTCCTGTGTTCAAACAACCCCACCCAAAAAGAAAGCAAGTTATTCATTTATGGTGCCTGTGGTCCAGGAAAATTCAGATGAAGTATATGTGCTGTGTTTGTGTTAGTGGGAAGGCAGCTCAGAGCACTGAGTGTACAAATCAGGGGTTAGAGGAAAACGCTCTGCTAGCAGGGAGAGGACTTTGGAAGTAAACCCAACTTTCAGCTAACCTCTGCACAGAATATCAACTTTGCCAAGTTCAGCTATTTTTACTACTACTGTAACGTGGATGCAGATGGGAAAAACTTTCCTGATTCACAGATTTAGAGTTTTGCTTGAAGGATTATTTACCTGTTGCGCAGAAATGGAACAAGTGATCTTGGGCTTTTGTGGACCACTGGGTCAGTTTATTTTCTTTATTTTATGTTTAAACTTTTTAACAAATCACTGCTGAATCTGAAAGCTGAGCATCTGATTTTTTACAGTGAAATCAAACTGTAATGTACACAGAAACTTATGATGGTCATGAGTTCCCTAACTTGGATACAACATCATTTTTGCTAGAAGATGATCTGATAAAAGTGGATAACAGGAGGACATGGGTTGGAGACGCAGATATTGTCCTAGACCAATCTTTGTTGCTGTAATTGTAGCAGTTTGCCTTTTCTATCAGTGCCTTTCTCTGCTTTGGAAAAGTATATCTTGGACCAGTAAGGAATATGCAGTTGTCAGTGACAAGGATATTAGGGACGTGGCTGCTGAGATGGAGGACTGCTCATATCGATGGGATAGCATTGTCAAAAAGATAAAGGATGTAAGTATATCATTAAATGACTAAATGTTGAACTGAATAATTCTAAATTATACTTATACGACACCTACAAATCCATTTATGTAGTACTTCTGTGTAATGTGAATGTTATATGTAAAGGCTTACAAAATAAACAATGTGGGGAAACTTAGACATCCATGAATTCTGGTCAGTCAGATCTGCCGGCTCATTTTTAGAAAAATATAAATATACATATATGTCCACTGGCAAAAAATACCAACCTACCTCCACAATCATGCAGGCTGGTATTTTCTCAGCACGAAAGTGTTTCCCGTTCTGTGGTAATGTATGTCAATATATTTATCAGTATCAAGTCATTGGTATGCCATCCCTCCAATATTACGCAAATTACCCAATTGTTTGTTGTCTGTTCTTTCTATGCTTTATGATCAGTGGGAGTAGGTGTGAGCCATGCTTTATCCATGCCCACTCCTACAAATGACAGCTACAAGATGATACAAGATGCTAAGGAAGGGAATTAGCTGTACAACTCTCCTTAATTTTATTATTTGTATGACCATTGGTGGTATGGACATTCAATAAATAGTTATTCTAACACCTGTTTTCATTTTAACTTATTCTTCAATTTAGATTCATCATGAGTTTCTATGAATCCTTTGTGTCACCAGTCGTAAGTTTGGGCTCCTCCAACCCATCCATTTTAAAGAGAGCAGGTCTTGACCTGAGATATCAACAAATAGATTTGGATTTTGTTGGGTGACTTTCCCAGGTCATGGCCATTGTATCAATGGTGACACCTTGCAGGTGATAGATTTAAGGAACCAATCAGATAACATTATTTAGTGGAGTTAGATGCCAAGCACAGGTCAGGACAGGTAGCTTTCAGGCAGATTTTTATTATGTAACAGTAGACGGGGTTAAAACAGGTTGGATTTAGAAACTAAAGTTATCAATATTTTTAGGTCAAGTATCACAATTTACTGGCAGAAAGTGTTTGCTTTAGCTTTGCTTTAAGATTTGAACAGGGGATGTTTAGGTATGTTATTTATATCTGTGGTAGAGAGACCTTGTCACCAAATTGAGGCTGTAACCAAAGTCAGAATCTAGAGTTTTTAATGCTCACTTTTAAGCATACATTTGTTTTTGTACATGTGGTTGAAATTTTGACCAGGAAGAGTCAATTTCCTAGCACAGCCTATGGCTCAAAGCCCTCTTATCTCCTAAGAGTCCCTAATCACTCTTGCTACACCTCCCCTCCCAGCCTGACATAAACTTTTTATGTAGCAGTTGAGGGAGGAGCAAAAATAAATACTTTAGAGCAGCTATTCTCAACCATGGATTTGTGGAGCCCCAGGGTTCCACCAATGGTTAGTAGGTTCCTTGAAATGTGGCTGATTGACCTCCAAATTGATGATGTATGCATAGTTCTTTTTAGGAGGCCTTTTCAAAAAAAATTTTAAGGGTTCCTCAGCAATAGAAAGGTTCAGAAAGGCTGCTATATAGTGTCAATTGGGTCTGATGGGCTGCTGACATCACACATGGATGGCAGTTCCCAGTAGCAATCCTAAGGGGGATAGTCTTTGGATATTAGCACATAGGAAGCTTTTACAGTCAAATGTAAAATGCACATATGCATTATCTATTCCTAATAAAAACATTGTTGAAATGAATGTTCTGGTGACGGGGTCTCTTTAGAGAGTTGGCTTCATAGGCAGAGGACTAACAGCGGTCCATTGGAGATGTTTGGGTGTTTGTAGCATTTTAAAATTTGTAAATCTGCTTTTTTCAATTTTATGGAGATATTTATTTTCTAAATTCTTCAGGAAGATAAAATGCCTGTCACTGCTGGAAAGGGCAGTAATGCCTTGTAATATTGTTAATTTGTTGTGGACTTTTCTATAGTGTGGATTCATAACCTCTGTGTGCTCTGCTGTACATGAATTCCTGTTGTTCCTGTGTTGAATGTGCTTGTCAGTGCTCGGTTATATTTGTCTGTGCTGAATAACAATAACAGGCTGCTGCAGTCAAAGGTAATTTTACTATGTCCCATAGCTGCAATTCAGAGATATAGCATAGCAAAAGGGAATACAGAAAAGTGGATAAATGGAAAATAATACAGTGGACCAGCAACCTACTGTAAAACAGCCAAAATACAGAGTTTTTCAAATAAAGCAGCACCGTGCAAGTATTTCCAAATTGTGTGACACTATCCTGCTAACACTGGTTGGCTCAACTCTGTTATCTGGCCGAGATTATGGATTTTTCAAGGAAAATGGAAGCTATAAATAAAAAGATTTAAAGGCTCTATTAGTCTAGTTGAGCAGCAGCTAGACAATTCAGAAGGCGAAGAAATACAAAAGATAGAAAATGTGTCTGAGCAATTACAAGTGCTATCCTGAATACAAGGGTCATTGTTGAAGAATAGACTGCGCTAAATAACATCACCTCTGCTAATCAACAATCATCATTCATAAAGCTACGTACACACGACAGATTTTTATCGCCCGATAATCGGCATCGGCCAAATATCGGGCGAAAATCTGCCGTGTACAGTCGGTGTCATCCATCGTCCGAACGACCGACCTGCCGGATCCACGGACGATGGACGACGACCGATCCTAATGAAAGGGAAGGGGGATAGCGCGCAGCAGGGTGCCGCTTCGTCGCTCTCCCCCTCCCCTCTCCATAGAGCAAGAACGGTGCTGTATGTACAACATCGTTCATGCATCGTGCAGTCCCTTGTCGTTGGAAAGGATCCTGAAAGATCCTTTCCAGCGACAAAAATTGCAAGTGTGTACGCAGCTTTAGTCTGAGTACTCTGATGGATTCCTTTATCTGAATGCCTGTATCTTAGTATATGGTTATCAGCAGATGCCAATTGTCATTTGTATCAAACATACAATTTTGTGGATTGCTATGTCACATATATAGGTTATTTGTGACCTTGCTACAAAATACCACTACTTATGGGAAATGCTATATGCTTATTTTTATTTGGAAAATATTCTGAACTATTAAAGTAGATGTTATCCCTCAACAGGCATTATAAAGATATAATATATTTTAAAAAATAAAATACATTGCAAACACGCTTTCACTTTTTTATCATTGTATGATGCCAGTGCTGGACATAGTCAACAGTGGGCCCCTGTGCAGAACTGACATGGAGTCTCTCTGTGGGGTCCCCTGTTGGCTGAGGAGGGTCTGGGCCCTCATGCAGTCACACATTTTGCACCTCCCTATGTCATTCTCTGTTGCATGTGCAAGTGCTGTTTACCTCGCTCAGCCTCTTTACAACCTGCCTACATATAGTGGAATATGCCTGGGCATTGTTAGTCTGCCCAGTTGTTTAAATCTTCCCCGGGGGAGTTTGAGCTAGAGTGATAATACAAGAGAACAACTGGAAGACAGCGATAGTGTTGTCACCCTATCAGAGTACATAAACTTTTATGAAAGGATCACCAAGTATTATTTTCCAAAAAAGCTGCAGTATACAGCTGCTTAATATCATTTTAAAATTACATGTGGTAGAAATAAGGCGTGTTGAGTTTACATCTTTATTTTAAAGTAATATTATTGTAATGTTTATCTAAAAATTATTTTGATAATAAGTTTTGCATTTTATAAACTTGCATTTCTATTTTCTAACATTGTGTTACAGAGATTTGTAGTTTAGCCAATAAGTGATGCTCTCTGTTTCTGAAAAATTTGTTCTGCCCTTTCTTCTAACAGTTATTAAATTATTGGCCACACAAGTACATTTTTAATGGTGGGGAGTTTAGCAGTATTTGTATGTAATGTACAGGGCTGCTTTAGCTTTCTCATTTCTTCAAGAACAGAAAATAACTGTTTATGTTTGTATGCAAAGATGCAGCACCCATGTCACTTACTATGAGCTTTACTGAAAACAATAAGAATAATCCTACCATAAACTACTAATCCTATCATCCCATATGTAACAGGATTGAAAAGACCCGTCCAGTGACAACCATGGCTCCCTCCATAGTGGAGAAGTGAGCTTAGCCACCCTGTATTCTAGTGTTTTTGTATCTTCCTGTTCTCTGCACAAGTTTAGCCAACTATCTTCTGTCAAATACCAAATACTTTTTCCCTTTGCAATAGAGAAAACGAGTCAAGCAGGGGTTAGTAGTCTAAAGCCCTGTACAGATATCAAATGATTGTCGCTGAAAACAATATTTCATGATTGTTTCCAGTAAGAGACTAACAAATTCTAGTTCTGTACACACAGCACCTTTCTGTGATATGGGGAGGGGAGGTTGAGTGAAATTCACAATCATTCCTCATAAGTCATTAGAATGTCCGCCACAGTGGATTCATGAACGATGTCAGTTAACAGCTGTATGCATGTTAGATTCTCTCTGTCTTTTATATAACGTGTGCACACAGCCTAATGCTATGTACCCACACTATATTCTTCAACGGAGATGATCATGATCTGGATGTGATCACTCTTGTATGCCTAAATTAGGAATAAAGTTTATGATGCATTGTGTGTTTTACCATTTTTTTTGGCTGATATTTTTTTAGTGCCTAGGTTCTAAACTGCATACTACATAAGAAACTAAATGTGTCAGTTGTCTGGTTTTATACTGATGTCAGCAGCTTTTCATTTCAAACAAATTTCATATTTTAATAAAACAGGAACATTTTATTTCCATAAGTTTAATAAACGATCAGTGTCTGGCTTCCTGCGGCAGACATTGGAACACTTTCTGAATGTGTTAGTGGCAATTCAGGTCTCCAATCATCAAGTGTTCTGGCTGTACATTGTATTTACTGGTCATTATGACTTTGGGGTCAGCAGTACTGCAGCTGACAAACTTTATTTGACTTTACTTTCACAAAAAAAAGAAAAAAGAAACCAGGAAGGTTTCTAGCTCTTTCACTTCAATTCCCTTCAAGGAAGATAAGCAGACTATGCTGTTTGATATATTTATCTTGTCAATTTAGAGAACACTATGATACAATCTTTATTGTTTACTGTAGATTATGCAGTCTGACATGGAATATTGTGAATTTTTATTACTAATGCGCATTAGAATAACTCAGTTTCCTTTTATATGAATTACTTGTTCCACCTGTCAAGTGCTGCTATTTGTAATCAGTAACATATGCCAATTATAGTATATTCCCTCTCCATCCTTTGGATCTAACAATACATCATTCTGACTACACATTTCAAAGGTTTGCTTTATATCCATATTATAAAATAAAACATCTCAAGTTTTTTTCTGGTAATATAAACAGCAATACCATTTACATAAATTTTAAGGCCTTGGTGCAACAGGGGGTAAAACTCAACTGCTGGGTACAATGAGACAATAGAGATGACTTTGCTTCATAATTTCAGATTTGTCTAAAGAAGAATTTTGTATATCAAGAGATGGGGTACAAGGTGTTATTGTGCTGGTACAGGGCTCCCATGCATTTACATTTCATTTAGTCTGGTGTCCCTGATGTCAGCTGTAAGTTCACTGCTTCAAATTTTTTGGGCATCCCCTATAAAAGGGAGACTCTACTCTTGAAAATGACTGCCATCACCTTTGAATCATCTTTTTCCTTTTCCTTCCATAATAACTGGCTTTGTGGATGCTGCTAGAGCATCCCTTTTGAACAACAACTTGGTACTAGGCAATGTTTCCACCTTTATTTCCTTCCTTCCTTTCTTACTTCCTTCCAAGGAGATTAGCAGCATTGATATGATATAATTATTATACATACAAAGTCCATTAGAAAACCCCTGGTAAATGTCAGCCAGATATGGTTTACATCTACTTCTAATAATTTTGACATGTTTATAAATGAGGTTGTGTATTTTAAAAAAGGAATGATAATTTTGGGATGAATTTAAATGTACTATACAATAAGTAAAGTAAAAAGTATCTGTCATTTTATGATACGTATCATTCTTAAGTTTGTAGTAAGTAATAATGCACCTCAACTTGGAATACTTCCAGATATTACATGTTACCATTTTGCTGTATTGTGAATAACTTTCATTCTCAGTATTCTGTCTCTTTGATATGCTATTGTTCTGTCTCTGGAAGACCTTTCTAATTGTTTAAAGGTGGATTTTGTTGCTGGGAGACTTTCAGAGATTCAAATAGCTATAACCGATAAACCTTTATGCTGGTATTTCTCATTCTTTTATTTCCAAAGGCAGTGATTCTGTTGAAACAGCCCTAGTGTAACAATATACAGAACATGATGAACAAAAAGAGACACAATAGATACATTGGTACATAATAAATTCATAGCAGGTCTAGAAAAATACTTAAAGTAAATTACTCAAATGCAGGATTTTTAAAACAGTGTTGAACCTTGATAAAGCTGGTTTATGTTCATTCAGCTTCTTGTGTGAAATCTAAATATGTGCCCCTCTTCAATGTGTTTTGTGTTTTTCCCTGAACACGGTTATGCTCTATATTTCTAAGCACCAGAAACAGAGGCTACTGTTTCCTGACAGCTTTAAAAAATATATCAAATAGGTATTACATTATTTATAAGTGACAGTGCAGTACAGGCTGTCTTTCTTTTAATGATTCAGAGAAACTTGGACAATACATATATATAATGTATATAATCTATACTATATGGGCTAGTTATTTATATTTCATTTTGGATACAACAGCAAAAGGAAAAAATTGCAATGGACTAAGACAGTTTGCTTTCATTCATGTAACTTTAAAGTGATTCACTTAATTGTTCACCTCCTGTGAAAGTTCATCAGCATGCCTCCCCTAACTGGTGTTTACACCTGTTGGATGGCCCAATGTGACATTACTTACGATAAAGAAAAGTATTCTTTTTTCTATATTTTTATATCACCTAATAAAGGAGTATTCTACTTTCCTGATTAGTCAGTGATATCAGGAGGTGGGGATTCTTGGCCCATAACTCCGTTTGGTAATAGCATTGTCCCTATTGAATCCAATATGCAAACCAGTAAAAAGGTCAGTAAATTTGGATATTACCTTGCCATTTATATATTAAGCCCCCTTCATTGTTTAGCCAGTAGAGCAGATATTTCTAAATTTTGTTTTAATTAATTGCAACTCAGTCTCTGTACTCACTAAACAACAAGCGGAACTAAGTTGAAAATTAAAAACCTCACTTAGCTTTAATTTTTCCGATCCCTGCGGGAAATGTCTTCATTTGGGTCCAGCACAGTCCTGCTATCTGTTTTTGGCCCAGCGCAGAGGTAGCGCTGGACGTCGGCTTCTTCATCTGTCTTCTTCCTTTTTCTGGCGTCGTCACTCGATTTCACACTGTGAAGGAGTGAGATCGGGTCACGTAGCCTGCTGTGAAGTGGAAAAAAGTTCCAATCTCACTACTCAATACCGGCTCACTACTCACTACTGGCATTGATTTCCCCTCAAGGTATTAAAATGTCTCCTGAGTTTGGGCATGTGCACGAGGAGCAGCCAGGAGCCTCCTGGGGAAGGATTTCACCATTTTTTTTAATTTTTTTAAAAAGGGTGTTAAAGTAAAAAAAAGGAAGGTAATTTTCACTTTAGATAAAAGTGTTGTCTACCTTTTTATGTAAAGTAATAATTTTGGCTTTAACAGCTTCTGGTACTTTACGGAATGTATGCAATTTGCTCCTGGTTTTAGTGTAAAATATAGAGCTCCCCTACAACCTCCACTGGGCACTTTTATTCGCTCACATTCCCTTGCTGGACACATTCTTTTTTCCTCATACTCCACTTACTTCTATTGTTTATTCCTATCCCAGCAAGACACTTTTATACCCTGCCACCCCTCCTGGGCACCATTGCTTCCCCCAAACCGCCAGTGATCACTGTTGTTCACCTTCACAACCAGCTAGGCACTTGTTACTTCTACACACTGCTAGGCACTAACAGTCTTCCTACACCCAGCTGAGCACCATTGTTGTCTCCCATACCCTACAGGGCACTATTGTTTCCAAAACCCCCGCACTGTTGTTTTCCCATTCCCCAAATTGCTGTTTTGTTTTTCCTTGGCACTATTTTTTTTTCCTCATCCTTCCCTATTGCCCCCCGACCATTATTGTTCTCATCTACTTCCTGATAGCCACCCCCGTACTTTCTTGTGCCATGCTGAGTTTTCCTCAATTCTTCCCTGGGTCCAGTTATCCCCCCACACAGTTAAGAACTATAATTTTCCTCACTCATCCCTAGGCACTATTGTGCTTTTTACTACCTGCTGCACTATTTTCACACTTACAGTGTCCGGTCATTTTTCTTCCAACATACCCGAACACAACCTGTATTTTGTCCCTGCCTGCCTACTTTATACCAATGGACCGCTGACTTGACTTGACTGAGACATGCATTACTCCCACTGACCAGCAATATAAAGGTTGCCAAGGTACATACTCCTGCTTCTGTACTATGGTGTACATTGTCCTGACTTTCACACTCCGTGCAGTGTAGAACTTACATAGAGCTGACCCCTGCATACTCTGTGTGTTATGATGTATATCACAAAGACCAGACCAAAGTGTTTTTTTATCAACCGTTGCCCATTGCTCTTCTACAATGTATATTTATTGTAAGTTCAAAGAAAGTGTTAGTTCTCTGTGAATGTTATTTTCTGTTATCCTATGTGAGACACTGTTTATTATATTGTATTGTGTACATTGGGCCTGATTTGTTAAAGCTCTCCAAGACTGAAAAA
The DNA here is from genome assembly GCF_032062135.1 of Pyxicephalus adspersus. Taxonomy (NCBI): domain Eukaryota; kingdom Metazoa; phylum Chordata; class Amphibia; order Anura; family Pyxicephalidae; genus Pyxicephalus; species Pyxicephalus adspersus. The sequence continues at coordinate 96,266,086 of NC_092859.1, forward strand.
TTATTATTGGTGAATCTGGGTGATCCATCAGTATGTAGGCTCAGACTATATATTGATATTTTGTGTCAGGTAAACATGATAAACAGCATATTAATATTTTGTGTTTTTTTTGGACTTATAGGCTAATTTACACATGTTGCACCCTGTCTCCTTACTACTTGTAATATATGTGCACATAAGTAAATGAGTGATCTATCTGACAGCTGGTTCAAAGCTTTCAATCACACAAAGCACCACTCAAAGCAGAAAGCTACTGTACCTTATATAACTCATAGTGCTCTGAGGATCCCTTGTCTGTGTAGTCAATGGATTATTTTCAAAGCGTTTATTATAAGTAAATAAAATATCAGTTAAAAAAAAAATAAAATTTGAATTTACAAAAACAATTAAAAATGGATTCCAAAGCAGATTTTCTTTAGCTCATATTCAGTGTTACATAGCAATGAATCAGAGTAATATTAAGGATAATTACTTTAACAGAATGATGAGACTGTTAGGGTATTTTTTTGCAAAACAAGTTTTGCTGACAGGGTTGTAGGTCTAATATTTACACCTCGATTAGATATGATGTCAGACTGTTCTCTAATAAAAGCAATATGCGAATAGGCAATTAATTGTCTGCCTTCATGTCAGTGAAAATTATTGAGCTTTAAATCACTTTTGCTGTGTGTTATGGTCTTCTTTACACTTCAAATAAATAACATTTATAGTCCAAGGCTTTTTCCTAAACCTAATGCCCTGGAACAAAATTGGCAGTCATTTCCAACCTTTTTGGGACAAGTGATTTATTAAATAGCTAACATAATTTGGAAACGTAGTGAAATGTATCTTTAGCATAGCAGATCCTAAGCCGGATGTGATAGTGAGCCACTAGATCTTCTTACTGAAGGGCAGGAAATGGCACTGAATTCCAGTCATTTTATTTTTAGCCTTTATTATTACAGTCACCAGTCAGCATAAGTCATTTTTTGCCTATAAAGTAGCTGTAAAAAAGAATGACCTTACCATGCTAGGATCATTACATTTGCCTTGGGTGCAAAAACTATACCATTCTGTAAATAGAAACTTCACATATTCATTACATTTATACTGACAGAGCCTATTAAATGATAATACATTTGGTAGGTGTTCTATTTTCAATACCAGAGCAATTTTCAGGTTCTGGATATGTGGCAGGAAAGAGAGGGCTATTGTCTGGTTCTAAAATGCTATCAATACAGTTTTCCTTTTCTTAGTTACAAAAATAATCATACCATGATAAAAAACACATTTTATAGCTACCACTTATGAATATATTGCATACCAGTAAATAATAATAAATGTAATAAATCTGAAGCAAACATCTTATTTTCACAGAGAAAAGAGATCTGGCAGTAGAACAAGAAGGGCTATACTCAAATAAGTGTTAAATAAAAAGTAGGCTTTTTCACTCTAAACATTTTACAAGCTGTCACAGGAATCACATTAGCAGGAAATACACTGATTATCCCCTAATCGTTACTGTAAGACTATATAAATGTCCAGTGACGCCATACTTATCAGCCTTAATTGGAAATCTGGAATCACGCAACCCGGAAAGCAACATACGGTATACACATTGTTATTGATGTCAATCTCAATAGAAAGTCTGAATACATGTAATGCTCTTATGGTATCAAAAGCATTTCCTCAAATGCCACATCATATTGGGTCTGATTTAATAACGAACACTTGCTGAATCACTCAGGTTCACTAATGAAAGTGCATCTTCTCCAGCCTTGGAGATCTTTAATAAATCAGGCCCAAACCTTTTTACAGCACAGTACATAGAAATCACATCAGTGAAAGAATTGGTGTGCATAGTTTATATTGTTTTACAATGTTTTAAATAAAAGCTGGGAAGTTTGGAACATGTGGCCTGATTTATTAAAGCTCTCCAAGACTGCATACACTTTCATAAGTAAAGTTGGGTGATCCGGCAAACCTGAAATGGATTTCTTCAACACCATTTGCTAGCAAATGTTTAGAATCCTGGATCAGATGTATTTCAGGTTTGCTGGATCACCCAGCTTCACTGATGAAAGTTATCCTTTCTAGCCTTGGACATCTTTAATAAATCAGGCCAATGGTCTCCATTGCTTCAACATTACCGTACACTCTCAAAAGATGAATAGCTGTTGATTCCACTGCTTGTCAGGATCAGTAGGACTCCACCATGCGTTTGTATTGTCATTTTCCCCTTTTTACCTGATTTCTTTCTTGCTCTATTATGCTCTCTGTTTCTGATGCCATACTTTAACTTTTAACATCCCTCCTTTAGCCCATACACTACATAAAAAAAGCCCACATGTGTCCTCCACTTAATCATTTCTACAATGAGCCTTTCCATTGACTTATGTGACTGTTTGAAATGTTATTGTTAGTTTTTAAGGTTCTAGTGGACCATTGTTTCTAGTGAATCTGACATTAAAGTGTACCTAAACTCAACATTTTTACTTTACATAGAAAGGTAGACAACCCTTCTATGTAACGTAAAAATGTTGGTGTTATTTAAAAGGAAAAAAAGGGTGCAGCACCGCCCTTTTAGGTCTTGATCACCTAGACCAGTGGTCCCCAACCTTTTGCAGGTCGCGGACCACTAAATCTACTGACTTGCGACCTCTCATGCGCAGGGGCGTGTATCATTCAAAGGGGAGGAAACTTCCCCCCAGAGTGACATCATGATGCCAGAACCCACCCACTCTCGCATTGCAGGTCTGAGATCAGGTAATGAAGAAAGAAGACTGACGAAGAAGATGGAAGTGAAGATGGAAGATGGCTGCGCCCGGCCCTTCTGACGAAGAGGGATTCCAGGACGACGCAGGTCCAGAACCATTTTTTTGTTTTTAGTCTAGTCACGCTTTAACCAAACTTTTTTGGTGGAGAATAATTCCCCATACAAATTACCACTTCCAAAAACACATGAACCTGAAACATTCTCCATTAAAGAATGTTTGCTAAATGTCCGAAATAACGCTTTATAAATATCTCATAGATAAGTCTTTATGTTGTCTGAATTATCAACTCTGCATAGAAAAGTGTTACAGGTGTAACATTTACAGATCTTATTTTACAGTATGCAGACTCAAGTAAGTTATGACAAGGCACTCAATAAATTAAATTATAGAATTGAAAACCTTTCAAATGCAAGTGGGTTCCTTAAGGACCCCCTCTGAATTGGAGCAGAGTGCAACTTACTGATATTTGTGGATCTGGCATTCTACCTTTTATTCAGGTGGTCAGCATCATGAGTGTTTCTCATCCAGGGTTATGTGGAACCCTAGTGTTACTCGAGAGGTTGTTAGGGGTCCCTTGAGCTCTGGTCATTTGCCACTGGCACCAACGATGACTTTTTGACTATCTGTAAGGGTGACATTTTTTCTATTGGCCAGCAATGTAAGAGGCATTCTTCCTACTGACAACCACAATTAATTAAGTAATAATAGCAGGGGTTCCCTGAAGATCTGAATTTATTTCATAATTTATAAGGGATCCTCTATGTTAAAAATGTTGTGAGGCTTTTGCCCTTATAGGGAGTCAAAAAAGTAAAAGTACCATATTATAGTCGTGTACAGAAGAAAGTGATAGGCTAAAGTCAAAGCTGAGCACTGGATAACACATATTGTATGCTGCTCATAAATGCATTCTATGAATTCCTTTTTTTATTAACTAACTAATGGTGGTAAACTAGTGTTTTGTAATCTTTCCTTTTCCTTTATTTCAGTTATTTCCTCTGATAATGTCTTTCAGTGGATGTAAACAGGAAAAAGCCAACCATATCCTGTAACACTGCCAAGTTAGGCTTTCCCCTGACCTATATTTGAACAAAGATTTTGCTGGATCATAGTTAGGATTATTTGTGGAAGTTGCATAGGAAGTGAAATTTTCTCATTGTAATGTTCTACTTGTGAACTCCAGGTTGATAGAAAAAGCATGTATCTATTCTTTAAAATCAATAACGCAATTATACATAAATTCTACATAAAAACATAAATACATTCTACATAAATGTGTCCCTAAATCATGACATCAGTTTAACTTGCTCTTCGTATGCATTCACCTGGCTGTAGGTGGGGAGGTAACACCAATGTATTCCAAAAAAAGCTAGCATAAAAAGTAGCATTTCCCCTTTGGTTGTGCTGAGTGACTGAGTGAAAGTACAAGTAAAAACCACATGGTATAGCAGGGAGCACAAAGCCACACATTTTTTAATAGTATTATCTACTATATTGTAAACATTATAGAAACGATGAGAAACTATTTCAGACTTGCAGTTGACCACAGTGTTCTTCCCTTCATTCTTACTACATCTTTCCTTGGCTTCTCCTCAAAATTAGTCATAGGCTATAATAATGACATATAACTATGGTAGGGACATTAGATTGTGAACCCCACTGAGGGACAGTTAGTGACATGGCTATGGACTTTGTAAAGTGCAGCATAATATGTTGGTGTTATATAAATAAATAAAAAATAGCTAACTCAGACCTATTGGGATGGTATGTACACAGGTGGCATTAGGGTAAGTTTTGTTTAAAGTTGAAGGTAACTCAAAAGAATGAAAAAGAAGAGATCACTTGTCTCTATGAAAGACTATAATAGCCGTCCATATAAATTGTAAAAATGCAAAATTTAAAACTGAAATTTAGTTTGTGAGGATGTGCTTTTAAAATTCTTTTGTAAACAATGGTAATAGTTGATAAATACATGACCAATGCACTCCTATGAAAGCTGAATGAGAGTTAGGTATGAACATCAAGGCTCCATTTTCATGTTTGTAATTTGTGTTTATTTCATATCAAGAGGCATCTAGAGACTGACCCTGGTAAAATGAAGATGACATTAATATGATCTGCTCTATTAACTCAGAATGCTGTTGTTTCCCTTAAATTTCAGCTCAAGATAGGGACGGTAAATTTTCTAATAACTGTGCAGTTAATAACGATACTTATTTATACTTGACAAGCGTTATAAATTTTTTTTTTTTTTGCTCTACAGTCGCTCTTCTTTTTCCAGACTTAGAAAGCCTCACATTTTAGCTGTCAGATTTGCCTTAAATGTTACCATAAAGGTTGTACAGAGATGACAAGAAGGTATGTGCTCTGCTTACTGTATGTCATACATTTGTATAAAAGCACATGCTTTCCGTCAGGTGGGTCAAATAGTTTACATGTCTAACTTCTGCAGGGAAAGGACAGACTGTAAATGACACAACTGTCAGGTTTGGTGATCTACGCTGTACTTTAGGTAAACAAACCACTACTCTACAGGAGCGGCATTGGCTTCAGTTCAAGATTGCACCAGCTAAGCTATCCCAATTTTTTTAAAATACAGGAAGTGAATGTGAAATATATTTTTCAAAGGAAATGTTTTGTTGTGCAATCATGAAATGAAGAACCTAAACTACTTTACTAGTCATACAGTGCTTTATGTAATACCTCACTTAAACAAGTTTTATAAGCCCCTTGACAGTTTACAAAGGCAAATTCTTGTTCTGCTTTGTCTTACAATGTAAACTTTTCTAGAACAAGTAAAAAAAGGTGAAGCTAGACTTCGTCCAGGCATCCTATGAATATATTGTTGGTTGATTTAAAGTAAATTATTATATACTGTAGTAATGTAAGAGAGGTTGAAAGACTGAAGTACCAGATGAAAACTAGTGCACTATTCTACAGTAAAGGATATTATATATTGTAGTACCAGTTCTTAGTTTCTGAGGATAAGAACAATTTCAGCAAGTGCAAAAAATACCCTTTGACCTGAATGACCTGAAATCATGAATATTGTACACCCATGTAATGGAGATGAGGAGAAGAAGACATTATTAAAATTCTAACATAAAGTCGATCCAGATTGTCAACCATGGTTTCCTATATAGTAGATGTGTGATCAAAACCACACTGGGAAAGAAAGTGTGTGATTTGCGAGATTACCATCTAAAAGCATTAGCATGCAACACAAGCATGAGCAAAGCAACAATAGCATGGACAAAGAAAAAAAGCTGCAAACTGCAATATGTTGCATTTTTGATTTGTGGTTTACATGTCTTGGGTCCAATTCTCTTGTAATACAATTGTACCTGTATAATAAATGTTTCCTGTGTGTTGGATGTTTTTTGTGTACAAGAGGCAATCTATATGAGGCTATGCCCCTGATTCATCAAGCAGAATCGGATTATCGGTCGCGCATTCGTATTAGCGATCCGGAATCGTACGCGGTCGCGCTATTCAACAAAGGAAAAAGCTCGCGCACGGAGCCGCGCTTATCCGACAGCTTTTTACTGGCGATCTTGCATTAAAAGTCACTGTTCCCCTAAAAAATCATTCTAATGGCACACACATTACCCATAGCCCTAAAAAAAATGTTTGCGCTGTTTAAATGTTTTTAACATTTATGTGCACTAAGAAAAAAGCATATTTTTAAATCACTAATTTCTGCTATATCTCTAAGTTTCTGAAGGCCACAGTCTACCAGTATGGCATAGCCTTTAATAATCTCTCTGTATGACATTTCTGCACCATGGACAGTCTTTATTTTGATATATGGCAGCTCTTTTTAATTAATCCCAATAGAAGAATGTGAAATGTCAATTTTGGGTAGCGATGTAGGTATGGTATACGTAGGATGGGTTGGCTTACAAGATAAGTGGGTGGCAGATTTCAGTTAAATCATGTGCTTTAATTTAGACACAAAGGCCCTGATTTATGAAACCTCTCCAAGGCTGGAGAGAATACACTTTCATCAGTGAAGCTGGGTGGTCCAGCAAATCTGGAATGGATCAGATCCAGGATTCAAAACATTTGCTAGCAAATAGCAAATGATTTTTAAAAATCCATTCCATGTTTTCTGGACCACTCAGCTTCACTTCTGAAAGTGTATTCTCTCCAGCATTGGAGAGCTTTCATAAATAAGGGCCAAAAGCTTTATGAAACTAGACTGCATTTTTTTTTGTGTGCTTTAACCTTCTATTGTAAAATAATTGCAAATACATCTTTATTATTAGATATGAGTATATGCAAAAGTACCTAGTGTGATGCATTTCTTATTTTTTAGTATGAAGAAATCATAAAAGAGAAGTTGGTTTCCAATGCACATAGAAAAGTCTTACTTTATACACCTTCTGCATTGAATACTGAGGAATCTTCCTTTTATAAAAGAATCCTGACACGCCTTGGATATACAGTCCTACAATTTGGAGACATTGGAAGTGTTAATGCATTTGCCAAGCATAAACAACACACACAGAGTAAGTATGTGTAAAAGTTGCATTAGTATATCATATTCCATTTTGTCCATATCAATAATATGTTCCCTATTATAATGTTTATGATTCACAGACTGAGCTATGACATTAGGCATTTATTCTGGTATAATTTCCATCTTGTCTTCTGTTTTGCTTCGCCTACATTTTATCAGACCACTTTTAAGAACACAAGATTATAGAGGTTACTTAGAAGAAAATTACAGTCCTTTCCCATGGTGATCATAACCAGTTAAATATCATGTTTAATAGTCTTGGGGAATAAAAATACAACATCTAATTGGTCACCATGGAAACATCTATACTTCTATTTTCTTTTTTCACTTATTTTACTTTGTATTAAGCAACTTATATATGTATGTACCAGTTTCCAGTCGAGGCAGAAAATTTAACTGAACATAGCAGTAAATATAAACATTGAAAGAAGAAAATAACCAGAATTTTAAATTATCTAATAAGAAAAGAAGATTTAATATTTTATCACAATATGGTACTTAATCCAGAACAGCTCTGACATTCGGAAAATTGCTGTCTTGAATTTTGGTTATAATTCACTTGTATGCATATACAGGGACATGACACACGCAGCTGTAATATACACAAATATTACTTACCAATAATAAGGTAAATCAAAAATTAACATGTGTGCGCTTAGAAATTATTGTATGTCTGTCAAAATAAATTATTCACAATACTATTATTAAACAGTTACATTTTTTAAAATACGCCCTATTTTTAAAAGCTGTCCTTGTCTGACATTTAAGTGAATATCAATAGACTATAGTAGCAATCAGGACGAATTATGTCGTCAGTCCTCTGCAGGCAGTAGGATCTGTCTTTATAGTGTCATCTTCCCCAGTGATCACTGAAGCTACAAAAACCAAAATAAAACACAACAAAATAGAAATTACATTCCATAGGAGCTATATACTAGTCATACATCAACTGGTAAATCCCAAGTCATTTTTGAACCCGTCAATTGTGCCATTATTAGGTTATATATGGCATCTGATGAAAAAATGACATGAGCACTCATAAAAGAATACAAGCACAGAAACAAACACGTTATTGTTATTAAAGACACATTTATTAATAACCTTCAAATTAAATTCCTACAATCACTAATTGTGGCCATAAATGGGTAGATGTCTCTTTGTTGGCTTTGCCATTGGGCCTGATTTATTAAAGCTCTCCAAGGCTGGAGCGAATACACTTTCATCAGTGATGCTGGGTGATCCAGCAAACCTGAAATAGATTTCTTCAAAGCCATTTGCTATCTGCTAGTAAATGTTTTGAATCCTGGACCAGATCTATTCCAGGTTTGATAAATCACACAAGTTCACTGATGAAAGTGTATCCTCTCCAGCCTTGGACAACTTTAATAAATCAGGCCCATTGTACCTGAACCTACAAAACATATTTAATACGTTTCTGGATAAAACTGTTGATGTGCCAGCAGGCTCCTATCTTTCTTTTGACATGACAACTCTGAATTCCTAAGCACATGTTGTCAACCCTACCTAGTTCTTTTCCAATGGATTACAAAACTGTGTTTCATACCGGATTTAAATGAACCTATACAAAGTAGCTCTGGTAGTCTTAAAAAATCAGTCTGTAACCCCAGGGTGTGCAGTGACTTCTCCACATACTTCCAATATGAACATAATCCAGTGAGTATATTGCTTTTATAGGTGCAGAAAAGAAAATTCACAAACAATTTTTTAGTATAGGTATTTCTAATTAGTGTATGTATTAGTGACATCCCAAATGAAAGCTATGTGCCCTGGTGCCAATATAAACCACATTTATATCCACTTTAATTGGCAGTCAACATTTTAGACAACAGAATGGATATACATATACCATATACAGTGAAGTAGCAGAATAAATAATAATATTTTTTTTTTGTTTATAAGATACTTTTTACTTTAAATAGTTTGTGTTGATAATATTTCTATTGAGTATTTTAAAAATACACTTTTACATTTTTCATTTCTAAAGTTTACCATTATATAACAAAGTTAAATAACACAAAGTTGAACAGCAGTATTTTATGTTCAAAATTCTGTCTGAGACATTTGTTATCTTTTCTGTTTCTTGCAAGAGTACTATTTTGGAATCAGTTTGGATTGGATAGATGCCAGTTGTCTTAGAAGGGACTTATAAGGAAAGTAGCTAAGACTTCCATTAACCTTTCTGTATTCATAGCCTTTATAAAACTTCAATATTTGTTCACATGAATATGTGAAATGCTTTTTTTTTTTGTAAATCCTGAGAATGCTCTCTACGCCCTATTTCTTTTAAGAGAAAAAAAAGTTTTCTTTAGCTATCGCTGGTTCTCTTTGCAGTTACACATACAGATAAGTTGTATGTATAATACAAACACACTAGAAGAAAATGGTTTGCTATAGACTATAATCTTTTTGATCGAGAGCAGGCTTCTCACTCGAGCTATTTTTGGATAACTACAATTTTAAAGGCTTTGAACAGAATAACATTCAAGGGATGTACAGAACAAAGAGAAAATCAACCATGTGCACAGCTAATTCAAAGATTCTTTTTTTTTTTTTTTTTTTTTTTACTGTATCTAGATTTGGAGTGTCAGTAAATCTTGGCAAGCTGAATTACTGAATTACCAATCTCTGAAATTCATTTTCTCTCCATCTGCTTGCATGGCTTTCATAATTGGTCTCAAGCTTTACAATACGAGTATAGTTATCCCTAGTGGGGATTTTGAGAATTTAGCCGAAGGAATGAGACACTGCGGCAAGGGTGAGACTGAGGGCTAGTGGAGTCATCCGTTTCAGCGGGAATGAGGATGAGGATCTTAATATTTAAAATTCCAGAGGTATATTTATGGAATTTAGACCCATTTTGGCTAGGTTTTTATAAATGTAAGTTTCACTTCAAATTACATAGATCATAGATCTTGTACTGACCACACAAGCATCCACCCAGCACGTTAGCTCAGAGGATGACACTCTGGCCTTTGCTGTGCTAGGTTCCAGGTTCAAATCTTGGTCAGGGCACCATCTGCATGGAGTTTGCATGTTCCCCCCATATTTGCATAGGTTACCTGCGGGCACTCGGATTTCCTCCCACATTCCAAAAACATGCCATTAAGTTAATTGGCTTTCCCCCCAAAATTAACCTTACACTGTATCAAAGACAAATGAGGTAGGGACAATAAATTGTGAGCCCCTCTGAGCCTCATGACTTTGGACTTTGTAAAGCGCTACATAATGCGATTTATTAAAACTAGCTAAAAAGAATAATCTTTCCCATAACAGATCTGTTCTCTATTGTTTTATTCGATTTGATATCTAAAATACTTAAAAGATACCTCCACCTGCCTTGCCTTGCCACCCTGCCTAGTGCAAAGACTTTTCAATGCAATTAAAAAAAAAAATAAACACATCTGAAAATGATTGTTTAAGAGTCTATCAAATGCTACATGTGCCACACAATCACTTTGAAAAGAAGGATTTTATTATTTCTGACCTGATTAAAGCTTTCTGCCCATGAAGTTACCTTTACTGCCTATACTCCAGTGTCACCTGTGTAAATATCACATTTCCCATATTCAACAGGACATTGGTGCTTGTAAGCAACCATTATGCATGGTTAATTCATATCTTGTTCAGATTAGGATTGGTTCATCTGCTAGGCAGAACTGCCCTGGTTTGTTTACTCAGCAAATCAAAGTGTATCCTGTGATCTGTATTCATCAAAGTAAAAATAGAGCTGTGCGGCACATGTTGGGTCAGCACAGGCTGCAGATGATAATGGAAGTATGTAACTTGTAAAACATTTACTACCTAATAGTACTAATAGTAATAGGAAGTGTGGCAAATCTGTTTGCAGAGGGGACATTATGTTCACTTCAAATGTATTATATACATCTAATCTGTTGAGAACTGTTGATCAACGTTAGAAACTTTGATTTAACTTTATGAATTGCAAGATTGTTGAGTAGCAGTGATTCAAAAAGTATTCACTATCAATGTTTGAAAACGTACTGAGGACTAAAACCAGCATTTTTGTAGGGCTGCATTTTCTTCTCATTGCAAGTTTCCTTTTATCAAAAGCTATACATCAAATTTGAAGAATCAAGCGTCGTTAATGAGCATCCTAGAAGTTGACTTGCATAGCAGGATATGAAAAATGTTCCCTGCTATTTTTTTCTGAGTAATCGATTCATTATTGTTTTTTATTCAATCCATGTGCTGTTTTAATTCTAATGAGGCATACCCAAAAGGGCTTACTGCATGCTCCACAGTAAGGCAAAATGCTTTGAAGTTGAGCAAACCCTACAAAGAGTTACAGCTGTTGTTTGTTTGCAAGGCATAAATAATGTAATCAATCACTTCAATAGAGATTACACACTATAATGCTGCCTGATAGCCTTGGTATCAGGCCTGATGGCTTTTTTTTAGCTATAGTGCTTGACAAAGAACATTGTATTATTTAATACTAAGGCGGTTATAAAAAGTTTTTCACGGTGATAATTTATCAATTTTAACTGATACTACATCAGATTGTAGCAGCACATTGTGCCTGGAGCTGACACCCCTAACCTTCTGACTGGCTCTTTGAATTTCATAAATTATAGTCAGATATATTATTGCCTGAAAAACTGTAGTGCTGAAAACTGGCATGTCCTTGGTGCAGAATTCATGTGACAGAACAGAGATGAAGCCGGAAAGTTATGGCTTAATTTTATGTTTAGTGTGCTTAAATGATCTCATCAAGCATGCAGGCCACCAGACTATGAGGAAAGTTTTAAAAAAAGCTGATCCTATATATTATTATAAATTAGATGTTAATTCAATTAAATCATGTCTTTGTTGCAATTAATGACCGGAGAAAGTTAGAATATTAATATAAATTATATAATTTACAATTTACAAGTATAGATGTCTGCACAGGCATAGTTTGAATCCTATCTTGCTAAATAACAGAATAACATGCATTTAATTAGTTTTAAGTCTTTCTGTGTGACAGATGTGATTGATAGAACATTGAAAGCCTCAACTTTGCATACAATTTTTTTAGCTCTTCTGTTAAGTTTGCACATGATCATGTATTGTCTCCCTTCAACAAGTTGCAATGGAAATTTGCTTTCATGGTTCATGTCACATGATAAAAGATGTGGGTTAACCCGTAAATGGCACTAATTATGTAGCTTTATAGATTCTATGTTTACCAGCTAAAGCGCACCAGAAACATAAGGTAACAGAAGCCTGATCCAACCGTTTTAGGATAATAAGATGGAGATGATCTCACATCTGTAGGTGCTTCAGGTAGCTATGTCTGTCTTCTTGCCCATGACTTATTGTAGCAGTTGAAGTGGAAGTTTTTTGTGAAAGGGAAATATTTTAGGACTGGGTGCTGAAGGGTTTACTATGGGCAAGCACTGGTTTTGTTTTCTTTCTGGGTCTCTTCATCCCGTAGTCAGGCCACTACTGCTAAGTGCTGAAATAGAGAAAACACCAAGACTTTGTACACATGTTGAATGATTCTCGCCTGATAAAAACGGTCAGGCTCTTCCCAGGGAAGAATCTGACATGTGTACAGTGGTTGCCCGACGCCGTTTATGGATCCATCTAACTGCAATGGAGAAAAAAAAAAAACATTTTGAAATATGTGTGTTTGCCTATTTTTGAAGTAATTCATTTTTTACAGTTGTAATAGGGTAGTTTTATGGCCTAATTCTGTGAAATGTTCTGACAAGAAATTTCTGTGAATTCCCCACAAAATAAAATTAAAGTATGTGGGTGTATGTTGTTAGATACTCAAGAGGAAGAGTGGGTGAAGACAGACCGAGGGTAAGAAAAGGGCTTTGTGACCAATGACATATATGAAGAAAAGGTTTATTGAAGTTAGCTGTTAGCACACACACTATTCTGACAACGATTCAATATCTTAGGGATATATCAACTTTTTATAAGTTTAAGGACAGTCTTAAAAATATAATGAATGGAATTTGTTAGTTCAATTTGATGCCTGTTAAGCTGCGTACACACTTCCAATTTTTATCGTTCAAAATGAACGACAACGAACGACGAACGATCGATTGGGCAAAAATCGTTCGTAAAAAAAGTAACCAACGACGCCGACGAACGAGGAAAGTCGTTGGAAATGAACGACCGGACCGGCGGATCGGATTGGACGACGATAGTTGACCATCGTTCGTGTGTACGATCGTTCATTGATCGTCCATGGTCTGAGCATGCGTGATGAACGAACGTTCCTGCGGTGCACGTAACTTCCTGTATCGTTCAAACGATCGCATCTATTGTGTGTACAATATCTACGAACGATCGTGTCGTTATCTGTATGTACAGGATCGGTGCTATACGATCGTTCGCAGATATCGTGCAGGATCGTTCGTCGTTCGTTTACCAACGATAATAATTGGAAGTGTTACGTAGCTTTAGTTTCAACATGCTTTGCCAAAAAGAGCTTCTTCAGGGGAGGCAGGAACATCAGTTAAAATATCTAATGATTTTCCATTCCAGAGGTTGGGAATATAAGGCTGTCCTAGGTAAATGAGACATGGATAGCTCTGCCTCCCCACAGGTGAGACCACAATTTAATTACTGTACTTAGAGACCACAGATTTTTTCACGCACCAGCCTGTTGAGAGTTCTTCTACCCCACAGACCATAACTCAGTCTCTTATCTCAAACATTACCTTATTCCGGAACCTTTGTTTGAGAAAACTCTTTCCCCTCCACGAATATTTGCACAAACTTTTACTACATCTTCCACGCAATAAGATCCACATTTCACCATATTTGTCACCTCTTCTTGAAAACTGGGTATGGAAAGGAACCATTGCTCAATAGTCCTGGCCAAATGATTTAAATCCCCAAGATATTTGATATAAACATGGCGGGGGATCCACACACCCCTGGCCATGTTGCTTTATGGATACCAGTCTGTGATCCATGTAAGTAACTTTCTGGGGGAGGACATACTTTTTTTAATAAAATCACTTTAAAAATGGTATATCTACGAGATATGTTAATATACAGCATTTTTCATAAACACAGTTTACTGATACCATTATGCTGTGTGAACTTTTTTCTCTGTTTTTATTCATAAATGAGGTGGAAATCATTTAAATGCAGCAACCAAACACAATTTAACCATATATAAAACTAGATGGGACTACAAAATAGCTCCACATATTGAGCTGTAATGATGAATAAAAATTGGTACAACATCCTAATAAATGGTAAAGCAAGTTGTTTTAAACCATCTAGTTTCCTAATGTGTATACATGACTCTGTTGCTCCCCACTGGGACACCCTGCTAGTAATGTTTTATTTATCATCATCATTATTGTCATTAACATTCTCACCCTTTTCCTGTATAGAATCATAACAGCACTACAAAAAAACTTATAATGTGTTGCCAGTCTTTGCTATGAATTATACTCAGCTATTACAAAATGTACAATATATTAAATATGTGTACATTTCAGTTAGTTATTAGTTTATTGGACCTTCTGCATGCTGTTCAGGTGACCACCCATTCTGTATTCTCTTTTTCTTTGCTCTGTATCAAAAGAACAAAAGCACAGTGTATTTTTGCTCTACTGATGAGACAGTTGCCATAAAGACTTCCATTGAAATATACAAATTAAAACCAGACGTTTACCAGTGACTACAATTTCTAACAAAACAGTCCAATTACATTAGCTGAGATGGCAGGGCTCTGCTATGAACCTGTGATGTCAATAGGAACACTTGTCTGTTCAAGCATTCCAGTAGATGATAAAAGCCAGTGAATTCAATGTGGAATCTATATAGGAAATCTATGTAGAGAGAATATGTGGGCTGCCATTCCTTGCTTAATATTTTGAAGATTTTAGATGCTTGGCTGCCTTATTGGTCCACTCTCCCTGATACCCGGAACAAGTGTACAGGCCAGAATTTCTGACTTCTTTTTGAATTATATCCATATCATTTTCAGAACAGAGAAACCATTGAAGCAAGAGACAGTTAGTGATTCACATTTTAAAGGAGGTCAGCTATGGTAGCCATTATCATTTCTCAGCACAGGGTTCCTTTACATTACTATTACAGCTTGGGGTAAATACAAAATAGTGATCTTCTTCAATGCTGTTTTTTTCGGGCTTTATTTCTTACAAATCAAACATAGTTCCTCTTCAGGATTTAAATAAGGGACAGGTTCTGTGCTTCGGGATTTACCAGTTTTACTATGCACTTACCCTACTAGTTTTATTGGGTTATTCCACCTTTCCAAGTTTTTCTTAGTAAACCCGTAGTGAAAGTGTCCAGTTTTGTACATTTAACTGTGTGTGTATGTGTGTGTGTGTGTGTGACACAATGCATGTTTCAATGGAAAGATACTGGACATCTCAATACTAGAGAAGGGTGCATTAGCAGCTAGGTGCGCAATATTGTGCAAGTATACAATACCTAATAACCACCAGATTTTAGTTCAAGTTTAAAGCCTTGCATATTATAAATGGTCTTTAAATTTTGCAAGCATTTGTTTTCTGGAAGCTTTATTTGTATTTGGAGTAACCTTTATCTTTGCTAAAGTGCTTTCTGTCACTCCAAACAAGCTGCTAGCAGACTTCTTAAGCTGGCTTTCAATAAGTTCCATGTACTGCTGAATCTTTCTGACAGCTTCCAAAAAATGCTGTACATTAAACTGAATGAAACTTTTTTTTGGAGACGATTGCTAGTAGAAGCATTGTCATGTGTTTTATTCAGGTGCCTCATGCAGCATCCAGATGGGGTTTGCTGGCCCAGCTGCCTTCATAGACTTCAATTGGAACCACTTGTCACTACCTATGCAAGCATTTTTAAAAGCAAGTTCAATAATAAAAAAAAAAAACACCCCACTTTATTTGGCTTTTCTAGCCACTTGCAAACTCTTGCACAGGTACTTGCTAGTACCTGAAAAAGCCACCTGTTACCACTCCTAGGCATCTAATGGTTGCCATTAGGCACCCAGGTATGATAGATGCAACATTAAATTAACATTAGCCTGCACATAATAATAAAGATGTGTAACACACTGCCGATGTTAAAAAACAGCCCATGGGTAGTGTATCCAGTCCCTATGTAATTCTGCAATTTTATTCTTGTACTTGTGAGCAATTCCTGGCTCTCAAAATTTGAGTTGCTGTGTGTTGTACACCAGATATTTCAGCAGTTACCAAAAAAACAGATGTTCTGACAGTGTTCACAATCTTCATTCAGACTCCTGTAGCAATACAAAGTAACAATAATTTTAATTTTGTGTCTATTCATCTGCAGATCAAAGAGTTGAGACAACTTGATAAAATAAACATAAAAAAAATCTTATTAAATATATAATGTCTTCTTGTGTAACTCCTCATTATCCATTAGTTTACAATAATTTTCCTTTTTAACTCTTTCTTTCCCATTTCTCCCTAATTACTTTTTTCTGATAATTTTCTACCTGCTATTTTCCTAAGATGTATACATGACACTGTTGCATACTGGGGCACCCAGTATCATCTTCACCTTTCATCTGGTATAGAATCAGACCAGCATTAAAATCATCATATCTACATTAGCACATTTAAAAAAATGTTTTTTTAGGTTTGTTATGTATTCTTTTGTAAAAGGCTACCTAAAACACAAAATAATTTCTGAAAGATCTTGTCATCAAATAAAAAAGCAATTATGTTATTTTATGTAATGTAAAGGTTATTGCAAAAATGAACAGCCCCATAGCAGAATCATAAAACTGCTGTGGTCCACCGGGGTTGTAGAGGGGTAAAGCTGAAGTGGTTTAGGTGATGCTGAGCACTCTCATTTATGATCTAAGTTTAACATCTTCAGACTGAAGCTGAAAGTTATTTTCAGGAAAGCTGCCTAAAGCAGTTTTGCAAGTGCTTTGTAAAAGCTTTCTGTACAAGACCATTCTGTAGACTCCAGCATCCCAGGCAGTACACACATATCAATATGTCAAATATATGTCAATCATAGAAGAGTGATTAATCTATCTGAACATTGAAGAAAGAGTCAGCTGTAGAGACCAACAGCCAAAAGAGTTGGTTTACATTGCATCGCTGTATGCCACAATGCATGTTTCATTGTTTGTGGCAATTTGCTGCGCTAGTTTTTTTTTCTTTTCTTTCTTTTTTTTCGGTGCTGCCTGCCACACTACATTATTGTGGAGTAATTTTTAAAATTAGTATATGTGCGTGAAGGCTAATACAAAGATTTTGTCTTTCTGATGTTACTAGGTCTCATTCCTACACTTATACTTATTCTTTGTAACTTAGAAGTAACCAACACTCACATTGTGTAAAATAGTAGTCAGCTGTTCATCTTAACTGGGAACAACAATGCACTCTTTGTGACTGTTATTATTATAATAATATTTAGGGAGAAAAAGGAATGTATGTGTCATAAACCTTTGCTGTATACCCTTCTCTAGCATACAAGATATACTAAAAGATGACTCTGTCCACAATCTTGCAGAATTTTGAGCTGCAGAGACTCCTGTTATCCTGCACAGGCTGCAGCTCCATGGTTTATTGAAGCATAATAATGCAACTTTACCCTGTTGGTTTATAACTAAGATGGTAGATACATTTTACTGGGTTCGTAGAGTGGCCAGGTTTAGTCATTGTACATAAGATCCTTTTTTATGGTGGCAATGTAAATATTGATTATACTTCTGCAAGCATGTGCACCGTTTTAGTCTTTTCATAGGTGATCATAAACTATATAGTACTTATATATGTACAAGTCTTACATGTACAACTTTTGCATCTCACCATAATAGTTTTTTTTAACAAAAATGTTTTGATAAAGGTAAATGTTTGAGGTCTTTACCTGGGGCAAGTCAGATTAAAATGTTTTTACAAATATAATATTAATTGCTACCTTTTCTGTTTTTCATACTTGAAGGCTGGTGTATGCATAGCCCTGGTAAACTCTTACGGTATGTATGGTTCATAGCCTATAGGCCTTAAAAAGTACCTTACCTTACAATTGCCTTACAGGCAAAGGGTTCTAGTTTTTTTTTTCCTAAGCCAAATCTCATGAATGTTATCCAGGAGGATTCCTGGAAACCAAACTACAAGGCAAATACCTCTGTTTATCTTACTGCCTCTGAATAAAAAATGGTGGCAATGGGTTCAATCAGGTTCAGTCACCTGCTGCAGGTAAGAAAATGAATAAATGTGTCCCTAATAGAGAGGTTCTGTTTGAAGTTTCATTCATGCCAGTGGCTAACATAATGTTTGAAAACATTCCCAATCTGAATTATGTATTATTGGCTCTGTTTTCTTCCAGGTTTATATGACAGAGCCGAGGTTTGTTAAAATTGCTGAGTTATTTATTGAACCTAGTTTGCAAAGTTTTGTTTTTACAATGGATTCTGACAAGCTGTAACTCTTCTTTTAAGGTCAAGATATTTTGATTTACATTCCTTCAAATAAAGAACCCTTCTTTTAATTTCAGTGTAGGGGGTTGTAAAAAACCCTGACCATTTTTATTTTTTATGTTCGTGCCATTGAGGAGATTTACTTCACATCCTTTTCTGTAGACACAACAGGAAATGAGAGAAATCTATCCCTCCAAATCTATATTAGACAGTCATCGTAGATTATTGAAAATTAACCCTTTAATCATGTTCTGAAGACAATTTAAAATTTGGATTTTAGCTCAATTTTTAGAAGAAACGAGGGTGTATCTTCATAACTGGAAGACAGTCAGCAATACAAATCTGGCAGAGGTTCTACTACTTACCACTCTATTAAAAAAAACCAAAACATTTTGGCTTTACAAAAACTTTGGAGTGCATGTGTATTTCTCACACAATTAGAATAATGCAGGCCATGTCTCCTATTCATACTATACAGTATGATATAGGAAATGTTATTTCATAATATAATTCATAATATCTGAAAATCTTTTTAAGCTTTTACTTTCAGCTCCCACATTTAATGTTAGTAATACACACAGCGAGAACTGAGAGTCTGTTTTGAGTACAGCCGTGGAGGTGTCAGCCTCTTCTATTTTTGGAATCTATTTGTAATGTGTTGATTAGGACTGTCTGGGGAAACTCTTAGATAATGAAAACAGATTTATTACTTTATTGCAGTTAATGGAAAGCATCTAAGAAGCCATTCTTTACATTGTCAGCTTCATCAGTTTCATTTTGTTATTTAGAACTATGAAGTACTATTAAAACTAGGTATTATAGGTGAAAGAAAATGGAAACGTTTAAACTGCAATTCTAATCTTATTCTTACAACATATCTACAGTACATTTGCTGCTAATCAGTTTCACATCAAAACTGATTCTCAGTCCCTGCAATAGTTTGACATATTTTTTTGATTTTGTCCAAGCACACAACTAACAGCTGCTTAACCCATTTGTGACCAATATAAACTGAGGCCTAAATGCCCAGGCCACATTTAGCAGCATCAATTGGCCTGAATATTTATAAACCAAGGAATCTGACATTTCCTTGTGGGAATATTCTAGGCCCATGTGTTTCATTGGACCGTAACTGATTCCCACTAGGGAATGTGTGAGGGAATGTGAAATTCCCTGTTTTATCAACAAAGCCTTATGACAAAAAAATATAAATTATAAAATATTCATTGTTTTTTCAAATTGCTTTAATAAAAACTGTGTCAAATTGTGTAACTGAATCTGACAATTACAATATTGAACAAAGGCACATGGCTGTTATTAGATGCCAGTGCTAACAGCCAGCTTATATTTTCCTTGTGAATGAACTTCAAAAGTTTAGAAAGCTTCAGGAAGAGTGTGAGTAAGCCAAGCAACAGACTAAGCAATGGCAGCAATGGCCAGCATTGGAATTCAACTTATTTTTCACAGTAAACTCATCCTGGTGACGTGCCTGATAATTGGCTTCATTATAAGTACTTTTCCCTGTTGAAGGTGATGTCATTGCTGGAAAACTGGCACATTTGGCAGAAATAATTTACATTTGTGTATTGCATAAAAAGGATACCAACTCAACCTCACAAGCAGCATGTTAAGGGGTAATGGAAATCCTTGTGCTCTGTTTTACAGCCACCCTATTTTTATTGCTAAAAGGACAGATTTTCTTTAATGTAGAAACCAAGGACAAAATAAAAGAAGAATTTCTCAGTCAAAGCTAGCATGTGAGACAAAAATGAGCAGTTATTGTTGCATGGTTTTCCGATGTTCACAAAGGGCCAATTCATAAGAAAACCCATGCTAAAACAGTATGTCTCCCAAGGATAATTTAATATATATCAGTCACAAGATTGAAAACTTACTGCAACTGTTATTGCACAGTGAAATCGTAGTGTTTCCTGTCTTCATTCACCAGGCTAGCATCAGAAAATATATTCATTTTTTCTCTGTTGGGTTTTCAGATGTAAAACAAGTCTGTATCACACTGTTATTTCAAATACTTTTTAAAATTCTTTTGTCACTAATCCAACTAGTTTTCTGAAATTCTACAACAAAGTATTAAAGCAGCCAGGTGAAAATAAATGTATTGTCACTTTTGTATTATCATATACTATATATTTATATATTTGTACTATTATATATTATTTTATTTGTATTATTATATATTTTAGTATTCACACATGCAAGAATGTTTCTAAGGTTTCAGAAGACCAGGGACAGCACTCACAAAAGAGAAAAAGAAATGGTAGTTTGTCTAACCAAAAATGTAGTTTGGGGTTTACGAATGGCATTTATTAAATGAAATTTGGACTAAACTCACTGCTGCAACAGCTAAATACATATGTCACATTTCTTGTATTTGCTTACAATTACTTAGTTACTATGGACCTGATTTATTAAAGCTCTCCAAGGCCAGAGTGAATACATTTTCATCAGTGAACCTGAGTGATCCAGCACTGCTGGAATGGTTTTTAGCAAATGTTTTGAATCCTCGATAAGATCCATTCCAGGTTTGCTGGATCACCCAGCTTCACTGATGAAAGTATATCTTCTCCAGCCTTGTAGCATTAAAAACAAGCCCCATGAGTTACACAAAAATTGTTTTAGATTAATAACTTAAGCATGCAGTGGAATTATTTTTTTATCTAAACCTACCTTAAAAAACTCGACTGTCGAATCCACTCCATACTGTCCAGTATTTCCCAGGTTTGCTTTTAGAAAAATTTTCATGAAAACATGCACTAAGTGAAAAATAATATTTAGAAATCATATCATAGTTACATAATATTTTTTTTTAATATATACTTTATTTTTGATTGATACATTTTAACAACCATATTTTCAATGTGATATAAGGAAAAACGACATGCTTTTAAATTGTTTCACTTGTATGACATGTACCGACCAGTTCTCCAGCAGTTTTGGAGAATACATAGTGCCCTTTGGATCATGCGATCATAAAATAAAAGGGGAATAAATAAAATAAAAAGGGAACCTAGAAGGACTTCCATACACTCAGCACAATGAACCACCCTGATTATGAGTAGTTTTAGTGTTGAGTTGCTTCTATTATAATATAAGATTTAAATATAGGGACAATGTAGTGCTGTGTGTGGGGGTACCAGGCTCCTGAATAGGGGCAACATCAAATTACCAATACATCTGTGACCGAGTGTCCTCGGCCTTATATCTGGAGCTTTAATTGACCAAGAGAGAAACCAGGCTAATGTGTTCTGATTGTCTGGGGCTAGGGACACCTTTAATTGTATATCTTTGACCTGGACTGATTTACTTGCTCTCTGAGTCTATTTTGTTTTGTTGCCTCTCTAAAGTATTTTAGGATTGGATTCTTTTTTTTTTCTGACATTATATAGATCAATCTACCCTCAATGGGTAAATGTAAATTATTGTTAAAGCTGAACACTGTGCAGATATAAAAACACAATTGAATGTATTCTGTAATAATTTATACAATTAAATTCAATTTTTATATGCAGGCAGTATAAGCAATATAAGCCTCATGTAGTGGGCAGAACTAAAAAGGCCCAATTACTCATCTAGTCTCAGCATTATATGTGGGCATTACCTAAGGAATAGAATGACTATTCTACCTAATTGATAGCAATCTTCATTCCTTTGTTGCCCAGTGATCTCCTTTGGTGTGATCTCCTTTATGTGTTGACAGAAGAGTAAAGGTGAATAAATCTGCCTCTTCTTCCTCCTTACAGGTTCCATCTCCTCTCTTTAAATTCCAGAAACATTGCTGGTAAAGAAACTGTCACTCAGAACGAACGTATAATAAATACAGACAGAGTGAAGTGAACAGAACAGGGGTTAGGAGATCAAGAAGTATTTTTTAAAAGTTAAAGCTAACGCTGGCATTATATGTATTTATTTATATGTGCCCTTTAATGAAAACAAAACAGTACATACAGGTGATAGAATGTCAAATATTTTGCAATATTTTGGATTGTATGATGGCGAAAATATGGCAAATTTATTCATCATTATTATTTTTGTTGTTATTATTATTATTATTATTATTATTATTATTAATAATAAAAACAGCTGGGACAATTAGACTGACACAATATACCTCCTTTCATTGTGCATTAAATAAAAAGTAATTCTTAAAAACTCTACATTGTGTCTGTTTAGTAACCTGAATATTTCATATTTTAAAGGTAAACATTATGCCAGGAATACAACAGATACTCTGTGAGAAAAACAAGATTTGTGAAATGGCTTTAATGATTCCAGGTATTTCTTTAAAATGTACATTTTTACCAACCCAATGTTCTGACAAATCTTTTTCTTTGTTATGGGTGTCTGGAAAACTAATAGTGTGTGTGCCATAGATTATGTTACCATGACATTGACTTAATACTGGTATGTAGTATCAATCTTGACATTTTTTGATGTGTCTGATTTGTGCAAAGAACCCTTTACATAAATAAAATATGAGGATGGGTTTGATGTAGCAGTATAGAAATGACTTTCCAGCTCTGTGATGGAATTCAGTTTTAGCAGCATCATAGAATTTGGCAGGGCTAAACCTGCACCACTGCACTTTTCTGAATGATTCAGATTACATATATAAGAAGTTTGCTGAGATGAGAAAGTAAAGTATAAGCTCTTGCTTGCCATCTGCTGACCAGTTTGGGAAAGTATTTGTACTGTTTGGATGAAAATAAATGCCAGAAATGCAGGGGCTGGTATTCTCACCTACTGGTCTCAATATTTTCTAAGTCATTGGCCTGTAACAAATATGCAGATCAAGAAAATTGGGTAAAACGTTGCAAGTCAGTGTGTATACATGTTCTGTGTCACTGATTCAAAGTATTGGAAACATTAGATCATCAGCATGGCAGAACACAACTATAATTTGCAGAAAGCAGTGGCAGTCTTTCCTTTTAGCCATTATTGGTGCTCAACTATTTTTTTTATCATTCTACTATAACTGATATGATTTAGTATGTTTTCTTCATTCCAGTGATAGAAAAGTTTTTATCAACAATTGTTGGGTCCCACTCAATTGCTGACGGCACAAAAAGTAGATCCCACTCTGCTTATCCATCTGTAGTAATACTATTGTATTATAATTTATACAGGTTTAAAGTAAAAACATTCAATTAGTGTGTTGGATGCACTTAAAGCTTGGCTACAGCTGGTTCCCTTTTTGCGCCCCTCTGATATGTGTTATTTTTTAAAATTTTTTTTATTATTATTTCATATTTCCTTTTTTTAGAAGTGTACATGCTGGTTGCGTGACATTTTGTGTTCCCTCTTCCTTTTGATTTTCTCCAGCAGTAGACACTTATCAGTGATACAGAGAATGGTGCTTATGTGATGATGTTAGTGCTGCTCTCTGCATCATTAAACTAATGACCATGATATAGTAATACCAATAGCAGTTACTATGGTATTATCTTTTTTATTCATCCTGGGGGACATATATAAAAAAGGATAAAATACCTGGAGTTAGGCTTTAAGCAATCACAGGTTTTGTGTAAATCAGAAGCATTGGCCCAATAAAGGGTTTAGAAGGAGGCCAGCACCAGGTGACAGGTTTCCATACTGGTGAATTGTGCTGCTGTTAGTGTTAAACATAATAAGAGGAATAAGGGGCACTGCAGATGCCTCTGTCTCCAGAATATCAAAGAATAAAATGTAGTGATTGCTGCTTTTGGAACATTTGCTTTGTACCCCAAGATCCGTTGGCCAAGGTATTAGGAAGATTGCATAACAAAACAATCCAACACATAACAAAGGTACTTGCAAGAACCAGGTGGAACCTGAATTTAAGCTGTTGAATTATTTTTCTGTGAACAATGACAGGCTTGGGTAATGTCTTTTAATTGATCGGTTATTTTTTTTAATATGTTTAATATTTTTGTAGAACTGGAAAACCTTTCGATATGCACAATTCAATCTGGACAGTCACAAGTGTGGAACAAGTTTTTAAATTATTTTCTGCCAAACCTTGGTAAAAGGACTCAGGATATAAAAGCATGGGACATAAATGCGTTACTGGAAACCTTTCTGTAAGTAAAAATAATGATTGTGTGAATGCTAAATGTTTTACTTTAAACTCTAAAGTTTAAAGTTTAAAGTAGTAAAGTTTAAAGTTTACTACTCTAAAGCAGGGCTGTCCAACCTCCATCTCCAAGGGCCACATACACATCTTGTTTTTCATATGAACACAGTCATTTTCTGATTCTGTAAACCACATCTAAATTTTCTGCTTTCTGTTAGAAATACTGAAATTGTGTGCGGATCTGTGTCTGGCCCTTGAGGAGTTGGACACCCCTCTATGGTGTCATTGTGTACATCATTGTGCACATTAAACCTTTGATTTTCCAAATATGCAATCTTTTATTTCTAATTCTTCTGTATTTTGTTACTATGGAGCAAACATAGTTAGTATTTTTTTTAAATAGAATATAAACATTTAATATTATACAAATGCAACATTTATTTAAGAATCCTATTCATTGGTATTCTGTGCAAATGTGTAAATTTCCAATAGTGAAATTCTAATGTTTAGGTTAAAATTAGTTGCTAGTGCACACATTTTTTTTAGATATTTAGAAATATTTAGAAATATTTAGATACAAAACAGATAAAAACTAAATGCAGCAAATGCCAGTCAATTGTTTATAATTCCTAATACTATACTCATTCAAAAATGTATGCTTTCTAGCATTTGCTTCTTTAAACATTAGTAAATGATGCTTAAAATCTACATCACCATTAATATATCTTACCTTTTGTCTCTTTATAGTCATTTACCTTATTGCATGTTATGATTTGTGCCCAACTTTTTCTAAAAAGTTTCTTTTTATATCATTCCATTTAGTAAAAATACTGCTTCCAGATCTCACACTGCAGTTGTTCTGTCCTGGCATAGCTGGGTAACAGTCACACCCCTTTAGCATGTTTATTTACATGGAGTGTGTCTAACGAGCTCTTTTGTATTGGAATGCATCTGCTATCATACTAACCTGTAAATTAAGGTTGCTCACAGTTAGTTGGCCTGTTTTACAATTCAGTGAGGCCTTTTTGATTTATTCATTATGAAGTTAATATTACTGTTATGTGTGAATTACATAGTGATCTAAGCTAAAAGAACATTTTTATTTCATATTATATGTTACAGAAATGTACCATTCCATCATCACAAGCCATCACCAAGCTCTCCGCTTGTCAGGGTATTTGTACTAATCACATCATTATCACCACTACGCGCCTATATTCATTCCACTGCAATGGTTCAGGACCAACCCCAAAAAACATTTTCTACAATAAAGGTATATCTTGTTTTAATATGATAAGATAGCTCTATGATCCTCTCCTTACTATGCTATAATCTCCGTACATGATTTACATTACTTGTGCTGGTTTTCAGTACTACATTGGCTCCTAGATTATATTTATCTTATTAAACTTTTGAAATTCATCTGATAGAATTTTTTCAAAACTCTGCAGGAAGTGCAAAAGGGGGAAGTCGGAGATAAATCTTTAGTGGGATGGAACTCCTATCATCATCCTATAACATCCTATCATCATACCTATTTAAAATAACAACATCAAAAATGATAATCATTAACCTCCAATAACACTTTACAAATATGTCTGATGCCCTGGGTGGCCACAATCATGTTCAATGTAATTGAATATTTATGTGTTCGAAAGGCTGTAAAAATGTCCCCACTGTACTCATTTTTGTCCCCACAAAGCCAATTTGATTTTAAGGTTGCACTAATGATTTGCAGAAACAGGTTTGTTTTCCTTTCTGGTTTACAATGTTTTACATAAAATAATTACATAATATAAATAGGCTCTGCGAAACTGAAATACAACATTTTACTTTGAGCTTTAATCTTCTGCTATGCTATTTAAAAATATGTTATATTCCCTTAGTCAGAAGAACTTGCCTGTTATACTTTAGGACTGGTTCTACATGGACTGTTCCCCAGCGTTTAACCTGAGGCTTTTAAAAGCGATGTTTGAAATTCAGGCATCTTAAAGCTTGCTTTTAAAACACTGGAAAACGTCTGTGCACCGTTTTGCAACGGTTTTAACTGTGATTTTGTTTTCAAGCATTTATAAACGCTGGAAAACGTGGAAAAACGCTGGAAAGTGCGACCAATTGAAATCATTGGACATGTTTACCCACGTTAGCCCGCGTTAACCTCCATTGCCCTACGGTTTAATTTTTAAAACTTTGCAAATAGCGTTATCTATAACTTTAAAAAACGTGCCTGAATGAAATGCCCTGGTGTAGATAAGCCGATTGGAATGCATGGAAATTTCAAACATGGGCTTTTAAAGCCTCAGGTTAAATGCTGGAGAAAATGTCTAAGCTGGAGTGTAGACTAAGAACCAACGAACTAACGCTCCTTCTATAGCCAATTTATTGGGTTGTTGGGAAAAAGGCCCCCTAAATTAGTGGCCAGTGGATAGAATGGCCCCTTACAGTGGTGGATAGAATAACACTTTTATGGACAACTAAAAATATCATTAGGACCATGCAGCTGGGCCTACCAAGTGGTGCTGGCCCTAGAACTATGCAGGCATCATCAAAAAAGAGGTCATTCATTAACCCTAACAACCTCCTAATAAACACCGGGAATGCACTGTTTGAGAGTGGCTGCTTTAGGGGTAGTTAGGAATATGCTAATTACCTAAATTACCTGCTAGAATGTGCATTTTACCAAGAGATTGATTTTATGATCGGTAACTGACCAGTGAGTCTTACACACATTGGATGTATTTTCACAGAAATATGATCAGAATGTGGATAGGATATTACTGTAATCTTCCCATTTATCTAGTGGAAAAGTTGCATTAGGCAACATTTAGGCAAAATATAAATGCATCAAAACTGTTGATATATACTTTAGCCTTGGGTGGAGTTAACACTTTGCATGTTAGTTTATAACATTATATATCTAATCTACATACTGCAATGTTTTACATTTCTTTTTGGCATGTGATGTGATTGTGGAAGACTGAATGCTATTAATCCTAAATTGGTCATTATTGTGTTGGATCAAAGAATACTTGGCTTCTGATTGATGTTTTGCATGCATTTCAGTATAAGAAAGCCTAGTAGACTTGTTATGCTTTCCTGTGAAAATGAAATCATATGACCACAAGGTGTCTCTGTAAGAATAGAAGTTTTATATACCATACAACTTGTTGGGGTTAAGTGTAACTCTGTGCAAAGTATAATTTGACATTTATAACACGATACAAAAATTAATCTACACAGTACACAGACTAGATAATTTTAACTAGATGACAGACAACTTTCTCTATAAAGAAGCTGATGACTGAGTATTAGATTTCTAAATGGTTTTCAATTTTCTTATTATATCTTTGAGGTGCTGTCAGCACTATAACAGCTTTTTCATTTCAACACCTAGACATACAAAGCTTGTATTTATCTTCTTTCTCCCTCACTATCCATTTTTTTCCCATTCCCTTTTCACCACCCCTGTTAATTTCTACTTCAATTGTGTAAGTTTAAACAGAATTTTATTAAAAGTAGCACTGACTTTAAACCAGAGAAATCCATGTCGACGTTTGGAAAGCACACAGAAACTGACTGATTCATTGATATTACAAACTATCCTTGTAAATCATTAACTGTTATTTTTGTGCAAATTAAGAATATTTCCAGTATTTTATTAGCAAATTCACATTTCCTTTAATGAGGCATGCAATGTAATATCCCATTTGATGTCACACAAAAACATTTGTGCTCTAGAACTAGTTTGACCCAAAGCTAAATAACCTACCAATATGTTTTGCTATCTGATGATAATGTGAAGCTGGATAAAACCTATGCACACATGCAGAGACCATTTAACACCAAGCAGAATGGGTCTATTTTCTCTTTAGAATATAACCGCAGACTTGCAGTGCTAAAGGCAGCAGCATTCAATACTATATAATAGTTCTTAGTGTAGATCTGTACATGTGGGTTGATTTATTTGGAGCAGTTTATGCTAGTTTTCTGAAAATCAGAGCCTTGCATTGTTGGGGTAAAACGCAGATTATGTAGCAATCAGAACTGTTTCAGAAATAGTAATGGTTTTTTTTGGATTGTAGTAGTAGTAGTCTTCTTATAATGATACTTTAGCCTCTTGGGCCATTGTAAAAAAGACATTGTAGCTTGATTGCTTATTTTCCCATTGTAGAATCACACAATTTCAAGGAATCTGTGAGTGTAGAACTTAAGCTACATACACACTTCCAATTATTATCGTTGGAAAACGAACGACGAACGTTCATGCACGATATATATGAACGATCGTATAGCACCGATCCTGCACATAGAGTTAACGACACGATCGTTCGTAGATATTGTACACACAACAGATACGATCGTTTGAGCGATAGAGGAACTATGTGCACGACAGGAAAGTGAACGGACGTTCGTTCATCACGCATGCTCTGAACATGGACGATCAACGAACGACCGTACACACGAACGATGTTCAACGATCGTCGCCCAATCCGATCCGTCGGTCCGGTCGTTCGTTTCCAGCGACTTTCCTCGTTCGTCGGCGTCGTTGGTTACTTTTTTACGAACGATTTTTTGCCCAATCGATCGTTCGTCGTTCGATTGGAACGATAAAAATTGGAAGTGTGTAAGCACCTTTAGAAGCAGGCATTACTGACCTAATGCCAAATTTCCTCATTCAATGAAATTTACTGTCAGTTATGGCAATAAACATGCCAATCTTCCCCACATATAGACAGTGATTCTGGCCACAGCTTATTTTCTCAGTTTTTATAAATTAATGTCTGCAATAGAGGAATGATTGACGGGGAAGGGGGGGAGTAGTGCAGGGGGTCACACAATCACTAAGGGGGAAGGTAACATTTATCATAAATTAAACTAGCGAGTCAAAACTAAATAGGAAAATTTTGCAAAAAAAAAAAAGTAAGTGCTAAAATCCTGCCCCCTTCCAATCCTACACCCTGCCCCTCCCAAAAAAGAGATAATTTACAAACAAAGAAAATAGTATTTTTCTTTTTTTTTTCCTGAAATTACCCTGCCAATGACCCATAAATAGCCAGATTCATTATAAATATCCCAAAGCACAGTAATAAAGCTTTTGAAAACAAATTACCAATGACATTTCCAATGAATTAATCTACACTGAAGCAGCCTGTGATAACTAAAAAGCAAATGTTCTGTTAACGTGACTTCACTATTCTAACACCTCACACGTTTGGAATATGTTGGGATATCTAATCAAATTCTGATTGTAAACTATATACTTTGTATACTTATTATTCAGATGTACAGGTTAATATATTTGCCCTGGAAGTATTTTGGAACATTTCCTCGATGTGTGTTGCCAAAATAAATTAAAATGAGTCTCTTAACAATTTAACTGGTCAACCAATTAATTAAGCATTCAGCTTTGTGCCCAGAAGCAAAAGAGTTATCACTGATCCAAAACAAATTTTAAGAATGTTTATGCTGTTAGATCATTCACTGGAAGAATAAGAGCGTTGGAAGAAGAGAATTAATTGAAAGGATACAGTGCTATACCTGCAATAATGTACATGTTTATTCTTAGTATGTTTCTCCATCATACCAGCACTGATCTGTCATTGATAAAGCAGAACTTAAGCTTTAAAATAAAAACTGTGATTTTCAGGTCTTTTTTTGTGGAAGGGAAAAATGATGTACCTTCTTACCTACCTTATCTTACCTTTCTACACTCACCTGTCCTCCATCCACTGCAGACACCACCATCTTTGTCATGTCTTTTTCCAGGTGTCAGATCTTGAGCCACCTTGCTTGTTTGTGCTGGAATTACATAAATCACCCGCCATATCCAGGTATCCTACACTGAGATATGCATGTGCAACTCATTGTGCATTAAAAAAATATTGTGAACATTCAGATACATAGGTTTTATTGCAGAAGGGATATTACCTGTCTTTCCTGCAATAAAAATCCTGCCTGCACACAATTTTTATATAGTTCCACTTTAAGTATTGTATACTTTTTTTTGATTATTCTAGTGCAAGTATATGGGTCAGTGTACTATTATAAGGTAAAGATGGTAAAACAAAGTCCTAATTTGCTTTTATTTTGCCTTCCTTGGTTTCTCCTTCACTCCTCGTCAACAACTAATGACAACTTCAAATCAAACTTTTCTATTTTTGTTATGTACCTTATTTTATTTTCACTAAAAGTTTGACTGCCTGTTTGTGCTTCTGTATGCAATGCAGGCAGATCATGACTGATGGGTGGTACCCATCACAGCGCCTTTCTTCAATGTCCCCATCCCCAGTACCTCTCTCAATCCATAATGCAAGCCATTGGCTTACTCTTTAGAGTAGTTATGAAAATTTCAATATGCCTGAAAGCACCTATGAGTCTGGAGGAGTGAAAGTTCTTGCATGCAGATCACCATAGTCATTGCCCACAAAGGTTGCTACGTCTCATAATTGAATAAACTGAAATCTAATAAATGAATGGGGCAAGGCAGTGTTCATTAGATTGGGAAGGAAGAACCTAGATGATGCTGGCTGTTCAAACAGGTCATTATGCAGAATCTATCTGACTTGCTGCCGCTTCAATTGCACATTTGGCCTGATTTATTAAAACTCTCCAAAACTGGAGAAGATAGACTATCATGTGAGAACCCGGGTGATCCGGCAAACCTGGATTAGTGACTTAGTAATCAAAATTGCCTTAATAATTGCATTTTATTTTAGATCAGCAATGTGACATGTCTTATTGTAGCCATTCTCTTAACTGCATTATATTTGAAGTGTGGAGAATTTTCATGACCGTGTTCGTGACATGACGCTTGTGAGTGCGGACGTGGGGTAAATATTGGGGTATAATGAAATAACAGTATTTTAGCAAAGCTGTTTTCTATGTTCATACAGATGAGTGACATCTTTCTACAATGATAAATGGCATCAATTAATCAGAGTAAATAGCATGATTTAAAAGTCTTCTTAATGGTTTTGTGAAATATGTGTGGTATTTGTGTCACTCTCGTCACAGCTACAGCACTTCTATGAACACTTCTTCAAGCCACTGTCTCCTGTTGAAGCTTTTAAAGCCTTGAAGGTGATGATAAGCAGGCTGTTGCTTACCCTGGAGCTAATAAATGAAGCAGCTGTTGTGGGACCAAATTTGCTGAACAGGTAAATCTTGTGACCTGAATTTACCATTAGCACAGGCTAAGAATATGCGTTTTCCATCACTGTTATGTTACACCTCTCCTTATTCCATCAATGGAAAAAAATATATTTAGCAAATGTTTCATTATTCTGCTCTGTGGCCATATTGGCACAACAATAAAATAATAAAATATGGATCAATTTGCGAACTGAGCATTTTTGTTTAACTATTTTATTTTTCAGTAAATCGATGAATATGAACATACAGATTTGTTCAGTTAGGAAAGAATTATGCAGTTAATTAACCCTAATTGCCTGTTTTTTTTTTTTTGTAAACTGTGTAATTCTCATCTGATTAAATACATTTTATGTATATAATCAGCCACATGAACTATTTTGCTAAAATTGTGACATTAGCTGTATAATGAGCAAATTCATTATCATGGGAAAAATGGTAAGTACATTTATGTTCAAAATAAAGCAAATTTTAGTGGGTAGATTTTAGTTTTAGTGTAGTAAGATTAGATGTAGTAAGATTAGTAACATTAGAGGGCTTAAAGCAGAAATAAACTCAAAAACACACTTACCTTTAATCCCACAGGTCGATCTATCTGTTAGTTTCTTTGTTTGGGCACCGCATTGTCCTGGTATCCATTTTCAGCCCAGCGCTTCCTCTGACATCTCCTTTTCTCTTCTTCAGGATTCTTCTTCCTGCATTACCCAATCTTGCACTGCGCCGGCGCGAGATCAGGTGACGTAGATGGGGAAAAAAGCTTGACGATCTCACTGCGCATACATGAGATCCTACAATTTTTTCTTCCATTATTGAAAGGGCTCCTTCTGCGCATGCCTTGATCTTGGGCATGCGCACAAGGAGCAGCCAAGAGCCTCCCAGGATGCGATCATTTGCCACAGCAATCAAGACAGAACGAGAAGTGCTGCACCTTTTTTTTTTTTAAACAGTGTTGCATTTAAAAAAAATAAATAAATACAATTTTTACTTTAAATAAAAGGGTTGTCTACCCTTTTATGTAAAGTAAAAATTTTGAGTTTAGGTCCAGTTAAAGTCTTTGCAGATATATGCCAACCATTAGTCAGAATGTTCAGTAGATCCAGTAGACCTGAATGCAAATGTTGGCTTTTCCTGTAAAATATAAGTTTGGCCCAACTACCCCCATCCCAAACCCATGTATTAGTTCTTAGATGTGTTGGAATGAATTATGGATCAGCAAGAAAACTTAGGTGCTCTGAGTTACAAGAGCAATATTGACTCTTACAAGAAAACCAGAGCTTTTCATTCCAGCTATTTATATATCTGTATCTACTAAGTGGTTTTCAATGATGTAGACCTCTGTGTATGCCTTTTTTTATTTGTCTTTTTACATTTGACTGTATTACTGTGTTGAAGACTATTGAAACCCTAAAGCTTAATGGATTAAATATTTTATATAGAGGATAGTTGGGTGCTGAGTTTATAAACTGCCTCCTTTTTTTTTTTAATGTAAGCATTTCTTTAGTTCCTCTTTAGTCCACTTGTGCTCCAACCACCACAGGGGGAAAAAGTTTATACGTGGCAAATATGCTATGTGTACAGCCTTTAAGACTAGATTCCAACACGTCAGGTCCGTTTTAAAAGGCATGTTGTGGATTTAAACCATGTGGTTTAGTCTAAATTTGAGAAATGTGATGGATTTCACATGTACAGTTATAATCAGGTTTACACACATACACTGGTGGTAAGGCCTGAGGACAAAGTTGAGAATTAGCAGTATGCACTATTCTCACCTTTATTCTCTGACACTTTTACAGCTGCCTAACATTGTACATAATGTTTAAAGGATAAAAATTGTAGACATTTGTTGTAAATAAACTATACAGTTTAATCCTAAAATTTGATTGGCTGACATAGGTTACTTAATGTGCTTGCAGTTTACACGAAATAGCTCAGTGACCTTTATTTAACATACAGCAAACATACCATTAGCTTTTTTCATATATAGAATTATTTAAGGTTCCTATTGTATTTGCCAGTGGGGTTGATTTTTTAAATGAGTATAGGCAAAGGTTTAGGTTGTTCACCTAGCAAAGTGAGTAATTGTTCTGTATGTAATAATTAGCCCTGGTGAAAATGAAGAATGTCTGCTATCCAATCATCTGTTAATTATCATGTTTTATATTTCCTTGCCCCTCATTGTGTATTCTTTACATAGTGAATTTTAACCTCATTCTCTAAGTGAATTCTTTCTTGTAGACACTTTGTAAATACCTAAACTACTTAGTACATCAGTCTTATTGTGTTTAGTACAACTTTTCACTCAGTATATCTGTTTGTTAAGACTTCTTTGAAAAATTACGTTTTCTTTGAACTTGGTGGTCCTGCTTTTTTTTACCAAACCAAGATTTGTTGAATGGAGTCCATGTATTAGTATGAAAGTTTGTCCCTAGTGATAAAAAGAAGACATTTTTGGCCACACAAGCTGCTTGTTCATTTCTGTTGAACAAACATGGCATTTGTCTAGTGGTATTTTCTGTAGCTTATTTGGTCATGATGAATCTCAAATTCTGGCAGATTTTTTGTTTTCTTCAGTTGAGGTTCTCCTTGAACACCAAAATGTTTAGTTTTAAAGTCTAAAAACTATTTATATTTTTCTAAAGAGCTTTTGTAAATTTGTAGATTTGTATTGTTGCTGCCTATAACTTGGCTATTCTTTTTGCAATTTCTGACATTAGCATTCCTCATCCTCCCTTCCCTAAATTAACCTAGATTGTATTTTACCATTATCAACAGAAATGCTGAAAACTGAAATCAAGGAAAAGAAAAACCTTGCAAAAGAAACCTATATAGACTAACTTGATTTTTTTTGTTAGCAATTTGTCAGGTTATTTGCTTATTTATTAAGCAAATAACAATACAATTCAGCTAATCATTGTAAACGATGAGCAATATTATTTTAATTCCAGTCATGGAAGGTATATAATAGGGGTTATAATATACTTGATGTTTCTTGTGGTGTGGATCCTCATTTGTTCAAATCCCCACACACTATAATTGGTGTGTTAAATAAATTCAACAAACAAACAAGCCAAACAATGCTTAAAGAATAGGGGATCTTTTAAAGGACAATTTTTCAATTTAAAAATATATTATTCTTTATTAATTTACAACAAAACAAAAAATATGAATATTTGGCAACTCAAGAGCCACAATATCTGCCTGTGTTATGACGACATTATGTGCTAATAAGCGTTCAGATTATGTGTGCAAACTTCTGCTTGAGCTATAATCAGATATAAACATATAAAGAGTTATCACCTGATGGCTCCAAGACAGAATGCTAAATATACAATTATGCAATGTTTCATATGTACAAGTAACTGACTAAAATATGGCATTTTCAAAATGTTATTTTTTTTGGCCCTGACCAGAAAAAAACATTTTCTACAAAACTACACATTGTGTTTAGGAGCTGGCAGCACATGTATTTCAACAGCTGAAGAGTCACATGCTGCCCCAGCCTGAAGATATGGAAAGCAGGCTGTGAAAAAAGGCGCTCACCTTTAGCATCAAATGTTATCATTGTAACTGTACTCATATTTGCATCTTGTGACAACTTATCTGAATTATTTCAGGTGCAATGAATGTTTTCAGCTATTAACATTTGACATTGGATACAGCCATGCCTCACCTCCCTCTGTGCTTAAGGTCAGTATTATGAGCAGCTAGACTGCTTTTCAGTTTAATGTCTAAATCTTTTCACTTTAACAGGCGACCATTAGAAACTGTGCATAGTACAGCACAAATATATATATAAATATATATATATATATATATATATATATATACACATACTGGGTATAGTTTGTGTGTATATATATATATATATATATATAGTACAACAGTATTAGACTGGACTTTTGAGGGTACTGGTACTGAGCACTAGGCATAAAAAATTCAGAGTTAGAGTGTCATTGTTGTCGTATTGGGTTATGGAGATCCAAATGATATTGGAGAGCACTATACATGTTCTGAAACATTCAAATTTGTATTCAGGAGCATTTTTAGGGCCGTCTTTGCATTAACCTATGTAGGTGATGTGAAATATATATCATTCTTGTATAGACAGTCTGCTGCTGCATTTATTGTCAACAACCTCTATCCATAGTTCTTGCTCTTCATGACTGTTACAGACAACGCTGGCTTATTAGAATTAGTCATTAGCATAAACTTTAGAAAATATCCACCATGTTTGCTGTATATTTAAATATTACATTTCTGGACAGCATTTTTTTTCTCATATGCTCTCAACAGTCTTTTGCACATTGGAATGCACAGGGAATTGTGGAATCTTAGATTTTTATCAGTGGCTGTTTTCTCCTGAGGCAATTATGTTTTATGTTAACTGAACCTTTGAAATTCATTCTTCAGCATATACAAGTTATATTATTAAATGCATCATTAGCATCTTTACCCAACCAAATCCCCCTCTTTTCTTTTACTTTTGTTACTGAAAAGCTATTATACGCTTTTGATAGATTTTCAGTCTGAATAAAATAGTAAAACTTATCTGAGTAAAACTTACATAAAATGAATGCGTCAGTATTGGTACTTACTTTAGTCGCTATGCTTTGTGCACAGAGTACAACCCAACTAGAACAGAATTCTAATAAGGCATTTAATATGGCCTCATTCTTCCAAAACAATTGGGCTTCCAATGGCCTACTTTTGTTTATTGGTAGTTAAACTAAAGTTTTACTTACAAAAAGGCAAATGTACAAAGTTGGGTAATGTATATGTACTGAAAAAATAATCTTTACAGAATTTGTGATAAGTTTCTCCTATGCATTTTTTAAATAAAATATACAATTTTTGTTAAAAGTTCCTATCCTGAGGCATTTCCAGATTTACATTCCAGTGTTACATCACTGCCAGCCCTTTCACCCCACGGCATATGAATGGGACCAGAGTAGTTTCATGAAAGTGCTGAAACCCAAGCTCGTATGAACTTGGAATCAAAATTCCAAGTAAAATAGGGGAAGATAAATCAATCTCTCTAAATGATCTCAGATCCAGTAACAAATAAATCTTTAGAAATGAGCCCCAATGGGATTTCTCTTTTATTCTTACAGCTGGAAAACTGCTTAGTTGTTCTTTATAAAATAGAATCAGATTTATCCTATAAATATTGTTTCTGTTTTGAATGGTTTCCAGTGTGATGCTTAAGGAAAAAAATATGTAAGACTACAATGACCAGCATGCTTATCCTATAATATCACTTGGAGAAAAAACAATATTTATCCACTTGCTGTTTTACATATCAGTTGAAGTACATTCAGTAATGACTCCATGGAACAAAATTTTATTCAAAGAAAAGGAACACAGAACAACTAGTCATAAATCATCTCTTAACTGATCTAAAAATTGTAACTGGAAATCTAAGTAATTTCTATGCACTGTGGATGTTTGCACAACTGTGTTACCATTAACATGTTGGGTAGATCTTGTATAATAATTTAATTTGTGTCTTATGATTTCCTTTAGTCAATACCTGTATAGAGGTCAGAGGGGCCTGGAAGATCAGTAGATTTATACAGTACTCTGTGTTCTCACATTTTGTTCTCATGCCATAAAGCTCTTGCACATGACTATTGTGTGTGACTACTCCACTATCAGACACCAAAAATTGAGCTAAAACCACACTATTTATATATACTGTCTGATGGTATTCTATGTTCAAATGAATATTCAAATCTTGCAAGGGGTGCAAGCCCAACATCAAGAACAGTTTTGTAATTTAACTAGAATTAAACTTTAAAAATAAATTTTATGTTGAAAAAAACACTTTCATTATTAACAGCATTCTGCAATTAGTTTTTTATTCCGGTAATTCATATGCAAGCTGTCATACTGATATGAACATAAATACAAATATGAAGAATTGTTTATCTGTTGATCTTAACACATTTACAGTTGTTGATCCAAACACATCTTAATAACCTACTGTTTATACTGGTTCCATTTTGTGATGAATCCCTTGAACTTGATGTCTTATTTACCAGGTAAAAGAATTAACTGATTTCCGTGATCTAAACCTAAAGGAGCGTGATGCTGTAGAGATAATTTTGGAAGACCTTTTTAAATTCATATTACAAAATAACACATCAAGTTTTTTAGAAGTACTGAAACATATTAAAATGTATCAAGCTAAAAAGGTAATCTGTTAATTTACATGTGATTCAAAATGTTCTTCTGTAACTAAACTGATATTTAGTAAAGCATGTTTCTTAGAGCCCATCTCCAGGCTAATATCAAGAACACCCTCCCACCCTTGCCCCCAGCTCTCTTTTAACACATACTTTATGTTTTATGTAATTTTATGTTTAGGGTTCCTTAACAGCACCATTGCTAGGAGAGGCGGTCCCCTTGCTCTTACATCAATAACTTCATCCTATATCTACCTCATCGCTGGACAGTCCATGGGAAGTGTCAATATTAATCAGGTCAAGAAGAACCCTGCTTGCTGTAAAACAGGAGAAGATAGAGGACTCTGGGTTGAAGTATGCAAGTGCAGCTTTAGGTCATTAAAAGGCATTTAGGTTGCAATTTTTTTTTAGGTTTCTTTAAGTGCCAGTTTTGTAAGGGTTATATTTGAATTGAGATCAGTCTTACATCTTCAGTGTAGATGTCGAAGTTACTTTTCTGGTAGTAACCTGGTAAAAATCTCAGCTTATGTTACAATTGTCCTGGTATTTCTTTTATAGCATATTCACATTGTATGTACATGGCAATTATTAGAATCAGAGGAGGAAGGGGGTTAATTATAAATTTGATTTTAATGCAGTCAGACGAAAAAAAATATATATATTCCAACAACCACATGCTGAAAAGAAAAAAAAGATTGAAATTAAATGTAATCCAGTGGCCAATGTATTGGGCTACAACCCACATTATTGTAATACACTCTTTGTTTCTGATACAACCAGTGGTGAATAAGTCACCATCAGACTGCAAACAATAAAAAAGTGGTCTAAAAGGCTGAAATCATTCTGGCATCAGTTGATGATAATGGTATCAGTGTACAAAATAGAACTTTCAGTAATATAAAAACAAATTACACTTACCTTTACCTCCGCAGAGCCCTTGATCTCTCCAGAGCTGGCTTCCATTTGGCCTTGCGCCATCCTGGATTCATTCTATGTCACGGCACAAAGGAAGTGTCGGGTGCTGCCATCTTCTTCTTTCGTCTTCTGGCTTGTGCTTACATCACCCATTCTTGTACGGTGCCCACATGAGATTGGATAATGTTTTCCTCCTGTAAATGTAAAAATAAAGTGCCGATCTCATTGCTCCTGGAAAAGCCACTTATCAGTCTCGGGCATGCGCACAAGGAAGCCGGAGGCCTTCTGAGATAAGTGACGTAGGTATCTCAGGAGGCTCTGTCTTTACCGCCTTGGTAACAAACACATATTTTGCTTTATTTAAAAGGGTTATCTACCCTTTTACATAAAGTAAAAAAAAAGAGCTTTAAAAGAGCTTTTTTTCATGCTAGTCATCAAATGTAACATTTACATCAAGAACAAAAATATTTGTCTTCTCCTAAGATGAGTTATCACCTTATTTTCCATTTCTATCATCTAAATGCAAAAGATCGTTACCAACAACAGTTTTATCCAAAAAGACATCAGCATATATATTTTTCTAAAAAGTGTACGGGTTGAGGAGGAGATCATAACCTTTATTCCCTGCCAGTGGGAGTTTCGAGTCAGCAAGGTTTATTCTTTCCTTTAAAACTGCCTCATTGACCATCAATACATACTGAGTGTTCCTGAGAGGTAGAAGACTTTAGAGCCTACTAAATTAACTGAACAATCACATTTTGTGGTTCAAACCACCACTTGCCTATAAATCAATAAATGAACAAATAATAAACTTGTCACCTTTATTTTACCTCCAGGAAAACATTTGCTGGATAAATAAAATTCTAGATTTCACAATGGAAGACATGGATGATTTATATATTTTTATGCAGGAATTGACAAAGATGGAAGCTTTTGAAATGGTAATGTATGCATCTTTTTATTCCGGTTTTTGGCGGTATACCATATTTCATAAGATATTCACATTTGTAGGAATATGATCATTTTATGATCCGCTGTCATGTTCATTTCCCTTTACCGTTGCAAGCAAGCCTCTCAAGCTTTCAGTAGAATCACCATCACACTTCCTCATGTATATAAATATGCTTAAATAAATAATTTGTCCTCTGGTTTGTCATGTGAGGTGCTGGGCAGTCCTTAATAATGCAGCATTATATGGTGCCATGATGACACTGAACTCACAGGATATCCCCAGTCTTCTGTATCAATTCATGCATTTCTCTACATTTTTTAGTCCCTGTATTAAACTTCTTATCATAGGGTGACAACACTTACTCATCATTCATAAGGTATGTATACACCTCAGGGGTAAAGGTATCTGACATGTATACAGCAGTTGTCTGATGTTGTTGACTGATGGGGAATGACCAATGTACAAGTCAAAGGAGGAGAGCACAGCGGGTGCTGCTGACTTGTTCTCCCCCCTCCCCTGTCCATAGAGGATAACAGACGCTGTGTGTACAGCACTCATGCTTTCATCTGTCTCTTTTTGTTGCTGGAAACGATCATGAAAGATGTGACAAAAATTGCAGGT
The DNA here is from genome assembly GCF_032062135.1 of Pyxicephalus adspersus. Lineage (NCBI taxonomy): Eukaryota > Metazoa > Chordata > Amphibia > Anura > Pyxicephalidae > Pyxicephalus > Pyxicephalus adspersus. The sequence continues at coordinate 96,306,666 of NC_092859.1, forward strand.
GTGTACGCAGCCATTAGAAATGTTTGATTACTACAGAACACTGCTACCCTTCTCTCCAAAATATACACATGAAGTATTATGTAGTTCACAGAAATAACTATGAGCAATGCTAACTGATAACAGTCAGCACATAGGCCACATTTACAAGCTCAGCTAATTTCTGGCAGACCAATACGTTTTTTCCTACTTATGTAATAGATATAACAAAGTACACTGTAGGAAAAGTGCATTGTTAATGTTAGTTGTTAGGGTTTACAGGCACATTAAATAAATATATATATATATATATATATATATATATATATGTAGAATACACAGTAGCTATATTACTTCCACTCCACTTTAATGTTATAACACTTCATTTTGTATCTGTATAGGTCTTCTTGCTGGAGCAGTTTGGTGTATTGAAGTGGACAGTTGAAACAGTACACTTCATTAGTAGTAATGACAGTCTAGGTGGATAATTTGTTACAGGTCAGAAGAGGAAAAAGTATTGAACAAAAACACACATATAGATGACTCTTGGAGTTTATTTGCAGAGTGCAGTAATTTTGTGCTAACAGTTAAAAAAAAGGATCCATAGTAACAGTCTGCAAAAGTATCTTTCAGAACAGCCAGTTCAAAGCTGTTTTGCTTTTGGCTTGTCAATAATCTGCTTCAGCTAATGTGATGCATTTTGATGTTTATGTATGTTTGATATTTTTTACTATACATTTGAAAAGGAGTGTCACCTAAAAGTTCCCCCTGAAAGTTAGGATTCAGTGAGATTATTCATATATTAAATTTATGTTATTGCAATAGGGTTCAAAGCTCCAACTTTTTACCAATAAGAAACAAGTATGTGCCGGAGGTTCTTGGCCCCACCTTTAACAACATAATTTCTAGTAGATGAATGGCTATTTAAAGGAAAAGTTGGGCTTCCTGCTTACCTCTTCTAATGTTTAATCATTTTAGACCAAATTATAGAAAATCTATTGGGATAAAACATCTATCTCTCTCAGTATTGATTTTCTAGTGGTAGCCACCCCTTAAATGTAAATCAAAATAAGAATAGCAAAAAGTAGGGGTTTGATGGCTATAAATTGAAATTGTGTGTTCTCAGTGTTCAAACATACAAAGTACAATACAATAATTTATTGTAGCACATCCCATTACATCATAATGGAGTTAGGGCTTTCATACAACTACTCAAGGAATAATGTAAGTCTTTTATTGGTATAAGTGGAAAATTCACAGTTCAACAAACTGGTCATAAGAAAATATATAAAATGATATAATAACTATGTACATAACATCCCGATTTAGATCATCAGATACATATATTTTTTAAATGGGATATATTGAATATACAAAAATAAACACATTTTTACATATTATGGTCCTAAGTACCAATACCAGTATTGAATGATATAAGAATAAAAAAAAAAAGTATATAGGTGTCAATAAGACTAAATTGTTACTTTGAAGTAGTTGTAATTGGATATGGTGCAGAAGTCAGTGGTAAGAAGATTATGATAAATGGTACCTGATGAGGACATAGAAGTATATGTAATATTAGGTAATACCTTGGAAGATATAAGTAGAGGGTATAGTGAAAACTAAAGAGATAATTTACATATAAATGCACAAAATGCATGACCTTTCATTATCTAGATTGTGCATCAATCATCTTATATTTACTTGTACTAAAAACAAATCATTTTGTATATTGGTGGTAAAAACAATAGCATTACTCTTTGCTATTAGATAGGGAGATTGGTCAGAAGAATAGGAATGGCCTCAAATGATACCCATCTCCTGCATTTTGCAAAATATTAACTTAAGGATGTCTCTAAAGTCACTACTTTTTTTGTTGGTGGACAACAGAAAACAAAAGACGGCATAATAAAATGTAAACATCAAGCTACTGCCATAAGCTAAAAAAAAGAATAAAATGTGTTGTGTTCCTTTTTAAAGTTCAATGTCTTCTGCAAATTAAGTTTGTAGATATCGAATCTTTTTTTAACAACAGATGTTTTTACTTATCAGATAAATCAAATCTGCACTGAATTCCTCATATTAGTTTTCTTTAGAGCACCCAGAATATTCACATCAACAGGCATGTGGGCTTGATTAATATCTCATAAAATTAAAAAATATGATTTAGTGTAAATTCAGTTATGTACAGAACGTGGCCTATTGTTGAATTCACAAATAAATCTTGGGAAAGAACCTTGTACAGTGTTATTTTTCCTATTTTATTATGTTCTGTTCCAAGTACACCATTTATTTTTTCTTTCTATAATATATTTATTGGGTGTCTTCTACAGGGACACTTGTAGAGCCATGGTGAACTCTTCACCGGCACAGACATAATCATCGATACATTATTAGCAAATATTTGGCTGATGATGGCAGTGATTAAAAGCAGAGATCCCAGGCGTTGCTCCCACTAATTCTTTCACTGATACGTAGCACATCTTTCAACTTGTGATGAACGCAGGGCAGATCTGAACAAAGCTAATTGTAGTAATGAATGAATGCAGGGCTAGTTCAGTCATAAGTTTAACAGGATCCAGGCTAATATCATTCCACTGACAACAATAAATGTGATTGGAACCCAGTGATAAACAGAGTGTGGCTGTATTTATTCAAGGAAGGACACAGGATTCTGTCATGTTGTCTTTAATTTATATATGTATAGAACAATTAAGAACTTGATTCACTGCTTTCCTGTATGATACCTTTATTACAGCAGTTTAATCAACCGTGGCTAATGGCTCACTTCAAATTTGCCAGTTAACAGTTTGACATTTAGGTGAAATAAATGTCTTGCTGTACCGTGTATAAATGTATCTTCAACTTATTAGTATTTAATAAGAACATAGTGGGGAACACTGATGCTTTAATAGATAGCAGCCTAAGTAGTTGTCCTAGGGTCACATTATAAGAAGACCAATACAAAATTTCATCCTCTGCCTTTTCATTTTATTACATTAAGTACTGTCATTTGTTGCAAATTTGATTCAGTCAGAATTTAGAAACTGAATAAATGCATTTAAAGGTCAATGGCATGCAGAATCTTATGCTGGCTAAATATATCCCTGAGACTTTGGTTGCAAGATATTTCAACTTGAAATCACAGTTTTAGCTAACCATAATGGCCAGTATGAATCCAGTATAGAATAAAGAAATGTAACTAGGAATTACAGCTGCAAGAAAGGAACACCACTGTAAAATTACTGTAATCAGGTGTAGGAACATGAGTTGTGGTGAAATATCATGGCTATATAGAGAGGATACAAAGAGAGGGGATATTCTGGGGATGATTGTCAGTAAGAAAATGTTTTGTTTTTTGCCTGCAGTTTACCTTTTAGCTTAGATCAACGTTTCATTATTCTCAAATGTATACCATTTATATAATATAACAGACGTTTTCATCTGTGAAATAAGTGTATTAAAAGATTAGATTTTACCACATGATCTCTGTGTATTTCAGTAACATGTAATAGGTGGTTATATACAACATTTCCAGGTGTTTCAAGTAATTACAGACTACAAATACTGACTCAAAATATAGCATCATTGACCAATATTTACCTACAGAATACAAACTGTGATAGAATAAGATGTAAAATTATATAAACAATATGCATTCAGAATACCACCAAAATTCAGCCTTTTTTAAATGCATTTTTAAACTAGCATTTTTTCCCCAGGGTGGCTGATGTAAGGGATTTCTATTACAAACTATTCAGTATTTAAAGAATACATTCACATTTTAATGTTTTCAAGTGTAAGTTGTAAAATGATCCCACAAATTATTTAATGGGGTGATTTCACTTATGTGTATTGTACCTCCTATCAAGGAGCCACCTTATTCACTGCCACCTTCCACTCCCATCTCTTACAAGGATGCAAGGAATCTGACTTTCACCAAATAGTCT